>NC_133130.1:171101282-171430448 GCF_048418815.1 Hemitrygon akajei | reverse complement strand
TTAAGTGTTTTATATGCATAGAAAGGTAAAATATATACTATATACAAAGACAAATGTTTGACTGACGCTGAATAATACCGGATGTACCTGTTCCCACTTGCGTACAAATCCGACTTAAAGACGGACTCAGGAACAGAACCAGTTCGTAGCCTGGGGACTGCCTGTAATAAACGTAGCAGTAATGATACTTAGAGATCGGGATTACATTAATAATGGTTAACATGTACAAACACAAATTCCAAGTAACAATGAGTGAATCTGCAGATGCTGGAAATAAATAAAAACACAAAATCAGGATGAAGGGTTTCGGTCAGAAACGTTGTCACTACCTCCTCCCATAGATGCTGTCTGGCCTGCTGAGTTTTGCCAGCATTTTGTGTTTCCAAATAACAATTGTAGTTTAGCCTCCCAATCTCTTAGTAACTAACCATGAAAAAGATTTTATAAAGAGAGAGGAAAAAGCCCCTAAACTTAAAAAAAAAAGAAAGATTGGGCTGCCATATTTCATTGGTTAAGATTATAATTTGTCGTTAACTCCGCTCCTCTTTACATGGGCCAAAAAAAATTACTCAAAGGGTCAAGAGGTTTTTAAAGAACATTGCTTCCCTTTTTACAGCAGCAGACTGGAGCTATTTAGCTTATTGAGACAAGATAAGAATGTAACAGGATTTGAGGAACACATACCAGCTAAGACAATTAATTCACTAACTACAAATAATCATTGTTGGCTTGTATTTTCCATTGATTTCTAACACCTGTAATGTGACTAGCAATTGATCTTGCAAGTAAGGAATTTAAACATAGTTTACCAAATGGCTTGCTGGTCACTTCTGTATTTTTTTAAAAAGTCATGTTTCTTGTGCAGGAAGGCACAGAGTCAACTGTACTTCCTTAGAAGGTTGGCGTCATTCAGTGTCTATAGTGAGATGCTGAAGATGTTTTATAGGTCAGTTGTGGAGAGCGCCCTCTTCTTTGTGGCGGCGTGTTGGGGAGGAAGCATTAAGAAGAGGGACGCCTCATGTCTTAATAAGCTGGTAAGGAAGGCGGGCTCTGTCGTGGGCAAAGTACTGGAGAGTTTAACATCGGTAGCTGAGCGAAGGGCGCTGAGTAGGCTACGGTCAATTATGGAAAACTCTGAACATCCTCTACATAGCACCATCCAGAGACAGAGAAGCAGTTTCAGCGACAGGTTACTATCGATGCAATGCTCCTCAGACAGGATGAAGAGGTCAATACTCCCCAATGCCATTAGGCTTTACAATTCAACCGCCAGGACTTAAGAACTTTTTTAAAGCTATTATTAATGCTTTTTGAGATAGTGATTTAGATGCATATCATTTTTTACTGAGTTAAGTATTGTATGTAATTAGTTTTGCTACAACAAGTGTATGGGACATTGGAAAAAAAAGTTGAATTTCCCCATGGGGATGAATAAAGTATCTATCTATCTATCTATCTGTTTAGACGTCAGAACAATTTGAGGGCCATGGTGTTTTTGTGCAGTGTTTGAGGAATGTGTGTGAATTTTCAGAGTCCAGTTGATTGGGGATGACAAAAATTACCCTAAAATTTGACTTCACTATTTTCAAACGTTCAAAGGTCCAATTTAATGTCAGATGAATACATTATTCAGCCTGAAATGCCTCTTCTTTGCAACCATCCACAAAAACAGGAGTGCCGCAAAGAATGAACGACAGTTAAATGTTAGAACCCTTAAGACCCCGGCTCCCCTCCCTCCCGCGATTAAGTGGCAGCAAGCAACAATCCCCCTCCCCCAGCAAAAAAAAGCATCGGCACCTGCTACGGAGCACTCGAGCATGAGCAGAGCGATAGCGAAAACACAGACTTGCATTTAATCCAAAAACTTGGTGTTTCACCCAGTATACCACAGGCACTCTCCCTAATAAGGGAGAAGGTGTCTGGTTTTCCCAGTGAGCAGGGAGACATAACAAACAACTCGCTGGTTTATGATGTTAAAAGTCTGTTACGTTGCTTTTTTTGAGCTTGGGTTTCTTGCCGTGACACTGACCCTCGATCTGCTTGTCTCCAGAGCCCTGAGATCCTAGGCCTCCAAATCCGAGCCGGACTTTTAGACCAAGCCCTTGGTGTTATGAAACCCCGAGAGCAGGTCTCATTCCTGCAAAGAACTGTAGTCAGCGTGTAACTCCAGGTCGGGGTCTTCAAAAGAACTCAAAGGGAAAAATAAAGATATTAAAGATGGAAATCTCCTGATGAAGGGTTTCAGCCCGAAACGTCGTCACTACCTTCTCCCATAGATGCTGTCTGGCCTGCTGAGTTCTGCCAGCATTTTGTGTTTTTATTTATTTCCAGCATCTACAGATTCACTCGTGTTGAAGATGGAAATAGAGCTGTTTCTGAAGATGCAAGCAAAGGAGCCGCCCTTTAGAGCTATCATTACTCCACTCTGCTACTATTTTGTGCACATTTGTTCAAAAAGCTTAAAGCTACTCAATTTAATCATATTAAACTAAGGTTCCCAGTAGTCTCTGTATGTGAAAGATCTTACGAAATATTTCAAAGAACACTACTGAAGCTATCCTGTCGCTCAGCTTAACCAAAAATAATCAAATATCTAGTCTTTATCATATTGCAAATTTTGAGATTGTGTACAAGATGTGTTATCCATACTGAGATTTCATTACATTTGCACTTTGGGGTATGCAGAGGTAGACAATCTGTTTGCAATGAATTCCATGGTTTGATTTTGTTTTGAATTTGTTTGTGTAGAATCAAGTACAATTAAACATTCAATTTAAATGTGGAATCTGGGTGTAATGTAAAAGTCAAATGTTTCCTTGTATCTTTTTTTAAAGGATGGGAATTGGCACATCAGAATTCATTGCAGTCATTAATTGAATATTTTTCACCTATAAATGCAATGGATTCTGTTTAATTGGAACCTGTACATCTTGGAAATTGTTACTCAGTTGAAGGTATAAAAGAAATTATATATTTAAATGAAATGCAGAACAAATTAGAACACTATTAATACTAAAGTACTATAGTCTTTGTTTTAAAAACACAAAATGCTGGCAGAACTCAGCAGGCCAGCCAGCATCTATACGAGGAGGTGGTGACAACGTTTCGGGCCGAAACCCTTCATCAGGAGTGTTTTAGTTCCTTGCAGCCAATGGCAGAATTCATCCAGCTGTTTTGACTATAGATGAACAAAATGAGCACAGGCATCCAGTGTAGAAAATGGACTGCCTTCATACAATATTACTGATGATTGCATCCTGGATTTTCATTGTAACATTTAAGATGCTTGTTGATACCTTCAAATCCTTAGTTCCTAACTTGTAGTGAAATGGTTTCATTATCACTCCTGGCAGTTTCTGACATCTCTCCAAGCTTGAAACCAGTGAGCAGCAGTTCTGAATTGTCTTGCTGCTTATTTCTTATCAGTGACAAAAAATTCTGCTTTTTGAACGAGGCATACGACTGATGCTATTTTAAAAACTGTTTGCTCCAAGCGTAGTGTCGTCTAATGGCCATGTAAGTGCATGCATCGATGCTTGTTAGAAACTATGCTGCTGAACTGGGACAGGGTCATGCTGCTGATCAGTGTCCCAAATAAACAAAGGGAATCCTGGCTATTTTCTCGATTAGTTTTTAAAAGTTGTCCCAAATAAATGGCTGCCCCAATTAAATAGAATCCACTATATGATAGAGTTCTTAAAGATCTATTAGTCTGGTATTGAGAGGTTATTCCATGATCATTCAGATATTTAACGTAGAATCACATATGAACAGACATGCCAATAGTTATTACTCTACAAGTCTGGCTCTGAACTGGTGCCTAATTTCACTTGCCTCTACTCTGAACTGATTCCACAACCTACAGACTGTCTCCAACTCATGTTCTTAGTATTTTTATTTGCACAGCTGTTGATCTGTATGTATTGTTTTCATAACTTGTCTTTTCCTCAATCACTACAAGAAAACAAGTTGGTATATGGTAACACATGCATGTTTTGATAAATTCTTTGACTTTGAAATTAGTAGTTGGGCACTTTGCCCCTAAAGCCTATCATTTATATCTTGCTCTTCAAAGATTCAAAGTTGTATTTATTATCAAAGAATTTATAAATTGTACAACCTTGAGATTTGTTTGCTTACAGGCAGTTGCAAAGCAAGGAACCAGAAATAACCTAATTTTAAAAAAAACCCAGTGCCCAGAGAGAAAAGGGGAAAAACATACAAACAATAGAAGCAAGCAACATCATTCTGAACCAAATTGAGTCCTTGGCTCCAAATCCCTGGAGTAGGCCTAAAGCCTTGTTAGTTCATTATACTAGTGGGGCAAACCGTTGCAAAATTCGCAAACACAGAGCACAGCAGCAGTTTGTCTAAATATTGCAGACAGAGGAGCCCCAGTCCATTTGGGCTGGCATTCAGTAGTTTTAGGTAAAGTTATCCAGTAGTGGACTTACTGTCTTTGTATTCTGGAAGTATGATCAGTTCATGACATGTTCATTTGTTTCATATGTGGAATGAGATGGTTAGTATGCTGCTAGCAGTTTTATATTGGTGGCCCTTTGCAATACTGAGTTCAGGCTCTGTTTTATCAGGCCACTTAGTTACAGACCTATCTATAGAAGTACTGCAGTGCAGCAAATTCTGCACTGGTTGGGATTGTTATAAAAATAAACACAAATCGTGATGCAAAATTACACCATTTGGCAATCAAAAATCAGACCCAACTTGCATTCCTAATGGGCAAAATAATCGGAACTGTACTTGCAGTCTTTACATCGTAGACAGGGTCTAAGTTGCAGAGCTAATTTACTAAATACATTGGCTAAATTGTTGTAGATAAATACCAGTTGGTATTGCCCAGGCTTCATGGACCTTACCAAGATTGTTGAATGTTTTAATTTCCATGCCGGTTCAGTTAGCAATTTAACTTTAAGTCCAATAACTTATGCAAAATCTCTCAGAAATGTTCTCACTGACATTAATTTGCATTGGGGCACCAGCCAGGTTTCAGTTTGTGGTTTTACATTTGCATGAATTTTATTGATTTTTTTCCCCCCCAACTGCTTTAAAACAATTTTGTCCTGTTTTCCAAATTGAGGAATCAATTCTCTTTTAAACTTCTCATCAATCACTTTAAAAATGCACATTTTTTTCAAGCAAATCAATCTGTTACTTGGTGCTAAGATTTTGCATCGAAGGTACAGGAGATTAACATTGGCTATCGTACATTGCTTCCTGGAAGAATGCGGATGAACTTAATACGTATGTATTTTTCTTACAGGGTTATTTTTCTGACTGAATTTTCATCCAACTAGAGAAATTTGAAGATTTGTCTGGCTTGATATTTTTTTTAAAAAAAGTTCTCTTCCTGTTCATTTTCTTTGCTTTGCTCCTAATGATTGATTTACAGCTATATTTTGCTCAGTTGACTCGGACACGTTCCTCCTTTTGGAGTCAGATAAACAAGTAAAAGGGTCTTTCAGTCCACTGTTATTAGTTTAAGCAGATATTAATCCCACTCTTTGTTCTTCTGACATTTCCCATTGACTTCATATTTCTGAACCTTCCCACCCCATCCCATCTGTGCTTCAACTGCTAATCTAACATCCTGTATGTCTTTGTGGCATGGGAGGAAACTGGAGCAACTTGAAGAAACACCTGTGGTCACAGGGAGAATGTGCAAATTCCGCAGACAGCACCAAAGGTTAGATAGAACCTGGGACTCTGGCTTTCTTAGGAAAAATACACTGGAGTTTAGAAATTCTGACCTTGGAATGATGCCAGTGTAATGGAAATGTATTTGATCTAGTGCATTGTTGAATGTGCAGCTTTGTTCTTTGGGATTTTGACTATGGAGCCAAAAAAAGTGAGTAATGCAAACTCGCTTCTAAAGTAAATTGTCCTCTTTGCTTTGGGCCCTAAGGTCTTCATACTTGTGAAGACCATTTTTTTCCCCCTCTCATGTGGGTAGGTTTGTTCACTTTCACAATTAATTGCCGAATAACTTTGCTGTTTTACCTCTGTGGAAAATGATTCCTGTCCCTGCTAATTATAAATTTAGCACAGTGAAAGTTGTCTTTAGCAAAACTTTGTTTCAAATAAACATTGAGGACTCACTGGAAAATATTCATGGATAACTTGTTGATTATAGAATAAGTAATATACATTTGAATTGTGGCCAGCAGAAAAAATACTTCAATATCATGGAGACAACACATTCTCACTCCAAAGTTAGGCTACATCCACAGTACGCCGGATAAATCTGTGACCGAAGCTTTTTCTCTTCGTTTTTACACTCCGTCCACACTAAAACAGCATTTTCGTCCCCCCCCCCCGAAACCAGAGCTTTTCAGAAACGCTTTCCAGGGTGGGTATTTTTGAAAATGCTGCTCGGGCAGATCAGTGTGGACGGGGTAACTGGAGACTTTTGAAAACGCTGACAGACGGCAGCGCGCTAGTTCATTGTTTTCTTGAACGCAACCTAACAATTTCAGAACAGACGGCAACGAGACTGAAGCCAGAAGAGTTAGAAATGAACTCACCAAATACTTTGACCCATAACTGACTGAATAAATAAGTATGTTCACTTTGCCCTGTTTCCTGTCCTTGCTTGTATGAAGGTGGTTTACCTATTTATGCAAGTACTTCTCTGACAATAGATGCCTAATGTAACATTGTATGGAAATACAAGATAACACTGATACAGACATGTTTTATACATTTAACAAGGTGCTTTATTAATGCAACAGAGTTAGTCAGTTTTTCAATGTTCGTCATCAGCCAGGTCAATCTGTCCGTGAGCACCCTGTCGGTTTCCTCCGTACGCTCCAGTATTTTTTTTTTTACTTTTAAGTTCTCCTGTGTGAGAACCAACAGCTGTCCATTGTTTTAAGTTTTTCTAGTCTGTAACTACACAAACGCGCACTTTTACGGCGAGATTCAATACCAACCATGTCGCTTGTTTTTGGTAGATGTGTCCTGCGCATGCGCAGGAGGAAGAGATTCGCTGAAATCTCTGTTTCAGTGCGGATAGAGATATTTTCGAAAGTGCATAGTGTGGACGCCTACCGTTTTCATGCAAAACCGGCGTTTTCAAAATTATCCAGTTTGGTGTGGATGTAGCCCAAGTCTTTGCTTCATTAACTGGTGACTTATTTTATCTCTTGTTACTCCTTCACACCCCCCCCCCCCCCATGCTCAATATAAAAGTTATTTACTCAAAACACATTTGTATGGTGCAGCCTAGCTTTAGGATATATCCTGTAAACTAAACTGCTAAGGTTTTTAGAACGGGGGTATAGGTGGGATCAATGCAAGCAGACTTTTTCCCAATGAGGTTGGGTGAGACTGTAGCTGGAGGTCATGAGTAAAGGGTGAAAGGTGATGTGTTTAAGGGGAATATGAAGGAGAACTTTTTTTCAGAGGGTGGTGAGAGTGCCATCTGATTTAGACAGGTACATAGGTGGAAGGGATGAGGAGGGCAATGGTTCAGGTGCAGATTGATGGGATTAGGCAGCATAATTTAGCATGGAATAGATGGGCCAAAGGGCTAGGCAGCATAATAGTTTGGCACAGACTAGATGGACCCAAGGGCCTGTTTCTTTGCTGTTGTGTTCAATGTCTCTGGAGGAACAAGATTTGTTATGACGTGCTGCTAAAGTCTAGAAGTTTTCTCCATTGTACCAGCCTCGAGCAGCTCCTACCAGCCTGTCATCTTTGGTGTAAACCTGTTTCCAATATTTTGAATTGTGTCTCATGCATCCTTGTTTTTAAATGTTACTTTGGTAATGTACATTGCAGGAATTGCAGTTTTATGGGGTTAAGTTTGCTATGAAGAATTGAGATGAATAATTTAATCTTGTATTTGAGCTATATAAATATGTTGGAGAGGTGAAGGAATATAAAGTTGAGGTTTGTGGGCTGCAGGGAATTGAGAATTTACTAAATTTGTGTTGTGATTGTAGTTCATATAATAAAATATTCCCAGGCAATTTGAACAGTTAATATCAACTCCAGTAAAATGATACTGGGACATGTGGCCTTGTTCTTAGTGGTTTTAAGGAGCAACTTAAAGGAATAGAAGTAGAAGGCCCTCCAAAACTTGTAACCAATCATATGATAGCATGGCTGCAGAGATACATTGGGGATTTGTAAGGAACTGGAGAAGTCAGGACCTAAAAATAGGTGGGTTGGAAGCATTACAAATCTGGAAGGACAAATTGAAAACTTCAGTATGTTGCCTGATAGGGAGTCGAGATCAACTCTTGAATTTTAAGCTTTCCTTTTAATTCAGAGTACTGTTTGAGTCAGAAGTCAAAGTACATTTATTGTCAATGTATTACCACATACTACCTTGAGATTCATTTCCTTGCAGGCATTGTAAAAAAAAAAGTACAATAAATGCAGATCTTTTACCCTTTTCACCCAAAATTGCTATATAAAATGTAGCTAAACTAAATTCAGGAACAGAGAAAATCTGCAGATGCAGGAAAACTGAGCAGAGCACACAAAACACTGGAAGAACTCAGCAGGCCAGGCAGCATCTATTGGGGGAGGGAAGTTTTGAAGGAAAATGGCTGAGATTTCGTACAGCTTCATGTGGAAGGCTTGAGAGCCATACCATAGTCTGAGATACCAGGTCTGGTGAAAGTGGATTACATATTAGAAATATTAACTAGCTTTAGTTTACAAATCCCTGGTGTCATATGACTTGTATTGCAGGATTCTAAAGCCTTTTAGAAAATTCAAATTCTGAAGCAGTCCCATTAGATTGGAAGATACGGATAAGGAGATGGAAAGAACCTTGGAACATTAGATTTGCAGCTTGACGTCTATTCAAGTTATTAGTGAACTGAAAGACCTTTGGGAAAACTGTATTGATTGGGCAGAATCTTTTATGGTTTAGTGAAAGGATTGTTTGAGGTTGATGGTATCTAGCCATGTAGATAAAGGGAAACTAATGCTTGCTGTGTTCCACCAGCATTTTGTGTGTGTTGTTGCAGTACATTTGATGTTTTTAAGTGGATTTTGGTAAACTACCATACAAAACACTACAGCATAGAACAAGAGTTTATGGAGTTGCTAATGTGGATGAAGAATTGGTTAATAAATAATAATAAAAAAAATCAATGCTTTCCTTAGGCAATAGGCTGCTGATGCTGAGCCCTCAGCCTGTTTATAATCCACATTGACTTTGGCAAAAGCAAACAAGTTTGCTGACATTACAAGGCTGGGTGAGGTAAACTAAGTTAAGGTTAAGTCAGCAGGCAGCAAGCAAAGTACAAATGTGTGGTTATTTTGGTAAGAATAGCAAAAGCCATCTTTCAAATGGTTGAAATGTATTTGGTATTCTGGTACATGGGCTCAACAAGCTATTAGAAATGCATTACTACAAGGAGGTTGAACTAAAGGGATAAACTTTAAATGTATTCTTTAGAAACTTTATAAGGCACTGGAAGGCAGAGTGGTTTCCTCAAGGGAAAATCTTGCTTGACAAATCTGCTTGTTACTTTGATTCCAACAGGATAGACAAAGGAGAATCTGTTGATATTAGTTATTGGATTTTCAGAAAGCTTTCATGAGGCTGCTTATAACAAGCTACTAGGCTAGACAGATTAGGAGAATGGGCATAGAAATGGCACATGGAATACAGTGGGAAGTGTATGGTCATGCATTTTGGTAGAAGAAATGAAAGGGTTGACTATTTTCTAAATGGAGAGATGTCAAAAACAGATACAAAGGGACTTGGGAGTGCTTGTGCAAGGTTAATTTGCAGGTTGAGTCTGTGGTGAGGAAGGCAAATATGATCTTGGCATTCATTTTAAGAGGATGAGAATATGAAAGCAACCTAGATAAAAATATGGTGTTTTTTTTAAAAAGGCAGAAATTTCTTTAAATAGAAACATTTATTTCAACGATTTTAAAATTACTTTATTTGCACAGTATTACCTGGCTGTGAATTTCATGGCGAATGAAACAATTGATCTGTGGAGGGATAATTTGTATGTCATTTGACCTTTCAAAATGCAACACTTCACATTTGACTGGGTTAACCTCCACCTGCTACTTTTACACCCATATCTGCAACTGGATTTTTAAAATATCTGGCTATATCCTTTGCCAGTCTCCTACACTTTCCATAATGCAGTCCGTCTGTCTGCAAGCTTACAAACCCACCCATTAACATTTTGCTCTGAGTTTCCAGAATCTGGAGATTATCTTGTGTTTATAATCTATATTTTCATCCAGGTTATTCATTCAAGTTTTACTTCCAGTTCTGAAGAGTCAGCCCCAAAAGCCAAGTGTTTATTCCTCTCCATAAATGCTGCCTGACCAGTTGAGTTCTCCTGCCTTGTTTATTTTCTAATATGGGCAAACAATTGTGAATCTAAAATACAATGCTGTTGTGCTAATGTATGTTTAGGTTGCTAGATGGAGTGCCAATTGGGTGGACAGCTTTGCTCTGGATGGTATTAAACTTATTGCAAAAACATCCATACAAAAATATTATTTGATCTTGTTCATGATTGTGGCTGGTGGAAGGGAGACACTGCTGTGGGGTTGGTAAAGTGGTTCAGTATACAATCTTGTGAACAGACTTTGTATGAAAGAAAGCAAGCTTGCCCAAGTGGCAATGGCATTGATGCATATTATTGAGATTGGTGTGAGTGCATAATGCAGACTGAAATTGTATTACAATACTATGGGACTTCTGTATGTAAATGATAATGACACTATATCCTATTGTCCTTGTTCATATTGACAATTGCTTTAAAAGCAGAGCCAGACATTTTTGGGCATGTATCTCATTACAGATTGTGGGACCTTGCAGTGTTCAACATTGATTCTTGCACAAAATTGGCTGTGCTTCAGAGGTACTTAATTGGCTATCTTATCCTTGGATCCAGGGTGACTCTCCTCACCTTCAGTTCTGAGGCACCTTAAGGCTGACGCACCTTAAAGGAATGTGGGTGGTGCTCTTTCTGCATTTGATTTTTGTGTCCTCAGTTCTGCCTCAAATACACTTTCTCCACTTCAACTGTCCAGACCTCTGTGGAGGTGGTGGGAATGTTGCATTTTTCCCCAAGGTTTTAACATTGTGCTTGAATCTCTCTCTGAGAAAATCTTCCCATGTGTCCACACTTGAATTGAAGGAGCAACACCTCATTCTATTTAGGTAGCCTCCAACCTGACGGCATGAATTTTTATTTCTCTAATTTGGGTAATTATCCCTCTCCTCATTCCATTCCCCACTCTGGCTCCCCTTTCATCTGTTTATCATCTGCCATTACCTCCCTTTGGTGCCCCTTTCCTTTTTCTTCAAGGTCCACTTTCTCTCCTATCAGATTCCTTCACCCTCAGCCCTTTACCTTTTCCATCTATCACCTCCCAGTTTCTCACTTCATCACTCTCTCCCACCAGATTTTCCCATGATCAGGTTGAAAATTAGAACTTAAAGAACACTCTCTTCTAGAATTAAGATGACCTTGTTGACCTTGCTGCTAAGTAAACAAATTTCATGTCACATGTCATAATAAATCTGATTCTGAGGTAATAGGAGAGATGTGCAGTTAGCAGTGAACAACCTGGATCTGCTGTTACACTGGCACTTGGTCACAGACTCTGTGGGCTTCTGCATTAGCCAAATCAGAATTTCCCTCTGGACAGTATCTAGGACATGTGTGAGCAGTTCAGATAAATGTTCCTCTTGTTTAAGAATTGTCATGGCAATATGTAAAGTCTAAATCAGGATGAGCAAGATTAGGATAAAACTCCACCAATGATTAAGTTCGCAGAATCTCCATACTTGAAAATGGACTAGTGATATTAAATGTTACTTGTATGAATTGGACAAACTTAACTTTTTCTGCCTGGTTCTGAGGGTAGCAATCAAATAGTACTGCAATCCCATGTTTCATTAATAACATGCACAAAATGCTGGAGAAACTCAGCATATCATGCAGCACCTATGTAAAGGAATAGTTGACATTGTGGGGCTTGATGCCCTGGGGCAAGGCTCTCTGCTGGTGATCGGATTAAGGAAGAGAGGACTTCAGCTTTGTTGCATTTTGGAGTCTTTGTTTAAAACAAAACATTTAATTGCGTAGAACAGTTTTAATATGCAAGCTTTGAATCAACAGAATTCCCTACACTTGTCAGAAGTTATAAATGTATTTTAACATTTGTTGAATAAGAACTTTATCATTTAACTAAACTTTTAGTCCAGTCTATTCAGGCTAGGCTCCAGCAGCACCAAGCTAGAGCAAATGCTGCCAGGATAGTGGTACTATTGCTAGAATGTTCCAACAGTTGAATAGTGCAATTCTCTAATTATGACTTGTGGTATTGAAGGAGACTTAATCCTGGCAAATAATTCTCTGCTCTCCTTCCACAAGAAGCTGTAACATGGGCAAGCAAAATTTGTTCTGTAATTTGTCATGAGTTCATATTTTGAAGCTGTTTTTGCTACTTTAAAAAAAATGCAGAATTTTCATTCTCTTGGTACAAGTCTAGCAAGCTTTGTGAACTTTGCAAATGGCTGTGGGAGAATGTCTTGTCTCCAGCAGTAATGTAGTGATTAGTATGACCCTATTCTGTACAAAATAATGTGTTCATAGAACATATATTTGTGGTCTTTTGCTGCTGTAGTCCATTCACTTCAAAGTTTGCATTGTGCATTCAGAGATGCACTTCTGCATACAGTTGTGTAATGTGTGGTTATTTGAGTTACATATGTACTTAATAAAGTGGCTACTCAGTGTAGCGTTAAGGAAATCGTAAAGAACAACATTTAATGTGCCTTCAACACCAAAGAGCATGATAAATTTAAGATCCCATTCATCAGCCCGATTAGTTGGTGCTTGGTATAACAAATATCTAGGTATGCTGTGCGAGAATTCAATCCTCTCGATTACTGCTATTCAAACTATGGCTCAATCTCTCAAGATGCATTGATGTGTATTAGACTCACTATCCTAACTTGTAAAGCATTGTAAGCACCACAATAAATTGCCATTATTCGAAAGCTCTATTTGCTGATCTGTATTTATATTGCAGTTTAATTGATGAGTTAATGTCATAACATGAGAAATTTTGAAAATGGTAGTCATAAGATTTGTGTTGCAAATCTATCTTAAAGGCATAAATTCCTAATCATGAGTATTAGATCAATAAAGCATGGTTGCAGACACGAGGAAATCTGCAGATGCTGGAAATTTGAGCAACACACACAAAATGCTGGTGGAACGCAGCAGGCCAGGCAGCATCTATAGGGAGAAGCACTGTTGACGTTTCCGGCTGAGACCCTTCGTCAGGACTAACTGAAGAAAAAGATAGTAAGAGATTTGAAAGTAGTGGGTGGAGGGGGAAATGCGAAACGATAGAAGACCGCAGGGGGTGGGGTGAAGCTGAGTGCTGGAAAGGTGATTGGCAAAAGGGATACAGAGCTGGAGAAGGGAAAGGATCATGGGACGGGAGGCCTAAGGAGAAAGAAAGGGGGAGGGGAGCACCAGAGGGAGATGGAGAACAGGCAGAGAGGAAAAAAAGAAAATTAGAGAAATTAATGTTCATACCATCAGGTTGGAGGCTACCCAGATGGAATATCAGGTGTTGTTCCTCCAACCTGAGTGTGGCTTCATCTTGACAGTAGAGAAGGCCCTGGATAGACCTATCAGAATGGGACGTGGAATTAAAATGTGTGGCCACTGGGAGATCCTGCTTTCTCTGGCGGACAGAGCGTAGGTGTTCAGCGAAACGGTCTCCCAGTCTGCGTTGGGTCTCATCAATATATAAAAGGCCACACTGGGAGCACTGGACGTAGTGTACCACACCAACCGACTCACAGGTGAAGTGTCGCCTCACCTGGAAGGACTGTCTGGGGCCCTGAATGGTGGTGAAGGAGGAAGTGTAAGGGCAGGTGTAGCACTTGTTCCGCTTACAAGGATAAGTGCCAGGAGGGAAATCGGTGGGAAGGGATGGGGGGGGGGGGGGGGAAACAAATGGACAAAGGAGTCACGTAGGGAGCGATCCCTGTGGAAAGCAGAAAGGGGGGGTAGGGAAAGATGTTCTTGGTAGTGGGATCCCGTTGGAGGTGGCGGAAGTTACGGAGAATTATACGTTGGACCTAGAGGCTGGTGGGGTGGTAGGTGAGGACAAGGGGAACCCTATCCCGAGTGGGGTGGCGGGCAGATGGGGTGAGGGCAGATGTGTGGGAAATGGGAGAGATGCATTTGACAGCAGAGTTGATGGTGGAAGAAGGGAAGCCCCTTTGTTTAAAAAAGGAAGACATCTCCTTTGTCCTGGAATGAAAAGCCTCGTCCTGAGAGCAGATGTGGCGGAGACTGAGGAATTGCGAGAAGGGGATCGCATTTTTGCAAGAGATAGGGTGGGAAGAGGAATAGTCCAGGTAGCTGTGAGAGTCTATAGGCTTATAATAGATATCAGTAGATAAGCCGTCTCCAGAGATGGAGACAGAAAGATCAAGAAAGGGGAGGGAGGTGTTGGAAATGGGCCAGGTAAATTTGAGGGCAGGGTGAAAGTTGAAGGCAAAGTTAATGAAGTCAACGAGCTCAGCATGCATGCAGGAGGCAGCGCCAATGCCGTCGCCGATGTAGCGAAGGAAAAGAGAGGGACTGATACCCGTATAGGCTTGGAACATGAACTGTTCCACAAAACCAACAAAAAAGGCAGGCATAACAGGGATCCATGCGGGTGCCCATGGCTACACCTTTGGTTTGGAGGAAGTGGGAGGAGCCAAAGGAGAAATTATTGAGAGTAAGAGCTAATTCTGCTGGACGGAGGAGAGTAGTGGTAGAGGGGAATTGGTTAGGTCTGGAATCCAAACAGAAGCGGAGAGCTTTGAGACCTTCCTGGTGGGGGATGGAGGTATATAGGGACTAGACGTCCATGGTGAAAATAAGGCGGTGGGGGCCAGGGAACTTAAAATCATTGAAAAAATTCAAAGCATGAGAAGTGTCACGAACATGGGTCAAAAGGGATTGAATGGGGGGTGGGGATAAAACAGTGTCAAGGTATGCAGAAATGAGTTCGGTGGGGCAGGAGCAAGCTGAGACAATGGGTCTACCTGGGTCTCTTTCTGCCCATCACTCTGCCTGTTCTCCATCTCTGGTGCTCCCTCCCTCCCTCTTTCTCCCTAGGCCTCCTGTCCCGTGATCCTTTTCCCTTCTTCAGCTCTGTATCCCTTTTGTCAATCACCTTTCCAGCTCTCAGCTTCACCCCACCCCCTCTGGTCTTCTCCTATAATTTCATATTTCCCCCTCCCCCTCCTACTTTCAATTACTATCTTTCCTTTCAGTTAGTCCTGACGAAGGGTCTTGGCCCGAAACGTTGTCAGTGCTTCTCCCTATAGAAGCATGGATGCAAGCCTTTTTGGCCCAACAAATGCACACTGCCCACATAGTTAGTCCCAATTTCCTGTTTGGCTCATAACCCTCCAAGCTTAGCCTCTACATGTACCTATCCAAATGCAACTAGGATGATACTTTGTGCTTTCCTCAACCACTTTGGCAGCTTGTTCTATATACTGACTTGTGTAGAAAATGTCACTCAAGTGCTTCCCCCTCCCCACTCTATACCTCCTAGTTTTAGACTTCTGTAACATGTGGAAAATACTATTTCCCCTCATGCCTTTAAATATTTCCAGAAGGTCACCCTTTATTCTCCTATGTTTCAAGGAATAAGCAGGGCTCTGACTGAAGGCCAGTGTTTTAAATGAATTTCCACTATGTTGAAACAGTTTCCAATGAACCATACACTTTTACCAAGTCCCTGTGTTTCATTGCACTCCCTAGTGCGCAACCATTCATAGTACAAGTCCAGAGCTTGTTTGACTTTACAAAATCATCGTCTCACACTTGTCTATATTGAAGTCCATTTGTCCCCCCCTTGGCTCACTGATCATATCCCCTTGTAATTTACCAATACCTAATTTCGTACCCTGAAAATTTGCTGATCAAGTCTTGTGTATTTGCATCCAAATAGTTTATAAAATGAACAGAGGACTAACACCAACTCTTGCAGTAAACTATTAGTGATCAACCTCTGTTATGAATAACATAGAACAGTACAGCACAGGGTCAAACAACAATGTTTTGCCAAACCAGCTAAAAAGTAAATAAATCCAAAAACTAATCCCTTCTACCTACATGATATCCATATTCCTCCATCTTCCTAATTTGGGTCTATCTAAACATCTCTAAAATCCTCTAATGTATTTGCTTTTATCACCATAACAGGCAGTGCATTCCAGACATCTATCACTGAGTTTAAAATAAAACACTTGCCCTCCCATCCCCTTTGAACCTACCCTCTCACCTTCAATGCATGCCCTCTGGTATTAGACTTTTCTAACCTGGGAAAAAGATGCCCCTGCCCACTCTATGCCTCTCATAATCTTTATAAGCCTCTATCAGATTTCCCTTCTGCTGCTGCAGAGAAAACAACCCAAGTTTGTCTAGCCCCTCGTGATAGCACATGCCCTCTTGACTATGCAGCATTCTGGTAAACTTATACACTCTTCAAAGCCTCAACATCCTTCATATAGGGATGACCTGAACTGTATGGAATACCCCATACATAGCCTAACCAGAGTTTTATTAAATTGCAACATAACTGACTTTTGCACTCAGTCCCTCAACTAATAAAAGCAAGCATTCCATAAGCCTCCTTAACCACCCTATTGACCTGTGTAGCCACTTTCAAGGAGTTATGAACTAGGACCCCAAGATCACTTGCTTAGCAACATTGGTTAGGGTTTTGCAATTAATAGTAGACTATCTTCTTGCATTTGGCCTATGTAATACCTCACATTTACCTGGGTTAAACTCATCTGCAACTGATCTATATTGCTCTGTATTCTTTGCCAGTCTTCTACACTATCCAGAACTCTAGCAATCTTGTTATCATTTGCAAACTTACTAACTCACCCATATACATTTTCATCCAGGTCATTTATACACATCAAACAGCAGAGGTCCCAACACAGATCGCTGTGGAACACCACTAGTTACAGACTTCCAGCTTGAATAAGCCTGTTCAACCACTACCCTGTTTTCTATGCACAAGCTGGTTCTGAATCCAAATAGCCAATTTGCCAGGGACTCCATGCATCCTAATTTTCTGGATTAACTTCCCATCAGGGACTTGGTCAAACACCTTACTAAAATCCATGTGGACAATATGCACTGCTCCAACTTCATTCTCTTGTCAATTTGTCAACACTCAATCAAGTTGGGAAGACAGACTTGTTTACACAAAGGCATGCTGGTCTCCCTAGTTAGGCCACCCTCTGTTCCTACCTCTGTGCTACCTAACTAGTGCTTATAGATTCAATGGGCCCTAGCCTCCAAAGCTGGTCTAGCATGGGGGGACCTTGTTAAAGACCTTGCTAAAGATGAAATGGACAATACCCAATGACCAGCCCTAGTCTATCTTGTTGGTTACTGCAGAAAAAAATGTGAAGCTTGTCAAAGCACAACTTTACATGCAGAGCCACGCTGACTCATAGTCAGTCTCTTGTCTGTCCAAGGTAAATGCCTTAGAACTTCAGTAAATTCCCTGTTATGTCAACCTGACTGGCTTGTAGTTTACTGGCTTGTCTTTGCTATCCTTTAACATTAATCACCTTCCAATCTTCAAGAACTTCAGTGTTTACAATAAAGCGACTAGCTCCATAAGGGTCTCCTCAATTTCCCTGAGCCTTCCACAAGCCAAAGGGATTTGTCCATCTTAATAATGGGGACATTAAACTTACACTCTAATATGATGCATTCCATATAGGAGAGCTAGCATGGGTAGGATTACTGGAAGTGGTGGTTTTGGCATCAGTGTCCTCTTGAGTATCTGGTTTGTGTGGTAGGTTGCCTATCTACTACCTGAGTGGTAGATAGATTTATAATTAGAGGCAATTGTGACTAATAGTGTTGCAGGGATTGGTGCTGGTCCGTTGTTAGACACTATCAATGATCTGGATGATGTGATTAACTGGATCAGCAAATTCGTGGATGACACCTAGGATCAGGATGCGGTGGACAGTGAGGAAGGCTATCAGAGCTTGTGGTGTGATCTGGACCAGATGGAAAATCTGGCTGAGAAATGGTAAATGAAATTTAATGCAGGCAAGTGTGAGGTGTTGTCCTTTGGTAGGACCAACCAGAGTGGGTCTTACACAGTGAACGGTAGAACAAAGGGATCTGGGAATACAGGCCCATAATTCATTGAACATGGCGTCACAGGTAGATGGGTTTGTAAAGAAAGCTTATCGCACTTCATACATCCTATCTGCTGTACTCAATGATGTTATGTTGAATTTGTACAAGACATTAACTCCTAATTTGGAGTATTATGTGCAGTTTTGGTCACCTACTTACAGGAAAGAGTACAATAAGATTTACAAGGATGTGGCTAGGACTGGAGGACCTGATTTTCAAGGAAAGATTGACTAGGTCAAATCTCTATACCCTGGAACATAGAAGACTGAAGGAAGATTTGATAGGGGTATAGAGTAAATACAAGCAGGCTTTTTCCAATGAGGGGTGGGACTACAACTGGAGGTCATGGGTTAAGGGTGAAAAGTTTAAAGGGAACTTCACTCAAATGTCAAAGTGTGAAATGAGCTGCCAGTGCTCAATGTTCAGGATAGAAGTGTCTCAGCCTGAAACTTTGACTATATATTCATTTCCATAGATGCTGTCTGACCTGCTGAGTTCCTCCAGCATTTGCAGAATCTCGTTTTTCAAATACTTGGTGTTAGATTAATGATTATAGTTTAGAATTTGGTTATTGGGAATTGTTTAACATTTAATAACTTGCCAACCTAAAGCAGGGACTGCTTTACGGTGTAATTGAAAATAAAAAAAATTACAGTAATTGAGATCTGACAATATTGGAGATAATTAGCAATTTGCATAGTAATTCTATCTGGTCTTGAACCTGAAAAGGTATCAAAATGTTTATCTCTGCAAATGCTGCCTGACTTGCATAATAACTCCAGCATATTTCTATATTTTAACATGTTACTGAAGTTGATTGGAATGAGTTTATTTGCAGCTGCGCTCTGGCCCCAGCAGGGAATTGTGCTACTTTAATGTGACAAGGGGATTGTGATCAAATAGGGATATTACAAATATTGTGCAGGGACTTTGCATTGACAGTTAATGCCAATTATGTTTGCATCCCTATACTTGTGTAATACTGTGCAGACTTTTCCTGTGGTGGTTACTTCTATTGCAAACAGTACAGTATTTGTTATTTTTGTGCAGTTTTTACCTTGGTGAATTTTAATCTACTGTTCACACCTGCAGTTTTCAATTGAGAATGCTAAAATGTCTGGATACACATCATTTTGGCTTTGGAAAGTTGGTGAAAAGTTTCTTTTTTATTGACATTGTGCATAAAACAGAACTTCCATTTCAGTGCTATGAAGACTAAGTAAACCACAACACTACTGTGCTTATGTAAGTCAAATATAATGAAAAATTATGGGCATATTAATCTCCTGTAAAAACTCTATCTACAGTATGCAGACAATAAAAGTTTGGTTCTGTTTTACAAACTTGGAATACTATAAATGTTTAAAATTTGATTAAGAAATTATTTCAGTTTTAACTTGAACTATGATGTGCATTGTTTATAGGACTTGAAGTATTTTACAAACATTTTAAGTGTTGCTTTTACAGTTTGCTTGTAAGCACACTATCTTGGTCCCATAAGTAGCATGAACCAATAATTGTATGGGCTATGAAAGTATTGTTGCATGACTAGTCTTGATTGGAGGCATGAGTTCAAATCCCACAGGGTATTAAAGAATTCAAATTCAGTTAATGTTTGGAATGAGAAGCTATCAGTTATTGTGGCAATAAAAAAAACTTAATGATCATAAGCACATGTCTGGCTCACTTGTAAACTTCTGGCCTATGTGCTGGGTCCATTGTTAGTTGTCATCTATATCAATGATCTGGATAATGATGTAAATTGGATCAGCAAATTTGCTGATGATACAAAGACTGGAGGTGTAGTGGACAGTGAGGAAGGTTTTCAAAGCTTCCAGAGGGATCTGGACCAGCTGGAAAAATGGGCTGAAAAATGGCAGATGGAGTTTAATACAGACAAGTGAGGTATTGCACTTTAGAAGGGAAAAACCAAGATAGAACATACAAGGTAAATGGTAGGGCACTGAGGAGTGCAGTAGAACAGAGGGATCTAGGAATACAGATACAAAATTCCCTAAAGGTGACGTCACAGGTAGATAGGGTAGTAAAGAGCTTTTGGTACATTGGCCTTTATAAATCAAAGTATTGAGTATAAGAGTTGGAATGTTATGGTGAGGTTGTATAAGGCATTGGTGAGGCCGAATTTGGAGTATTGTGTTTAGTTTTGGTCACCAAATTACAGGAAGGATATTAATAAGGTTGAAAGAGTGCAGAGAAGGTTTACAAGGATGTTGCTGGGACTTGAGAAACTGAGTTACAGAGAAAGGTTGAATAGGTTAGGACTTTATTTCCAAGAGTGTAGAAGAATGAAGGGAGATTTGATAGAGGTGTATAAAATTATGATGGGTATAGATAGAGTGAATGCAAGCAGGCTTTTTCCACTGAGGCTTGGGGAGAAAAAACCAGAGGACATGGGTTAAGGGTGAAGGGGGAAAAAGTTTAAAGGGAACATTAGGGGAGGGGCTTCTTCACAGTGTGGTGGGAGTGTGGAATGAGCTGCCTGATGAAGTGGTAAATGCGAACTCACTTTTAACAGTTAAGATAAACTTGGACAGGTACATGGATGAGAGGTATGTGGAGGGATATGGGCCAGGTGCAGGTCGGTGGGACTAGGCAGAAAAATGGTTCAGCACAGCCAAAAAAAGGGCCAAAAGACCTGTTTCTGTGCTGTAATGTTCTGATTCTATGTGACTCTGGATCTATTCTGCCACAGTTGCATCTTAACTGATTTGCAAAATGGCTTTAGTAAGTGACTTAACATAAGGGACAGTAAGGGGCAAAATAGCTGTTATTTTTGCTACTGACAACCACATTATGAATGAACAAAATAAAAGGAATTCTGTTTTTAAGGGTATTATAAAAATGTTAGTGAGGACAGGTGGGGGCATCTTAACTCAGCAGTGCTATAGATTTTAAGTGTTTGTAGCACAGTGTCTTTATGATAAAACATTGCATGCTACTGTACTGAGTTGTCAAACCAGATTATTTTGAAATTCATCAGAACATTTGAACTCACATTAAGAGGTTAAATTGCTGAGAATTTGGCTAAATTGTCTCTGTGCACACTATAGGTTTGCATATACTCGATGCTGCTTCGTCTCAATTATAGAAAAGATGATTGTAAGACTTAAGACACCAGTGTAATTTGGCCATGTGGCGCACTGAGTCTGCTCCACCAATGGGCCAAATTAATTGTGGTTTTAATACAAATGCAAAAGGAAATGAGGTTTTGGTGAATAAATGTAGTTGCTAGTTTCCTTATTACAATCTTGAATACAAGTGATTTGAGTGTTAGGTGGTGACTCTTCAACTCAGAACTAAATCAGTGGGATAATTTGTTTCTGAATCAAATAATTGAACTAATTGTGCTGATGTCATAATAAATGGCTTTTAATTGGACCATTACCTTGAATCAAAATCCGTTAATTCAATTGCAAGTTTATTGTAAAATGACTAATTGAGTAGTCACTTTGAATAATGCAGTGAAGGGATTCATAAAAATATTTTAAAAATCATTTGAGTTCTAAGTGTCAACTTTGGCTAAGTTGTGGTTGAGTCAAGATGTTGTGGGTCGCATCTCCATGTTAGATTTTAACACTCATTGCACTGAAAACTCAGCTTTGCTATCTGAGAAAATGTAAGTGGTAGTGTCTTTTTTTACAGTATTAAACTAAGGTTGTCTTCTCTGGTGATTGCGAATGATGGCATCCTATTGAAGAAATGGTGTGTTGGTGAGTGTATGAAGGTTACCATGTACCATTGATGTACCATTTCACCTCTATTTGAGATGGTGAATGTGAAATTCAGTTTTCTTTACAATTATTCAGTCTACTTATCGGGCTGTTTATATAAAAAAAAGTTGTAAAAGGGACTGCATAATAGTCATCACATAAATGAAAATTATGTTTTGAAATTTTTGAAATGCAGCTCAGTTTGGTGCCATGAGGAGCAGTTGAATTGATGAGTATTTATTAATCTGCTATCGTCTGTTACAGCAAATTTCATCTAACTGGGCTTGGACTGTCCAAGGAAAAATATAATCAATCCTTGAATTGGAAGTGAAGTTCTTTCTCCTAGTCCCATTGTCCCAACTAGCCTTACTCACTCCTGCTTATTGCCTCCTATTGGTTTTGGGGATTCAATGGAATGCAGGGATTAATAAAGGAATCTGAGATCATTGAGTTGAAGTATTTGAAGGAACAGGCATTAGTTGTGTATTAAAATAAATGAGGTGCAACTTTGATTGTGAGACAAGATTAAGTCCACGGTAGTGAGGATTGAGACCATGAAGACTTGTGAACCACTCATGATCTTGGGGAACTTTTATTTTGCGAGCAAGTGAAGGCCAGGGAGAACCCTGATAACTGGTAAGTAATACTGAGTACAAGCTGCACAGGTCTGGGTGAAATAGTTTAGAGGGTGGCAGATTGCCAGGAGAGTTTTGAATAATGATATGATGATTTGATTCAAGTTTTGGCATCTTTGCTGCACATTCACTGTGACATATTGGTCATTAATGTGCAATGAAGCAGATGCATGGCATTTTTCAAATGGAATTAGAGTGAATAGTATTGTGCATCGCAATTACTTTCTGTAAAGCAGGATTACTTTTTACATGGAATGGTGTAGGTTTAATTTCTACCATTAGAGAAAGGTAATGTTTGTTTTGTTTAGTCTTTGGCACCTGGGCTTTCTTGTCTAGTTCTGCATTATTGTCCAATCCCCATTTCAGAGGGCGTTGACTCAATGTGGTTGGTAGGTCTGAAGTTACATAGGCTAGATCATGTAAAGATGGCTGATTTCTTTCCTTCCAAGACACTTGTGAACCAGGTGGGGTTTTTAGTGAAACTAGCAGGTTTGTGATTGTTTCTAATGAGTTTTTAAAAACATAATTCCAAGGTAGAGAATTTAAATCTGGATTTAAGGGTTTGGCCTGAGAATCTCAATTGTGTTCAGAAGCCTAAGATGTCGGGGCTCTGGAAATGGGCGGATCAAGGGTCAGTGTCACAGCAGGAGACTGGTGTAACGGGGAGGCTGGAAAATCTTCCACTGTGGGTCTAAAGACCCGAGGTCTTTGTGATCTTCGGACACAGCTTGAAAAAAATGATGAAACGGACTTTTAAGATCGTAAACCAGTGGGTTGTTGTTGTGTCTCCCACTCATTGTGAAAATGGGGGACACTGTCTCTCCCTTGCCAGGGAGAGGGAGAATCTGTGGGTTGTTGAATTTCCGATGAAATGTGAAGCCTTTGGAGTAACTTTGGTCTGTGCCTTTGCTATTGCTTAGCACACATTTGGGCTCGGTGATGGTACTGATGCATGTTTTTGCTGGTGGGGGGAGGGGATCATTGCTTGCTGCCACTTGCACGCAGGAAGGGGGAACTGGAACTCTCATGTTTAACTGTCATTCATTCTCCGTGGCACTTCTGTTTTCGTGGATGTTTGTGAAGAAAAAGCATTTCAGGATGTATATTGTATACAGTTCTCTGACATTAATTTTGACCTTTGAACCTTTGGAAAAAATAAAGGAAAATTGCAAAAGAGCAAGATGTCAATTTTACCTGAAATAATGCATTTGGCATTTCTTTGGGGGGGGGGAGGAATCATTAAAAATTCCTGTTTTTTTTCCCCCACTCAGCTTGTTTCTGCAAGAATCTGAAAGTATACTTAGGTTTATGTTGCTCAGAAGAACTAGAGCTTTTTCATAATTAGGTTTTCTTTTATTACGTTGAATGTCATGGCTTAGGTAGTCCGGGTACTACCCAGAAGAGGGGCCCTTGACTTGCTGTGGTTTCAATAACTTGGAGATTAATCATTAGGTCCTTCAGAAATTGGCATTAGACCTTGGCAGTGATTTATGTACGTTTGGTAAGTTTGAAAATAGTCTACTTACTTGATCAATAGGATTGAATTACCCTCTTATCAAGGAATTATTGGAGGTGAGGTACAGCATTGCAGTGAGAAATAAAGAGAATTATTTTGAGGCATTTTGCTGTAAGTTGGTTCAACACTGATCCTTACTGAGATTTGGCTCTGTTCATGAACATTTGGCATGAGTCCTAATCATGACAATTAAGCAACTGAGCACTTGGATGACCTTGCACTAAAATGGACTTTCTGTTATAATTGTTTTACTGCAAAAACTTTAATTTATGATTTCCTTGCGAATGCTGATTATATACTGCTATGTGCCTGTGATGCTGCTGGAAGTAGAATTTATGAACATTTTAAACAATTTTCTCTTTGTCACATCAAAACACAGTGAAATGCATTTGTCAATGACCAACATCAGAGGATGTGCTGGAG
This sequence comes from Hemitrygon akajei, assembly GCF_048418815.1. NCBI lineage: Eukaryota > Metazoa > Chordata > Chondrichthyes > Myliobatiformes > Dasyatidae > Hemitrygon > Hemitrygon akajei. Next base: position 171,405,916 of record NC_133130.1, on the reverse strand, counting down.
GCACCCTACAAATGTTGTCATGATACTAGTGCCAGTACAGCATGCCCATAACTTGCCAACTATTGCCTTGTGTCTTATGAATGTGAAAGGAAACTGGAGCATCCAGAAGAAATCCACACAGGACGTACAAAAGCCTTGGGAATTGAACCCTGATCGTGACACTTTAAAGCATTATGGTACTCTGTGACGTCACTTTAATCAGGCTTCTATGCCAACACGAGACTTTCACAGATGTGCAATGGAAAGTCCTGATGAAGGGTGTCAGCCCAAAACATCGTTTTTTTCCCCCCCATGGATGCTGCATGACCTGCCAAGTTCCTCCAGTAGTTTGTGTTGCTTTAGATTTCTAGCATCTGCAGATTTTCTCACATTTGAGTACACTGACCAATTCATGGACTGGTGTGAATGAAAATGCCTACAAAAAGCAGTGGATGCAGCCAAATCAATCACAAGTAAAACCCTCCCTACCATTGAGCCCAGCTACAAGGAGCGCTGTTGCAGGGAAGCAGCATTCATCATGCTCCATCTGGAAGGAGGTTCAGGATCCTTGGGACTCGCCACCCAGGTTTAAGACCGGGTATTACCCTTGAACCAGAGGGAATAAATTCACTCTACTTCATTCACCTCAACACTGAACTGATTGCACAACATATGGACTCGCTTTCAAGGACTACTCATCTCATGTACTGTTTATTGTTCTAATTTTTTTGTATTTGCAGTGTTTTTTTGCACACCGGTTGATTGTCCGTCTTGTGGGTTTTAATTATGTTTCTTTGCATTTACTGAGAATGCCAGCAAGAAAATGAATCTCAGGGTAGTATATGGTGATCTACCAAAGCACCATGTGGCAATACAAAGATTATAGTTGTCAATACGCACAAGGGGCAAACTCCGACTCATTGTCAACGTCCACAATTTTGTTTTATCTTCTAGTCAAGGATCAGTAATAAAATGTTAGTTATGCCAACATGTGGCGTTTAATCCCCACACTAAAAAAATTTAAGCAGATGTTGTATTGAAATTTTCCTGAATATTTCATGCCTTAATATATCCAATGCAACTGCCCAGTGGGAGAGGGAGAAGAGAGTCCCTGCAATGGGTGGGATTTTTTTCATTGTGCTGGCTGCTTTACTGAGGCAGCAAAGAGTGGAGACAGTGTATTGTGAGGAGTTTGGTTTGCTATTATTTACTGCTTGATTTTTTTTTATAAAAGCTGTTCCTTCTGAGTTGACAATAGATCAGAAAGATTGCTTAGAGCCAGAGATGTTGGGAATCCTCAGTGGGACCAGGCAGCATCTGTGGGAAGAGGAACAGTTACTATTTCAGTTTACGTACACAACTTTTTCAATTTGAAGTCCATGTTTTAGTAACAGCTGCTTCACCTCTGCCATCAGATTCTTGAACAGTCCATAAACACAACCTCCCTTTTTTGCACTTATTTATTATACATTTATTTTAACAGTTTAATGTATTGCTCTGTAATGCTACTACAAAATAAATATCAATTTACTGTATATTTGTGAAAACCTGATTCTGGGCTGGCCTATTGCTTCAAATTGATTACTGTACCATATTTCAGTTTTAAAATGTCCAAATCAGTGGATGATTTTCCTGTGACATTTCACAGATGTGTGGAAAAATATTAATGCATAAATCCTTATTTCTCCTGGTTATTGTTTCTTTTTAAAAAGAAATGAGTAATTCTGCTAGTTGGCTTTGTTACCTACCTCGTAACATTGTATTTAATTTTATTCTAACCACCTTTTATGCGTGCACTCTTGCAGTGCTCTCCTTTTTAAATACTTGTGCATTCTGACCTGTTGACCTAAGCTTAGACTGGTTTCCTTGTACACAAGGAGTAAAGCGATCAGTTTAAATGTTTTACTAAAACTTGGTGAGGGAAGTGTTATAAATTTGGAGACTTGAGTAATGTTCATCTTGTCTAAATTTTGACAAGTGGGCAGTTTCAAAAGATCCATCAATGGGTATACTAGCTGGAAAATTGGTAACCAGGTGACATTTCACACTAAATAGAATTAATAGGCCATCTGTTCAATCTTTAGATGTGCTGCACCAGCAATCACTGTTCATTGATAAGAAGTGGGCTTTGTGGCATTAAGGACAAGACTGGGGACAGTAGCCTAGCTGTTGCTCTACTACCTCAATTCATTGTCCCTGATACATTCGGGCTGCCTTTTGTTCTTGAAGTACAATAGTAAATTGATACTTGGCAATCTTTTCCACAGGTCAGTGAATCTTTGCGAAAATGCAAACATTCCACCTAACTTGGGCATCCTATATGACTGGGATTCTCTTTTATTTTAGAAACTTCATTGATGTACCCAGGTTTAGAGTTTTTGGGAAGCATTTTTGATCTACAATGATTATACTCCAGAAGCAAGGTTAGCCAAACTTGGTGGTTGATCACACTTGATTTTGTACACCCCTTTCACTTCAGACAGTTGAGGAAGTTTGGTATGGGCCCCCAAATCCTAAAACTTTCTACAGGGGCACAATTGAGAGCATCCTGACTTGCTGCATCACTGCCTGGTATGGGAACTGTACCTACCTTAATTGCAGGACTCTGCAGAGTTGTGTGGACAGCCCAGCACATCTATAGATGTGAACCTCCCACTGTTCAGGACATTTGCAAAGACAGGTGCCCTTTTTTTTTAAAAAAAGAAGAGGGGCCTGAAGGATCCTTGGGGACCTGAGTCGCCCCAACCACAAACTGTTCCAGCTGCTACCATCTGGGAAACAGTACTGCTGTATAAAAGCCAGGTCTAGCAGGCTCCAGGACAGCTGCTTCCACCAGGCCATCAGACTAATTAACTCGCACTGATTTGAGTGTACTCTATATTACATTGACAGTTCTATTTATTACTAATTACTATGATTGCACATTTAGATGGAGACATAACGTAAAGATTTTTACTCGTATGTGAAAGGTGTAAGAAATAAAGTCAGTTCACAGTGAAACTGAGGTGCAAGTTGTTCTTTCACTGAAGCAGCTGGGAGGATGAATTGAACATTCAACAACTGAGATGAAGATCTTTTTTATTAGTTTTTTTATACATTTTCTACATCGCTACAGATAAAAAAAAAAACCAGATCGAAATGAAGAACATTAATACAGTGCAAAAATAAACATACAATAATAATATAATACAAAAGAAGATAATTGAGAAAGCACCCAAATTGAAGATATGTAAAATTAGTATCCTCCCCAAACCCCGCAACAAAAAAGAACTCCAGACCAACCACAACACAATCTAGAGAGTATACATCAGGACACGAGATGAAGATCTTTGTATCATTAATGCCTTTTTGAGATGTCAACATCTCTGAAGATCTATCCTAGACCCAACATTGATAAAATAACAAAGACACATCAGTTATATTTCATTAGGTGTTTGAGGAGATTTGGTATGTCATCAAAGGTTAACAAATTTCTAGATGTACTGTGGAGAGTGGTCCCGCATTCCTTGATTGGTATGAAGGCACCAATGGACAGGATCAAGAGGCTGTAGTCTCTCCATGGGCACAACTGTCCCTACCATTGAGGGTATCTTCAGAAGGCAGCATTTGTCATTAAGGACCTTCACCAACTAGGACATGCTCTCTTTCTGCTTCCATCAGGGAGATGGTACAGAAGCCTGGAGACCCTGGGAAGGCAAATGAGTTTAGGACATGGATTAGCACATGGAATTGACATTGTATCCATTAGGTCAGACTTGTTTGCAGGATGAGCAGGACTGGCAACTCAGTGATGGGTGAGATTAAAGGGATGGGGTGGCATTACTAGTCAGGGAAAATGTCACTGCAGTGCTCAAGTCAGGACAGACTGGAGAACTTGTCTAGTGAGGCTTTGAATAGAATTGAGGAATAAGAAAGATATAGTTTTTCAAATGCTAGTTTTCTTAATCTGTACATGGGTCCCAACTGGAGAGTGTGATAGTAGAATTCCTATTGGGGAATAGACAGGGCAAGGGAGAGAAGTTTGTGTAGGGGGACACTTTGCAACTAGTGATTATCATACCAATAGTATCAGGTAATTATGGAAAAGGATAGGTCTGGTCCTCAGATTGTAAATTGGAGAAAGGTCAGTTTTGATATCAGAAAGGATCTGGCAAGTGTGGATTAGGACAGGTTTTTTCTGGCAAAAGTGTACTTGGTAAATGGGGGACTTTAAAGTGAAATTTAGTGCATGTTCCTGTCAGAATAAAAGGCAGATAACAGGATTGGTGAACCTTGATTTTTGAGAGATAAAGGCCATGGTTAAGAAAAAGGTGTACCTCATTTGTTCCTACTTGCCACACTTGAAGGTACAAAGTGCATTTATTATTAAAATATGTATGTAGTATACAACCGAGATTAATCTTCCCACAGACAGCCACAGAACAAAAACCATAGAACCCATTCAAAAAAACTCCAAATCTCTAACATGCCAAAGAACAAATCATGCAAACAAGACAAAAAAAAACACAATAACAAATAATGAAGTAATTGAAACAATCCAGACATATGCAGTTCATTCTAGCACTGTTGTTTGTTGACTGCAGGCCACAAAGCCAGATCAAAATTGCAAAAAAGAGTAGCCAGAAACAAGTGAACTAGAGTCCAATCCACAAACTGCATTGATTAAACCTTACTCAAGACTCTGGCAGCATTGGGGGAGAAATGCTGATTAAATGCAGACACCTTCCTCTGGGAGCAGCAAGGGACCGGTCATTGCAGGCAGATAGTGCTGAATACCCACTTAACTTCCACTCTTGACCTCGTTGATTTCAATCTTCCTCGACGCTGTATTGGTGAGAACTGGGGTAAATTGTGGGCTCATGCCCCAGTTCCAGACCGCACACTTCTCAAGCTCCCTCTGAGACAGAAAAGTACCAGATAGCTCAGTTGGCCCAAAAAACAATAATCAAAATGTAGATCACAAACTCTGATAGTAGCAGAATTGTATTTGAAATTAAAGTGGGTTCATGTCTGAAGGATGTTGTCTTTGGTAGAGTTGTTCACTGATTTCAGAAATGCAAGAGAACCCTTAAGGAGTTAAAAGAAGGCATGAGGTTGCTCTAGCAAACAAGGTGAAGGTTCTTTTGAATCTTAAGGGATTCAGTGGAAAGCAGCCAGTGAAGGAATGGAGCTTTGAGGCTTTGACTTGAGATTTTGGCAGTTGGGCTGTGCAACCAAGTCAATCAAGATTTGAATAGCTCAGACTCAGCAGAAAGCTGCTGATTGGGCAATCAAGGTCAGCTGACCAAGCAGTTTGAAAAGCTCCAACAAATAGAGGGGTAGCTCAAGCAGAGCAGCCAGTGAGTGAGTGGGCCAGTGGAGCTTTGACGAGAAGAGGCGGAGGACGAGCTTGCTCCCAGTTAGGTTTTACAATGCCTCCTGAGATGGTGATGTGCCTCTCATGTGAGATGTGGCAGTCTTGGGGGAACTCCCTTCTCCTGCAGAGTCACATCTGTCAGAAGTGCATGCGGCTGGGTGATGTGGAAGACCGTGTGAGGAATCTTTAGCAGCAGCTGGATGACCTTCGACTCAAAAGGAGAATGAGGCAGTCATAAATGAGAGCTACAGGGAGGTAGTCACACCTAGGCTGCCGGAAGCAGGTTGTTGGGTGACAGTCAGGGCAGGGGGGGAAGTGAAGGTGAGTAGACAGGTAGTGCAGAGCACCCCTGTAGCTATTCCCCCGAATAATAAGTATACTGTCCTGGATACTGTTGGTGGGAACGACCGACCGGGATGAGCCATGGTGGCAGGGCCTCCGGCACTGAGTCTGACCCTGTGGTGCAGAAGGGTGGGACGGAGAAGAGGAGAGCTGTCGTCATTGGGGACTCTATAGTTAAGGGAGCAGACAGGAGACTTTGTGGATGTGAGAAGGACACCCGCATGGTTTGTTGCCTCCTGGGTTCCAGGGTCTGGGATATGACTGACCGGTGCATAACATCCTGGCACGAGAGGGAAAGCAACCAGAAGTCGTGAGACATGTTGGTACCAACGACATAGGCAGGAAGAGGGATGAGGTCCTGAAGTGTGAGTTTTGGGATCTAGGCAGAAGGCTGAAGAATAGCACCTCAAGGGTGGTGTTCTCAGGATTGCTGCCAGTGCTCTGTGATAGTGATGGTAAGAATTGGAAGAGATATCATTTGAATGTGTGGCTGAGGAGTTGATGCAGGGGACAGGGTTTTAGATTTTTTGGATAATTGGGATCTCTTCTGGGGAAGTTGGAACCTGTACAGATTGGGTGGGTTGCACCTGAACTTGAGGGGGAGCAATATCCTTGCAGGAAGGTTTGCTAGCATGGTTTGGGAGGGTTTAAACTAATTTGCAAGGGGGGTGGGACCCGGAGCAATAGAGCAGTGGAAGAAGTGCATGGAGTAAAGCCATATCTAACATAGAGGCTTTGAGGAAAGAGAAGCAGAATAAGGGCTAAAGTGTGTGTACTTCAATGCAAGAAGCATCAGGAACAAAGGTGATGAACTGAGAGCTTGGATACATACATGGAATTGTGATGTAGTGGCCATTACAGAGACTTGGCTGGCACCAAGGCAGGAATGGATTCTCAATATTCCTGGATTTCAGAGGGATAGAGGGGGGAGGAGGGGTGGCATTACTGGTCAGGGATACTATTACAGCTACAGAAAGGGTGGGTAATGTAGCAGGATCCTCTTTTGAGTCCGTATGGGTGGAAGTCAGGAACAGGAAGGGAGCAATTTCTCTATTGGGAGTATTCTATAGGCCCCCTGGTAGCAGCAGAGATACCAAGGAGCAGATTGAGAGACAGATTTTGGAAAGGTGCAAAAATAACAGGGTTGTTATCATGGGTGACTTTAACTTACCTAATATTGATTGGCACCTGATTAGTTACAATGGTTTAGACAGGGCAGAGTTTAAGTGTGTCCAGGACAGATTCCTGTCACAGTATGTTGACAGGCCGACTAGGGGGAAGGCCATACTAGTATTGGGCAACAAACTGGATCAGGTCACAGATCTCACAGTGGGTGAGCATCTGGGGGACAGTGATCACCGATCCCTGGCCTTAGCATTATCATGGAAAAGGATAGAATCGGAGAGGACAGGAAAATTTTTAATTGGGGAAGGGCAAATTATGAGGCTATAAGACTAGAACTTGCGGGTATGAATTGGGATGATGTTTTTGCAGGGAAATGTACTATGGACATGTGGTCGATGTTTAGGGATCTCTTGCAGGATGTTAGGGATAAATTTATCCCGGTATGGAAGATAAAGAATGGTAGGATGAAGGAACCATGGGTGACAAGTGAGGTGGAAAATCTAGACAGGTGGAAGAAGGCAGCATACATGAGGTTTGGGAAGCAAGGATCAGATGGGTCTATTGAGGAATTTCGGGTAGCAAGGAAGGAGCTTAAGAAGGGGCTGAGGAGAGCAAGATGGGGGGCATGAGAAGGCTTTGGCAAGTAGGGTAAAGGAAAACCCCAAGGCATCCTTCAGTTATGTGAAGAACAAAAGGATAACAGGAGTGAAGGTAGGACCGATTAGAGATAAAGGTGGGAAGATGTGCCTGGAGGTGGTGGAAGTGAGCAAGGTCTTCAATGAATACTTCTCTTCGCTATTCACCAATGAGAGGGAACTTGAAAACGGTGAAGACAACATGAGTGAAGTGGTTGATCTGGAGCATGTTGATATTAAGGGAGAGGAGGTGTTGGAGTTGCTAAAATACATTAGGACAGATAAGTCTCCCGGGCCTGATGGAATATTCCCCAGGCTGCTCCACGAGGTGAGGGAAGAGATTGCTGAGCCTCTGGCTAGGATCTTTGTCCTTGTTGTCTACGGGAATGGTATCGGAGGATTAGAGGGAGGTGAATGTTGTCCCCTTGTTCAAAAAAGGTAGTAAGGATAGTCCGGGTAATTATAGACCAGTGAGCCTTGCGTCTGTGGTGGGAAAGCTGTTGGAAAAGATTCTTAGAGATAGGATCTATGGGCATTTAGAGAATCATGGTCTGATCAGGGACAGTCAGCATGGCTTTGTGAAGGGCAGATCATGCCTAACAAGCCTTATATGAGTTCTTTGAGGAGGTGACCAGGCATATAGATGAGGGTAGTGCAGTGGATGTGATCTACATGGAATTTAGTAAGGCATTTGACAAGGTTCCACACGGTAGACTTATTCAGAAAGTCAGAAAGCATGGGACCCAGGGAAGTTTGGCCAGGTGGATTCAGAATTGGCTTGCCTGCAGAAAGCAGAGGGTTTGGTGGAGGGAGTACATTTGGATTGGAGGGTTGTGACTAGTGGTGTCCCACAAAGATAGCTTCTGGTTTAATTTTGTTTAAATTATTAACGACCTGGATTTGGGGGTAGAAGGGTGGGTTGGCACGTTTGCAGATGACACAAAGGTTGGTGGTGGTGTGGATAGTGCAGAGGATTGTTGAAGATTGCAGAGAGACCTTGATAGGATGCAGAAGTGGGCTGAGAAGTGGCAGATGGAGTTCAACCCGGAGAAGTGTGAGGTGGTACACTTTGGAAGGACAAACTCCAAGGCAGAGTACAAAATAAATAGCAGGATACTTGGTAGTGTGGAGGAGCAGAGGGATCTGGGTGTACATGTCCACAGATCCCTGAAAGTTGCCTCACAGGTGGATAGGGTAGTTAAGAAAGCTTTATGGGGTGTTAGCTCTCATAAGTCAAGGGAAAGTGTTTAAGAGTCGCGAGGTAATGATGCAGCTCTATAAAACTCTGGTTAGGCCACACTTGGAGTACTGTGTTCAGTTTTGGTCGCCTCACTATAGGAAGGATGTGGAAGCATTGGAAAGGGTACAGAGGAGATTTACCAGGTTGCTGCCTGGTTTAGAGAGTATTATGATCAGAGATTAAGGGAGCTAGGGCTTTACTCTTTGGAGAGAAGGAGGATGAGAGGAGACATGATAGAGGTATACAAGATATTAAGAGGAAAAGATAGAGAGAACAGCCAGTGCCTCTTCCCCAGGGCACCACTGCTCAATACAAGAGGACATGGCTTTAAGGTAAGGGGTGGGAATTTCAAGGGGGATATTAGAAGAAAGTTTTTTACTCAGTGGTTGGTGCGTAGAATGCACTGCCTGAGTCAGCGGTGGAGGCAGATACACTAGAGTGAAATTTAAGAGACAAGTAGATGAGTATATGAAGGAATTTAAGGTGGGGGGGTTATATGGGAGGCAGGGTTTAAGGGTTGGCACAACATTTTGGGATGAAGGGCCTGTACTGTGCTGTACTATTCTATGTTCTATTCTACAGATGTGTTGAGAGCAAAAAGATGGCAAGGGAGAAAATTCCTCTGGAAGATCAGTGTGGCCCTCTATGTACGGAACTGAAAGATGAGATCTTGCATGAATATTTTGCATCTATATTTAGTTGGGAGATGGTCAGTCTATTGACTGAGGCAGTGCAGCAGTGAAGTCATGGACTCTATACAGATGAAAGAAGAGGTGTTTGCTGTTTTGAAGCAAAATAGGCTGGATAAATCCCTGGGGCATGACAAGGCATTCCCTTGAACCCTATGCAAGGTGTGAAAATTAAAGGCCCTGGCAGAGGTATTTAAATCATCTTTGGCTATGGGTAAGTTGCAAGAGGATTGCAGGATAACTAATCTTTTATTTAAACAGGGCTCTTTAAAAATAAATAAATAAACAGGCCAGGGAATTGTAGGCTGGTAAGCCTGACACCAGTAGTGGGAAAGTAATTGGAAGTTATTCTAAGGGACTAGATATAAGTATTTGGCTAGCCAGGGCCTGATTAGGGATAGTCAACATGACTTTATGCATGGTAGGTCATGTCTAACCAATTTTCTAGATTTGGGGAAGTTACCAGGAAAGTTCAAGGCATTGGATGTTGTCTACTTGGACTTTGTCAAGAGTTCTACATCCATCAAATCGTTCAATAATCAAACCATACATAGATGCAGCTGAATGAGACAGCATTCCTGTGGGGCCAGCTTGCAAAAACATTCAAAATAACAAGTAAACATTAAAAAAAAATTATTCAAAATATTGAGCAAAGAAGCATATTGACTCAGGGTGGGTGGGAGGGGGAGGAACATGCGAGTTCAGGCACTTGGCTTTCAAGCTGAGGTAAATTGGAGTAGCCATTCTCTTCATGGGAGAAGCCAGAGAGTGGTGGTAGATGGTTACCTCTTTGACTGGAGGCCTGTGACAAATGGTGTACTGCAGGTATTGGTACTGGGTCAGTTGTTTGTCATCTATACCAACAATCTGAATGATAGTGTGGTAAAACTGGATCAGCAAATCTGTGGATGATATCAAGATTAGGGTCGTAGTGGACAGAGGAGGAATATCAAAGCTTGCAGAGGAATCTGGACCAGCTGGAAAAATGGCAGATGGAATTTGATGCAGACAAGTGAGGTGTTGCACTTTGGGAGGACCAACCAGAGAGTCTTAAACAGTGAGCAGTAGGGCACTGAGCAGTGTGATAGATCACAGGGATCTGCGAATCCGTAATTCCTTGAAAGTGGTGTCACAAGTAGACAGGGTTGCAAAGAAAGGTTTTGGCACATTCACCTTCATAAATCGGGTATTAAGTATAGGTGTTGGGATGTTTGGTTAAAATTGTACAAGATATTGGTGATACCTAATCTGGAATATGGTGTGCAGTTTTGGTCACCTACCTACAGGAAAGGTGTAAGTTAGATTGAAAGACTTCAGAGGAAATTCACAAATGTTGCCAGGAGGACGTGAGTTGTAGGGAAAGGTTGGGTATGTTAGGACTTCATTCCTTAGAATGTAGAGGTTTAAGGGATGATTTGATGGGAGGCATACAAAATTGAGGGGTATAGATGAGGTTTAATGTAAGCAGTTTTTTTCCCCCCACTGGGTTTGGATGAGACAAGGTAGTGGTCATGGGTCGAGGGTGAAAGGTGAGAAATTTTGGTGGAACATGAAGGGGAACTTCACTCGGTGACGAGTGGAATGAACTGCCAATGGAAGTGGTGGATGTGAGCTTGATTTCAACACTTGAGAGAAATTTGGATAGACATGTGGATGGGAGGGGTTCAGAGGCTTGTAGTCTGGGTGCAGGTTGGTGGAACCAGCCTGATAGTTTGGCATGGGCTGAAGGGCCTGTTTCTGTGCAGTTGTGTTATATGACAATAACTCTAAGTGTTGTGATCTGCTAAATATAGTAATTCTTTCATGTCAGGAAAACATTCAGCTCATTCCTCAAATGATAGTTTGACTTGGAACAAGACATTTCACCTTTTTAATATACTGAAGCGTCATATTAACAGTACAGTATACATTAGCCATGATTAAGTGTAGATTTAAAATGCACATAGTAAGTTTTAAAGCTGTGTGAAGACATTTGCTTCAGTTTAGGATTCTCTGCAAGTTTGATGAATTCAAAAGTGTTCGGACAATAATAACTTGGAGCACTTTTCTTATGAACTATACAGTTTGAATTCCTTTTCTGTAGAATAAGATGTTAGTTAAAAGAAAGGTTAAATAGGTTGAGTTGGTGTTTTGAAGTATTCATGGAGTCTTAGTTCTAGGTATTGAGTTCCACAGCTTGAGGGTGTAATTTTAAAAGAAAAAAGCTGACCTGTCAATTATCTTGAGAGAAGTTCTTTAAATTTAAGAGACTGGCAAAAGACATGAGAGCTTGAGCAGGATTATAAAATAAGTGATTCTGTGATTTACTCTGGTCCCAGACCACTTGAGAACTTAAATCAGTTTTAAAAGATAGAGTTGGATGGGAGTGATGTGTTCCCTCATGATTTTTAGCAGTGGTGTTCGCAATGAGTTCAAGTTTGTCAATAGATTGTTTTGGAAGATTAGTTTGAATGTAGATGACAACGAGATTGAGGGTGTAGTGGACTGTGAGGAAGGCTATCATGGCTTTCAGAGGAATCTGCATCAGCTAGAAAAATGGACCAAAAAATGGCAGATGGAATTTAGTGCAGACAAATGAGGTTTTGCACTTTGATAGATCCAACCAAGTAGGTCTGACACAGTGAACAGTAGGACACTGAGGAGCGTGGTAGAACAAAGGGATCTGGGATTACAGGTACATAATTCATTGAATATGGCATCATGGATAGGTAGGGTTGTAAAGAGCTTTTGGCACTTTGGCCTTCATAAATCAATGTATTGACTATAAAAGACGTGTTGAAGCTGTATAAGATGTTGGTGAGGCTTAATTTGGAGTATTGTGTGCAAGTTTGGTCACCTGCCTACAGGAAAAATAAAAACGAGGTTGAAGAGTGCAGAGAAAACTTACAAGGATGCTGCTAGGTCTGAAGAACCTGAATAAGGAAAGATTGACTAGTTAGGACTGTATTCTTTATAACTTAAAAGATGGATAGGAGATTTGATGGAGGTATACAAAATTGAGGGGCATAGCTTGGTAAACGCAAGCAGGATTTTTTTCAGAGGTTGGGTGGGACTGCAACCAGAGGTCATGGGTTAAGCGTGAAAGGTGTGACATTTAAGGGGGACATGAAGGGAAACTTCACATGGGGGGGGGGGTAATGAGTGTGGAATCAGCGAGCTTAATTTCAGTGTTTGAGAAGTTTGGGTTGGTGCCTGGATAGTAGGGTTATGGAGAGCTATGGTCCAGGTACAGGTTGTTGTGTGTAGGCAGTTTAAATGATGTCAGCATGGACTAGATGGGGTGAAGTGCTTGTTTCTCTGACTCTAGTAACAAGTGCATTGTGGTAATCTAGTCTGTTCAATTATCAAGGTGTGAATTAGTTTCTCAGCGGTATTGTGACAGAAACAGATGTACTTTTGCAATATTTAAGTATAGACATGATGCTCTGGTTGCTTTCTTTGTGGGATTTAAAATTCAAATTTGAATCAATGATAACACCCAGACTTGTTTCTTCTGCTTTTATTTGGGGGGGGGGGCAATTTCCAAGTTTATCAACAAGTTATCTCTTGGTTTTGGGACTAACTGTTTCCATTTTAATCTTTTGGTTTTAGGAAATTATTGCTGATCCATTTGTTTGTTGCACCATACCAGATGTTGTTGTCATCAGGCTCAACCAAGATGTACAATTGTTATTTGCATAACTGGAAATCAAATTCGTGCTCTGCGCAGGCTCTCCAGCCCTTAATGTTGTGCTGACCCATATTTTCTTTTTTAAAAAAAAGTACTAAAGTACTAACCCCACACTTCCTTGTAACCCTTTCATCCATGTGCCTGTCCGAGAGGCTCTTAAATACCCCCAATATTTTAGCCTCCACCACCATCCCTGGCAAATCACTTCAGGCACCCACAACCCTCTCTTTTTAAAAAAAAAACACTTGCCCCTGATGTCTCCTCTAAACCTCCCTCCCTTAACTTTATACGTATGCCCTCTGGTGTTTGCTATTCATGCCCTGGGAAACAGGTACTGGCTATCCACCCTATCTATGCCTCCCATAATCTTGTAGACCTATATTAAGTCCCCTCTCATCCTTCTATGCTCCAAAGAAAAAAGTCCCAGCTCTGCTAACCTTGCCTCATAAAACTTGTTTTCCAATCCAGGCAACATCCTGGTAAATCTCTTCTGCACCCTCTCCATAGCTTCCACATCCTTCCTATAATGAGGTGACTGAACTGAACACAATACTCTGTGTGGTCTCACCAGAGATTTGTAGAGTTGCAACATGACCTCTACTCTTGAACTCAATCCCCCTATTAATGAAACAGCATCCCATAGGCCGCCTTAACAAACCTGTCAACCTGTGCAGCGACCTTGAGGGATGTATGGATTTGAACCCCAAGGTCTATGGGATCTGTGGAATGCTCTGCCTCAGAAGGCAGTGGAGGCCAATTCTCTGGATGCTTTCAAGAAAGAGTTAGAGAGAGCTCTTAAAAATAGCGGAGTCAAGGGATATGGGGAGAAGGCAGGAACAGGGTACTGATTGTGGATGATCATTTATGGTCAGTGAATTGTGGTGCTGGCTGGAAGGGCTGAATGGCCTACTCCTGCACCTGTTGTCTTTTGTCCATCTGTTCATCCACACTCTTAAGTAAACGTTAATCCTGTATTCAGCCTTCTAGTTTGTCCTTCCAAAATGCATCACCTCACACTTATCTGGATTGAACTCCATCTGCCACTTTTCTACTCAACTTTGCATCCTGTCTATATCCTCTTGTAACCTTTGACAACCTACAGCTCCATCCACAACTCCTCCAATCTTTGTGCCATCCGCAAACTTACTCACCCATCCTTCCGCCTCTTCATCAAGGTCATTTATAAAAATCACAGAGCAGTGGTCCCAGGACAGATCCTCGTGGCATTCCACTAGTCACCAACCTCCATGCAGAATACTTTCCTTCCATTACTACCCTCTGCTTTCTTCCAGTAAGCCAATTTTTTTTATCCAAACAGCCAAGGTTACACTGATCCCATGCCTCATGACTTTCTGGATGAGTCTCTCATGGGGGACCTTGTCAAGTGCCTTGCTAAATATCCATGTAGACCTCATCAATTTCTTTTGTTACCTCTTCAAAAAACTCAGTTAGGCTCGTGAGGCATGACCTTCCCTTTTCACAGCCATGTTGACTGTCCTTGAGTAGACTGTACTTCTCCAAATGCTCGTAGATCCTATCCTTAAGAATCCTTTCCAATAGTTTGCAGACCACTGACGTAAAACTCACTGGTCTACAGTTCCCAGGATTCTCCCTATTACCTTTTTTAAACAAGGGAACTACATGGATTCTCCAATCCTCCGGCACCTCCCCTGCAGCCAAAGAGGATTCAAAGATCATAGCTACTGCTCCAACGATCTCTTCTCTTACTTCCCACAGCAACCTGGGGTATGTCACTTTCGGCCCTGGGGACTTGTCAATCTTGATCTTTTTAAGAAGATCCAACACTTCTTCCTTAATCTTCACATTGTCCAGCACACAGGCCTGTTCTATTTTGACCTCACCCTGATCAAGGTCCTTTTCCCTTGTGAATACTGAAGCAAAGTATTCATTTAGGACCTCCCCAACTTCCTCTGCCTCCAGGCACATGTTGCCTCCTTTATCCTTTAGTGGCCTCACCTTCATTCTTGTCATCCTTCTGTTCTTCACATACGTTTAGAACGCCTTGCGGTTCTCCTTAATCCTACATGCCAAGGCCTTCATGCCCCCTTCAGGCTCTCCCAAGTCCTTAAGCTCATTCCTGGCTACCCTATATTTCTCATGAGCCCTTCCTCCTGCTTGTATCTAACATATGCTTCCTTCCTCTTGACGAGTTGCCTCATGTGTTTTATCAGCCATGGTTCCCTTTTCCTACCATTTTTTTCCCCTTGTCTCAGTGGGACAAACCTATCCTGAACCCAGCACAAGTGGTCCCTGAACTTCTTCCACATCTGTGCTTTCACCCTTGAACATCTGTTTCCAATTTGCACTCACTAGTTCCTGCCTCAACCCTTCATAGTTAGCCCTTCCCCACTTAAGCACTTTCCCATTTTGTCAGTTTTTTAACCTTTTCCATAGCTCTGCTGAAGCTAAGGGAGTTGTGGTCAATCTCACCAAAATGCTCCCCCACCAAGAAGTCTGCCACCTGACCAGGTTTGTTACCCAGAACTAGATCCAGTATGGCCTCTCCTCTCATCGTCTGGTCCACATACTGTGTCAGGAATCCTTCTTGAACACACCTGACAAATTCAGTCCCATCTATCCCCCTTGCAGTCAGGAAGTGCCAGTCAATATGAGGGAAGTTGAAATCACCCATAACTACAATCCTGTATTTCCTGCACAATTCTATAATCTGCCTGCTTATCTGCTCCTTGGTGTCCCAGGGGCTATTTGGGGGCCTATATACTACTCCCAGTGATTGATCCCTTCCTATTTCTGACTTCCACCCACACTGACTCAGTAGACACTCCCTCTGCAGCGTCCTCCCTTTCTATAGCCGTGATACTATCCCTGACCGGTAATGCTACTCCTCCCCACTTCTACCTCCTATCCTATTTTTAAATACCTGCATCAGCCAATCCTGCCCTTCATCCAGCCAAGTTTCAGTAACGGTCACAACATCGTAGTTCCACGTACTGATCCATGCTCTAAGTCCATCCCCTTTATTCCTAATACTCCTAGCGTTGAAATGCACATTTCAACCCCTCTAACTGGCTACATTTGTGTTTTGTCCCCTGTCTGCCCTTCCTCACCAACTCAGAACACATAGCATCATGCCTTGTCCTTCTACCCTAATCTCTGCACTCACATTCTGATTCCCACCCCCCTGCCAAACTAGTTTAAACCCTCCCCAACAGCTGTAGCAAATCTGCCTGCCAGGATATTGGTCCCTTTCCAGTTCAGATGAAGCCTATCCTTTTTGTACAGGTCAGACCTTCCCCAGAAGAGAGCCCAATGATCCAGAAATCTGAACCCCTGCCCCCTGCACCAACTCTTCAGCCACGCATTCATCTGCCATAACTTCCTGTTCCTACCCTCTGTCTCCTGGCACAGGCAGCAATCCTGAAATTACCACCCTTGAGGTCCTGCTTTTTAACTTTCCTAACTCCCTGTATTCCTTCTTTGGGACCACATCCCTACTCCTATCTTTGTCATTGGTCCCCACGTGGACCATGACATCTGTCTGCTCACCCTCTCTCCTGAGAATACCGAGAATTTGGTCTGAGATATTGTGAACCCTGGTACCAGGGAGGCAACAGACTATCTGGGATTCTCGATCTCCCACTTAACTGTCTCCCTAACTGTTGAATCCCCTATCACTACTGCTCTTCTCTTTTCCCTCCTTCCTTTCTGAGCTGAGGGTCCAGTCTCGGTGCCAGAGACGCGACCACTACAACTTGTCCCTGGTAGGTCGTTGCCACCAACAGTATCCAAAACCGTTTACTTATAGTTGATCGGAATGACCACAGGGGTGCTCTGCTCTTTCTGTCTATTCCCCTTCCCTCTCCTGACAGTCACCCAGTTACCTGTCTCCTGACTTTTAGGGGTGACTGTCTCCCTGAAACACCAATCTATTACAGCCTCTGCCTCTGGAATGATCCAAAGTTCATGCCAGTTCCCTAACTCAGTTTGACAGGAGCTGCAGCTGGATGCACCTTTTTCAGGTGTAGTCTTCAAAGATAATTGTGCTATCCCTGATTTCCCACATCCTACAATTGGAGCACTGGATCTACTGCCTCCATTACCAACTCCGAAATTAAATTAATTAAGAAACTTACCCAGCCTTGCATCACTGTGAGCAAGCTTGTCCTCTGCCTCTTCGAGCCAAAGCCTTAAAGCTCCACTCACCCACTGGCTGCTCTGCTTGAGCTGCCTCTCTTTTTATATGTTTGAGCTTTTCAGTTTTTGATTGCCCAATCAACTGCTTTCTGCTGAGTCTGAGCTATTCAAATCTTGATTGACTTGATTGCACAATCCAACTGCCAAAGCCTCAAAGCTCCACTCCTTCACTGGCCCACTCACTCACTGGCCACTCTCAGCATGTATAAGAGTAGGAGACCAAAAGGGCTTCCCTGAGCAGCACCAAAATGTACATCAGATCTTTAAGAAAAATGCCTGAGATTGAACAAAACCAATTAAGGACACTACCAGAGGGGCCAATCCAGTTCTCAATGTGACCAAGGAGAATATGGTCAATTGTGTCAAAGGCAGCACATGATCTCAGAATTAGAACCAAGACCTTGTTGGCATCAATGCTGAACCCAAGGTCACTGACAATTTTGCTAAGTGCCTTCTCCATGCCATGATTTGCTCTGAAACCTGACAAACTTCTACAGTCTTGTTCTCATTCAGAAAGTAGAATTGGTTGAAAATTATTTCTCCAGAGTGTTGGCCAGGGTGAGGAGATTTTGTCATTAGTAGCTCACCAAGATTTGGCTTTTAAAATTGGGATTTGCCAGTCTCAATTTTGAAGGTATCTGTTAAAACTCCAGTTTTAAGTGATGTGTAAGCTTTTCTAACAGCATCGAAAAGACTAAATTCTTAAGTGTGGTGGTAGGGGCAGGGTCAGTGAAGCAAGTATATGGTCTAATCTTTCTAACAATCATGTAGAAATTAGCATCAGTAATCCTTGTAAAATTTAACATGATTGTCATCATTTGGCTATAGGGTTCCCAGTATCTGTAGCTCTACTCTCCCTAATGGAAGTAATTTTGTCCATTTGAGGTCCCTGCTGGGCTTCCTGATATGACTTCAGTTTACTTCGAAGCTCTGTACAATACACTTTGCTTCAGTTACACTTATTTTTTCACTTGTTCAGTTCATGCAAGGATTTGCTCTTTAGACTTTTTACTGTTGTAGTTTATCACAGGTTTCCATTTCCTTTTCCATTTGTTCAGTTAACTGAATGTGATTCTCAAGCTGACTACATGTTAGTTTAAACTCACAGATTTGTCCCCTAACCCAGCATGCTCGCATTTAACTGTGATAATACAGCTAATGTCCAGCCAGACTTTTCCTTACCTGAAGGCATTCTCCGGACCTATCCCATTCTTGATATTTTACTAGATTGATATTACATTACTCAATTTTGATAATGTATTTCCTTTGCATTTTTTAAAATCTCATCAGATTAAATTTTCAGTTAAGAACCTTCTGTCATTTGTTTATGTGTAACTTGAAATTGAGCTCACCCTTGTTCTATAGTAGATTTCATGACTTGTCTTAATTCATTCATGTCACACTTTGTACATGTATACTTGGACAGTGATTGAAATATTGGATTGAGACTGGAATTGTCATTTTAGGATTTTTAATGTCACTGGCATTGCAATTGGGATATAGTTTAGGATTGCATTTGCAATTTGGTATGGGTGAAATCATCTCAAGTTTTCTATTTGGGTTCAGTTCTCTGTAGGTTGCTATTGTAGTGGCTTAGTGTTTGCTGCATAAACAAGAGTCCTTGTTTTCGATCTGAGAGTTGACTGATAGTTAAATTTCCTGGTAGCTGGAGAAACACATCTTTTAGAACTATTTGTATGTTCCCTTTTTGAAAATCTCCTGAACATTCTGCTACTGAAAGATCCACTCCAATATTTTCCACTCTGAATAGTAGCTGGTCAGAGTCACTAAACCATTGGTGCCGTTTCTCTCTCCAAATTTCTTTTGTTTTGAAAGAACCATCTGATCACCTTTTTCTGAAAAAAATCGTGGGTGTTCTACTTACATTTATGGTTCATCCTTGTGCCTTGCATTTTATTCTGGTACAACTGAATTGGGTTTTTAAATGCTTTTTCAAAATGCTTTCAACCAGTGTGAAAGATTAACACTATCTGCTGGTCAAAACCCACTGCCACAATGTTGACCTTTTTGAAGAACACTACAGTCCTTTTATTGGTTGTTTCTGGCCACAATGGTACTGGATTCCAGTTCCAAAAAATCCATTTGCCAGCATATAAATATAGCATGCGTGGAGCGCTCTCTCTCTCAGGGTTCACCAGTGTCATGGAAATATTGGAGGTGTGCAGTATGTAGAAGGCTTGTGTCTGTAAAGCCACTTATCTGTAACTTGAATGTATCGCTGAATGTGTTGGTTTTAATAGTTTTAAAAGCTTGCCTATAGTTCAGTGTCTTTTTGTCCTTTTACCAAATCCACAAATGTAATTCCCTGCAGATATTGGTGTAGTCACTTTCATCTTGTTCTATTACCAAATCTTTAAGTAGAAGAATGGGACCTTCCCCCACTTCCATGTGAGGAATAATGTCCCAGGCTGGACCGATAACGGTGCAGGATTCAGAACTCTTTTCAACCTACTGTGGGCTACAGCATGCTGGTGGATTTGTCAGACAAGCTGAAAATGGGACACCAAGTTGTGTTGGTGTTGAATCAGGTTAGACTTCCAGTTAACCTTTAGGCAATATTGCATAAGGCATCCCAAGTCCCTTTGCACCACAGTTTTCTTAATTCACTCCCCATTAGAAAATAGTCTATGCCTTTATTCCTTCTACCAAAGCACGTATACAGTATACAACTGTACACTTCCCTACACTATATTCTATCTCCTATCTCCCAATCTAAGTCCTCCTGCAGACTCTCTGCTTCCTCAACACTACCTGCTTGCCCACCTATCTCTGTATTGTCTGCAAACTTGCCCATAAAGCCAATCAATTCTGAAATCGAATTCATTGACATGTAACATGAAAAGAAGCTGTCCCAACTCCAACCATTGTGGCACATTACTAATCACCAACAGCCAACCAGAAAGGGCCCCTTTTATTCCCGCTCTTTACCTCCTGTCAGTCAGCCAATTTTCTATCTATGCTAGTATCTTTCCCATAATACCATAGGATCTTATCTTATTAAGTAGTCTTATATACAGCACATTGTCAAGTCCTCTAAGCATCTGAATAAACAACATCCATGGGCTCTCCTTTGTCTATCCTGTCTGTCAGTTCCTCAGAATTCCAACAGGTTTGTCAGGCAAGATTTCCTCTTAAGAAAACAATGCTGACTTCTGTCTATTATGTACCTCCCAAGTATCCTGAAACCTCATCCTTAAAAATGGACTTTATCTTCCCAACCACTGTCAGGCTAACTGGCCTATAATTTCTTCTGCCTTCCTCAAAGTGAAGTGATAGCTGCAATTTTCCGGTCCTCTGAAACCATTCCAGAATCTAGTGATTTTTGAAAAGATTATTGCTAATGTCTCAGGTCTCTTCAGCTACATCTTTCAGAACCCTGGAGTGTAATCTATCTAGTCCAGGTGACTTTACCTTCAGTCCTTTCAGTTTTGCAAGCTCCTCCTTAGTGATGGCAACTGCACTCACTTCTGCCCCCGATGCTCTGATTTCTGGCAAACTTAGTGTCTTCTATGGTAAAGAATGGTGCAAAATACTAAGTTCATCTGCTGTTTCCTTGTCCCCATTACTACCCTTCAGTTCTATATCCACTTACCTCAAAGCTTTTCAAAGGTTCATTTATTATTAAAGTATACAACCAAGAAAGAGAAGAACAGCAACACAACTATCAACCCCTAAATCACCCTACCTTGCACACAAAGATCAGGCAAAAAACACAGAATATTTATATATTTTGAAAAAACTAAGACTGAGAAAATTCCCTTGCCTGAGTCTATCTCCAAAATGCAGAAAATCTGGGTAACATTCTCTGGGCACAGCAGCAGGGTCTCTCTCTCTGGCACCAGAGTGATCCCACTAATGATCAAAGGGCAGTCGCCCCTCTGGTTCAGAGTGATCCCACTGGCAATCAAGTGGCAAGCAGTGGCTCTTGCCTTCACATTCACCTCAATTCTCAATGTCCTTTAGGTATCTTCGATATTATTGACTAACTTACCCTCATACTTAATTTTCCTTCCTTATTGGTTTGTAAGTAGCCTTTTGGTTTTTAAACATTCCAATCCTCTAACTTACCACTACTTTTTGCTATTATGTGCTCATTTGCTTCCATGTTGTTTTTGATTTTTTTTTTCCCCCCTTGTGAGCCTCCCCTTGGAGTACTTGAATGTGTGGCTTTAGGCTCATGTACCACCTCACAGATGGTAGCAGTGAGAAGAAGGCAATGTCCTGGGTGATGGGGGTTCTTAATGATGGATGCCACCTTTTAGAGACAATGCCTTTTGAAGATACCTTCTCAAGATCAAGGACTGATGCCCATGATGGCTGAGTTTTCAACCCTTGAGGCTTTTTCTGATCCTGTTTAGTGGCCCCTCCATACTAAAGAATGATGCTATCAGTTAAAATGCTCTCTACGGTACATCTGGAAATTTGCTAGACTCATTTTAATGAAATATAGCAACTGATGTGCTGTCTTTTTTGTGAATATGTTGGACCCAGGGTAGATCGTCGGAGATGTTGACAGCCCAGACAGTGTTAGTGGTCCAGAAATGTGGGAAGGAATCTGATTGATAGGGTCATTGGTAGGTTAGTAGAAAGAGGAAAATAATCTGTCTGTGTCAAGTAGGAGCTTCAGGTTGGGTAGAGTGCCAAGAAATAATATGTTCACAAAAATTAGTTGACCCATGGAAAAGATTGCAAAATAAATGGCAAGTATCAATTAAATACTGTCCTTCAAGAGCAAAAGACAACCTGAATACATGAAGGGCAATGAATTGAGGTAGTAGAGTGACAGCTAGGCTGCTTAAGATAGTCACTGAGTTATGCACACCAAATGCTGGAGGAATTCGGCAGGCCAGGCGGCTTCTGTGGAAAAGTGTACAGTCAGTGTTTTGGGCTGAGGTCCTTCAAGACTGGAGGGGGAGAAATAGCTGAGGACTAGATTTAAAGGGTGGGGGGGGAGAGAAACACAAGGTAATAGATGAAACTTGAAGGTGGGAGGATGAAGTAAAGAGTTGAAAGAGGTGCAGGGCTGGAGAAATGGAGGGGGTCTGATAGAGCATAGAAGGCCATGGAAGAAAGAAGGGGGGAGGAGCATAAGAGGGAGGCAATAGGCTGGCAAGGAAATAAAGTGAGAAAGAGAAGTGGATGGGACTGGTGAGTTAGGGGGGGGGGGGGCAGTACCGGAAGTTTGAGAAATTACTTTTGATGCCATCAGGTTGGAGGCTACCCACTCACTTAGTTGCTGGTTTAAGATCCTTATGAAAGATTTCCCCAGTCTTGTCCTTATAGCACAAAGCCCATTTCTTATCAGTGGACAGTGACTGTTGGTGCAGTATATCTAAAAATGGAATAGATATTAATCCTATTTAGTTAGAAATGTCACTTAGTTACTAATTTTCCAAGCAGTATACCCTTTAACAGATCCTTTTGGAGCTGCCCACTTGTCAAACAATTCAAGCAAGATGAATTTTACTCAAGTCTCTTAATTTATAACATACCACTCATCCGAGTATTAGCAAAACAGTTAAATTGATCACTTTACTCTTGTTCAAGGAAACAAGTCAAAGTGTCAAAAATTTGAGCTTAGAATGGTACAGGTATTAAAGAGGGGCGTGGGTCTGTATGTGTAAAGAAATGGAGGTAGTTTTAATTGAGTATTCAGAAATTTGATGGCTGAGGGGAAGAAGCTGTTAAAGTATCAAGCTGGTTTCTGAAAAAGGACTTCAAACTGAAACATTTCCACAAAGAGGATTCCCAACATTTCTGGTCTATTTCCACCTCAGTTAGAAGGAGCAGTTTAACTAAGAAGAAGCAGTAACTTGGCAAATAATAAGCTACAAAGATGAATAAAAGACTATGAGAAAGGTAGTTGCAGATGAGGAGAATAAAGACTATGTACTGCAACTGTCATGCAACTTTTTGGTTACATTTAAAAAAAAAACAATCCTTTTAATTATTGCAGAATTAAAGTAAATAAAGTCTGACAAATGCTTGAATGTTTGCCTGTACCTGAAGCAATTTGCTTTCTACAAGCCTAGGTGTAGGACCATAAATAAAAGGAAATGGTCAGAGTCAGATAAGCTTGAACCATGATGGCCACCAGGCTGCTTGAAGATTTCCAAAATCAGTGAATGCCCAAGAGCATTTTGCTTGGTTAAGAATCAAATATAGTTTTTTTTTAATACTTCATTAATTTGTCTTTGGTACTCCCTCAGAACTGAGCATGATTTGCTTCCGCTATTACTCTTGAGATGACTGGTAATCCATATGGAAACAATAGATTGCAGTCAGTGGCCATATCCGCACATCCTGTGCAGGTCATCTGTCATCCTGTTACCAAAGGTAAATAAGTTAATATGCCTTAATGACTACTGCCCAGTATCTCTGGCATCTGCCATCATGAAACACTTCGATGCTGCTCAAACAGCATGCATCAATTCCAGCCCTGCAGACAACCTTGACCTACTGCAATTTGCCTACCACTGAAGTAGGTCTAAGACAGACAGACATCTGAGCACGGGGGCCCCTCGGGGCTGTGTACTCAGTCCACTGCTGTTCACTTTGCTAACCCACGACTGTGCAGCAATACACAGCTTGAATCACATCATCAAATTTGCCGATGACACGACCATGGTGGGTCTCATCAGCAAGAACGACAAGTCAGCATACAGAGAGGAGGTGCAGCGGCTAATAGACTGGTGCAGAGCCAACAACCTGTCTCTGAATGTGAACAAAACAAGTGATGGTTGTTGACTTCAGGAGAGCATGGAGTGACCACTCTCCGCTGAACATTGACGGCTCCTCCATTGAGATCGTTAAGAGCACCAAATTTCTTGGTGTTCACCTGGCGGAGAATCTCACCTGGTCCCTTAACACCAGCTGCATAGCCAAGAAAGCCCAGCAGCATCTCTACTTTCTGCGAAGGCTGAGAGAAGTCCATCTCCCACCCCCCCCCAACCCAATCTTCACATTTTATGGAGGAGGTATCAAGAGCATCCTGAGCAGCTGCATCACTGCCTGGTGCGGGAATTGTACCATCTCGGATCACTGTCACGACCAGACTGTGCAACAGTTTCTTCCCCCAAGCCATTAGACACCTCAATACTCAGAGTCTAAACTAACATCTACATCATTTATTCATTATATTGTAATTTGTCCTCTACTGTGCCTATTGTCTTTATTAATTATTGTTCTGCCCTACACCTGTGCAGGTCTGTAGTCTAGTGCAGTTTTTATGTTTTATGTAGTCTAGTGTAGCCTTGTGCTGTCTCACATAGTCTAGTGTAGTTTTGTGTTGTTTCATGTAGTACCAGGGTCCTGGAGGAATGTTGTTTTTACTGTGTACTGTACCAGCAGTTTATGGTTGAAATGACAATTGACTTGATCATCTCCTTTTGCCCTACACACATCTCTGATCCATTTGGACACAGTGAAGTTGCCTACATTAGACTCAATTCTACAGATGCTGGGGATCTTGAGGAACACACAAAAAATGCTGGAGAAACTTGACAAGTCCGGCAGCATCTATGAAGGGGAATAAACTGTTGGTGTTTTAAGTTGCTTCATTGTGTGCTATTTCCTGTATGCTTATGCCTGTGTGGCCAGGTTCTGCTCTATCTCCATTGCCAAATTTGCAGATAGTACCATGATGGTGGGCCATATCTCAATGAGTTAAAAGAAGATGGTGCCTAGTGATGTGGTGTCATGACAACAACCTTTACGTCAATGTCAGCATAAGAGCCGGTCATTGATCTTGCGAACGGGGGTGTTGTACATACTTCTGTCTATGTCAATGGCAGTCCAGAGTGTTGAGAGTTTCAAGTTCCTTAAAGTGAACATACCAACCACATTGATATCACAGCCAAGAAAACACCAGTCCTACTTCCTCAAAAGATTATAGAAATTTGGCATGTCCCTGCTGACTCTCACCAATTTTTTCAATGCACTATAGAAAGTATCCTATCTGACTGCATCACAACTTGATATGGCAACTGTCTGCTTGTGACTGCAAGCATAAACACAGTTCAGAATAATATGGAAACCAGCCTTCACTCAATACACTTCTTGCTGCCTCAGTAAAGCAGTTAGCATAATCAAAGACCCTACCCACGCTGGTGGACATTCTCTCCCTTTTCCCCATCAGGCAGAAGATACAAAAGGCTCAAGGGCAGCTTCTGTTCTGCTGTTCTAACACTATTGAATGGTTCCCCAGTGCAATGACATGGACTTCTTGACCTCTCAATCTATGGAGGATCTTCCAGAGGCTCATGGTGTGGAATGATGACGGCTTGGCAAGGTCATTCTCAGTCATGCTGCAGCATTCTAACCCGTGCAAGAATGTGGGTAGAACACAGCTCTGGTACAGCTTCAACCTGTGGTGTGGAGTTAGAATGTAGCACTGGATTGCAGTCTTCAATGTCACTATCATTCGTATTCACTTGCTTTTCTTTCAGCCTGAGCCTCGTCAGCCTACTGTTGATTGATTTCCACTCCAGCAAGCACTTTTCAAAAGGCATGGGATATTCTCAGTAAAAATTCAGGCTGTCTTTTGAGTACAATGTCTGCTGAAATGTTTAGTGTGGTAATTAAATGCCACATAATATTGGCTTAACTGTAACATTTTATTATTGATCCTTAACTAGAACCTAAAACTTGTGAAAGTTGACAGTGACTTGTAATTTAGCCTTTGAATGTGTGCATAGGCAACTATTATCTTAAAATTGCAACTTGATGCTTAGATGCTTTGGTTCTAGTGTTGGCATGCAAGTCCATAAGAGCAGAATTAGGCTTTAGCCCTTTGATTCTGTCCCATCATTCCATCATGGCTGATCCCAGATCCCACTCAACCCTTTCTCACTATATCCTTATGCCTGACTGGTTAGCAAACAACCAACCTCAGCCTTAAGTAGACTTGGCCTCCAGTGCAGTCTGTGGCAAAGCATTACTCTCTGGCTAAGACAATTTCTCATTACCTTTGTCCTAAAAGGTCGCCCCCTCAGTTTTGAGACTGTGCCCTCTAGTTCTGGATACCTCCATCCTAATCAGTCATGATTAAAGTCAAAGTCACAGCTTGGTGGTATTGCTGTTTGCATTATGCTTTATAACATCAATGATTAGGGTTCAATTCTCACTGTTGTCTGTAAGGAGTTTGTATGTTCATCTTACAACTGTAGGTGCTCTAATTTCCTCTTGTATTCCAAGGGCATATGGGTTAGGGCAGGGTTTCCCATTCTGGGGTCCACAGACTCCTTGCTTAATGGGATTGGTCTATGGCACAAAAAGGGTTGGTAACCCATGGGCTAAGGTTAGTAAGTGTTGAGTATGCTATGTTGGCACTGGAAGCATGGTGGGCCTTTTAGGCTGCCTCCAGCAAATCCTTGGTCAATGTTGGTCATTGACACAAATGATACATTTCACCATGTGTTTTGATGTAGATGTGACAAATAGAGCAAACCTTTCATAAACTTGACTTGCAGCAATATCACAGGCACAGCATTACATAAACAACATTCACAAGAAAATCATAAAACAGTTTTTACAAAAATGCAAGTCCATTTTCATGCAAGATTGCCTGAAATCTGAGTTGCTAAATTGTAGGATTTGGATCCTTGCCACCAAGGGTTGAGAACAGAGCCAAATCTCAGTGAAGATCTGTGTTGAGCCAAGTTGCATCAAGCTGCTTCAAAACATTTTTTCTTTCAGTCTTTCTCACTCCAGTACCGTACCTCACTTCCACCTGCAGTAGTTCCTTGACAAGAGAGCAATCCAGTCCTCAAAGAAATTAGCAGAGCATTTTCACACTTATCAAATGCAGTTCAGTTCTACCATTTTCAAATTGATGGTCATGTATCACACATAGAAGAACCTGAAACCTATTTTGTCACCTGATATGCAGTTCAGAATGAAGAGTAAAATTTTTTATTTCCACAGTGCTTGTCAATTCCCTCTCGGGTCACTGATGAAGAGTCTCAGCTTGTAACATCGATGATTTATTCCTCTCCATCGATGCTGCCTGACCTGCTGAGTCGTCCAGCATTTTGTGTGTGTTGCTCTGGATTTCCAGCATCTGCAGAATCTCTTGTGTTTATAGAGAAGTCATAGAGCATAGAACAGTACAGTACAAAAACAGTCACTTTGGCCCACAACATTGTGCTGAACCAATTAAATTAGTAATCAAGTGGCTAGTTAATCTAATCTCTTCTGCCTACACAATGTCCATATCCTTCCATTTTCCTCGCGTTCATGTGCCTTATCTAAACGTCTCCTAAAAATCCCTGATGTTTCTGTCTCTGCCACCTCCCCAAGCACCCACCACTCTCTGTGTGTAAAAAAAAAGAAAGAAAGAAAAAAAAGCCCCTCACTTCTCCTTTGAAATTACCCTCTCACGTTAAATGCATGCTGGCATTCAACATTTCAACCTTAGAGTAGACATACAATATATTTTTCAATCTGTGCCTATCATGACCTTACAAACCTTTAACAGATCTGCTCTTCTGTTACTCCAGAGAAAACAACCCAAGTTTGTCCAACCTCTTCTTACAGCACATGGCCTCTTAGCTGGGTAGCATCCTGGTAAACATTTTCTGCACCCTTTCCAAAGCCTCGAAGTCCTTATAATAGGGTGCAGAACTGTATCCAATATTCTAGATTTAAAGTACATTTATTATCTGTGTATGTATGTAGTATACAACCCTGAAATTCATCTTCCTCAAAGTCATGAAACAAAGAACCATGGAACCTACCCATTCAAAGAAGAATATCAAACCCACTCCCCCACAAGCACAAAAAAATTTGCACAAACAGCTACAAAAAAGAAACAAGCAAAAATATGGAACATAAAAACACTTAATCAAAAAGCACATTTCAGTACAATTCAGCTTGGAGTGCATTAACAGCCGGCTGCCTCAACTCAAAAATCGCCCAAACACAGTAACAAAGGGTGACCAGAGCTATAACTAGAAACTGGAGCACATCATAAACCTGAATTAGAGTCCAAATCGATAATCAGTGTCAATTAAACCTTGCTCTGTCACCATCCGCTGACAGCATCAAGGGAGAGAGAGATTCACTTGAATGCAAGGGCCTTCCCTTGGGATTAGCAAGCAAGAGAGAGTGAAGAACTGCCACATGCAGACACCTTCTCCAGCAGCAGTAAGTGAGAGGCTTATAGATGGTGCTGAACACTTGTTCGCCCTTTGCTCCTGCCTTGATTTCAATCTTCCTTGGTGGCTTTAGTTGGCAAGAGATGGAGTCGACCATGAGCTCATGCCCTGTCTCCTGGCCTCCATAACATACACTTCGGTTGCAGACTCGTGGTACACTCCTGGAGATAGCAAAGTGCCAGATTGGCCTGAAATCACACAGTCAGAATGTAGATAACAGGCTCTAACAGTATCGGAACCATATCTGAAATAAAAAGATGTGAAAGGAATTGCTTTTACTTCTTTTGAGTTACATAGAAAGCAGATACAGGGTTCTGAGTTGGATGGTCAGCCATGATCATACTGAATGGCGGTGCAAGCTCGAAGGGCCGAATGGCCTACTCCTGCTCCTATTTTCTATGTTTCTATATTAAGTTTCAGAACAATAGCACACTGAGGATTGGAAATAATTTATAATTCAAACAATCTTGTGTTCTTCAGCTGAGGGAGCAAAACTTAAGTGTGAGAATTTACTTCCATGTGACATAAGCAAAAGTTCCTGCAACTATGTAAAGAAGAAAAAGGTTTGGGTGAAAACATGTAGGTTCCTTACAGACATAAACAGTATTTACAGGCAGTCCCCCGGTTACGAACGAGTTCCATTCCTGAGTCCGTCTTTAAGTCGGATTTGTACGTAAGTGGGAACGGGTACATCCGGTATTATTTAGCGTCAGATAGTCAAATGTTTGTTGTATATAGTGGCATGCAAACGTTTGGGCACCCCGGTCAAAATTTCTGTTACTGTGAATAGTTAAGTGAGTAGAAGATGAACTGATCTCCAAAATTCATAAAGTTAAAGATGAAACATTCTTTTCAACATTTTAAGCATGATTAGTGTATTATTTTTGTTTTGTACAATTTTAGAGTGGAATAAAGAAAAGGAGCACCATGCAAAAGTTTGGGCACCCCAAGAGATTTGAGCTCTCAGATAACTTTTACCAAGGTCTCAGACCTTAATTAGCTTGTTAGGGCTAGGGCTTGTTCACAGTCATTGTTAGGAAAGGCCAGGTGATGCAAATTTCAAAGCTTTATAAATACCCTGACTCAAACCTTGTCCCATCAATTAGCAGCCATGGGCTCCTCTAAGCAGCTGCCTAGCACTCTGAAAATTAAAATAAATGATGCCCACAAAGCAGGAGAAGGCTATAAGAAGATAGCAAAGAGTTTTCAGGTAACCATTTCCTCAGTTCATAATGTAATTAAGAAATGGCAGTTAACAGGAATGGTGAAGGTCAAGTTGAGGTCTGGAAGACCAAGAAAACTTTCCGAGAGAACTACTCGTAGGATTGCTAGAGTGGCAAATCAAAACCCCTGTTTGACTGCAAAAGACCTTCAGGAAGATTTAGCAGACTCTGGAGTGGTGGTGCACTGTTCTACTGTGCAGCGACACCTGCACAAATATGACCTTCATGGAAGAGTCATCAGAAGAAAACATTTCCCGTGTCCTCAATACAAAGTTCAGCATCAAAATTTGCAAAGGAATATCTAAACAAGCCTGATGCATTTTGGAAACAAGTCCTGTGGACTGATGAAGTTAAAATAGAACTTTTTGGCTGCAATGAGGAAAGGTATGCTTGGAGAAAAAAGGGTGCAGAATTTCATGACAAGAACACCTCTCCAACTGTTAAGCACGGGGGTGGATCGATCATACTTTGGGCTTGTGTTGCAGCCAGTGGCGCAGGGAACGTTTCACTGGTAGAGGGAAGAATGAATTTAATTCAATACCAGCAAATTCTGGAAGCAAACATCACACCGTCTGTGGAAAAAAAAAGCTGAAGCTGAAAAGAGGATGGCTTCTACAACAGGATAATGATCCTAAACACACCTCAAAATCCACAACAGACTACCTCAAGAGGTGCAAGCTGAGGGTCTTGCCATGGCCCTCACAGTCCCCCGACCTAAACACCATCGAAAATCTGTGGATAGACCTCAAGAGCAGTGCATGCAAGACGGCCCAAGAACTTCACAGAACTAGAAGCCTTTTGCAAGGAAGAATGGGTGAAAATCCCCCAAACAAGAATTGAAAGACTCTTAGCTGGCTACAGAAAGCGTTTACAAGCTGTGATACTTGTGAAAGGGGGTGTTACTAAGTACTGACCATGCAGGGTGCCCAAACTTTTGCTTCGGGCCCTTTTCCTTTTTTGTTATTTTGGAACTGTAACAGATGGAAATAAAAAAAGTAATCTTGCTTAAAATATTAAAGAAATGTGTCATCTTTAATTTTATGCCTTTTGGAAATCAGGTCATCTTTTACTCGCTTAGCTATTCACAGTAACAGAAATTTTGACCAGGGTGCCCAAACGTTTGCATGCCACCGTATATTTTACCTTTCTATGCATATAGAACACTTAAACTTATGTATTTCAAAAATTAAACCACTGCGTTGCTTAGTAATAATTGTAGCTTTCATCGGGGCAGGGCCTTTCATGTGCTCCATTATTCTCACTTTATCCTTTAAAATTGTTCCGATCGTTGACCAACTGTAGCCTAATGCTTTTCCAATTACCGATGGTGTTTCATCTCTTTCTGATTGCTTTATTTCCACTTTATTTTCCATCGTAATCGTTTTCTGTCAATGGAACGGAACAGAACAGTGCAGGTGGCGGGTCCTGAGCTCCGCTGGGTCCTAAAGTCCACTGCACTGAATCCCCCCCGCATCCTAAAGTCTACCGCACTGAGACAGTTTAAATGGGGCAAGTGGGGGCTGTGCTGAATGGAAAAGGGAGGGGTCAGGGTGAATCTTGCTAAGAAAAATTTAAACCAAATACACAGTTACACAGTCAACACAGTGTCAACGGCAACAACTTGAAATGGCGGACGGCGTTCTCCTTGCTCGGTTCGTAAGTACGAGTTGTTTGTAAGTCGGATGTTCATAACTCAGGGACTCCCTGTAATATGGAACAATAAAAATAGTAAAGCAATTTGTGTTTTTTTAAAAAAAAACAGATCGGGACTAAAAAGTAGTCATGGAAATGATGGATACATTTTTTGTCATATAAATTCTGGAATGAGGTTAGAGCATGTTGAGTTATGAAGGGAACAGGCTGGAGAAATCTGCTGAAGTTCTGGTTTTTTGAGAATGTAACAAATACCAGTGGGTATGGTGTATTTGGATATTCAGAAAGCCTATGATATAGTCCGATGTAAGAGTTTATTATGAGAAATTAATGATTAAGATTTAGTTGGCTGCTTGGGAACAGTAAGGATAAATAATTGTTTCTCTGAGTGGCAGGCAGTGAGTCATTGGGTACTTCAGGGATTAATGCTTGAA
Source organism: Hemitrygon akajei (assembly GCF_048418815.1). NCBI lineage: Eukaryota > Metazoa > Chordata > Chondrichthyes > Myliobatiformes > Dasyatidae > Hemitrygon > Hemitrygon akajei. The sequence continues at coordinate 171,374,217 of NC_133130.1, read as the reverse complement.
TCCCATTGCTTTCGTTCAAGAAATTGAATGTAATATTTCTAAGACTGGCAATGACACAGAACTGGGCAGGACTGAGTTTCAAGGATGTAAAGTGATTTTAAAAGTGTTGAATAGCTGAGTAGACTAATCCATGGTAAATGCAGTGTAATAGAGATAAATGTAAGGTTCATTTTGATGGAAAAACAAAGGCAGGCTATTAAATAGTTTAGTTTGGGAGATGTTGAGGTGCTTCAGGATTTATGCTTCCTTGGGTACCAGTCATTGAAAGGAGATATGCAGGTGCAGCAAACAGTTAAGTAAGCAAAGGGCATTATGACCTTCACTATAAGTTGTTTTAAGTATTGGAGGAGGAATATCTTCCCACAATTATACAGGATCTTGGTTCGATCGTATCCAGAGCATTGCTTGAATTCTGATCTAACGGAGAAAGTGTCTTTTAGTTACAGAAGGAATGCATTGAAAGCTTAACAGATTGATTCCTGGCATGTTAGGATTATTGTCTGAAGAGAGATTGGTTTTTCCAGACCTGTATTCACTACAGTTTAGATGAGGAGCTCACAGCCTGAGGTCCACAGACCCCTTGCTTAATGGTATTAGACCATGGCATAGAAAGGTTGGGGACCGCTGGTTTAGATGAATGATATGACTTTGACATTCAACTTTCTGATGGGGCATGATCCACCAAATGTGGAAGGAATGTTTTACTGGCTGAAATGTTGAAAATCTGGGATCTTGGTCCAAGACATAAAGGACTAAAATGTGACTTTGTAAAGTTGTCTACCACAGAAAGCTGTGAAGGACCAGTCATTGGAGATGGTTAAGTACATGGAAAAATAAATATTTTGATGCAGTACATGGTATGGTGAAAGAGTGGAAACATGTTGTTGAGCTAGAGGATCAGGCATGACAATATTGAATGATCTATTCCTTCTATTGCAGGGGATCCCACCAGGGGTCCACAGACTCCTTGGTTAATGGTAGGGGTCCATGACACCACACAAGGTTGGGAACCTCTTTTCTAAAGGGAACTTGATGCATTTTATAAGATTGACACATTTCTTTCAATAAAAAGATATTCTGATTTATTTATCTAACTATGCTTGTGGGCTTTGTAAAAATTGGCTGCTAGATTTCTTAATATTACAGTAAGAAATATTTCATTGGCTTTGGGGCATCCTGTCAGCAAAAAACTCTTTAATGATGGTTCATGGATTTTATTTTTATATGGCCTCTTAAGTGGGAGAGCACATTAATTATATTTTGTTTTCTGAAATTCACCTGAAATTTAGTAAGTGAATCTAATTCTGTTTGTGGTGATGTTGTGTGCATCCACTTGGACAAATGATACTTTTTAGTTTTGTGTATGTTCTGTTGATGTGGAGGTGTGAAACATCATAATGTGGAAGTAATGTTTGTGCTATTTTAATGGCAATTTTATTTCCAAGTTATGTTCTGAAATTAATTACAAAGTTTAAAAAAAAATTAGATGTCTAATTCATTGTTTAGTTCAACCCTGTTGTGCATAATAATTGCTCTAATGGTCTTGTAACAGAGATGAGAAGGAATTCTTTCGCCAGAGGGTGGTGAGTCATTGGATATATCTAAAATGGAAGTTGATAGTTTCTTGATTAGTCAGTGCATCAAAGGTTATGGGGAGAAGTCAGGAGAATGGGACTAAAAAGGATAATAAAGCAGCTATGATGGAATGCAGAGTGGAACTGACTTGATGGGTTGAATTGCCTAATTCTGTTGTTATGGTATTCTGCTTTTTCTAATTAAGGTGGTGGTAGATGGTGATAATCATGGATGCCATCACAGTTGAACCAGATTCTCTCTTTCATGGTGACCTCGTGGTATATTTGACACTGGTATTTCCTAGGCTCCAGCGAGTACAGGCCCAGAGGCATCAAATGCTCCTCATACAGTACATTACAATTCACATGGATGCAATGCTTGGAGCTAGCTTTTAATCTTTTGATGGATGCAGGTTTAAGTACTTTACCTTAATTTATAAGGCAAAAATAAAGTTAAAGTTAGCTTTATTTGTCACAAACATTGAAACATACAATGAAATGCATTGTTTGTATCAAGTCAGTGAGGATTGTGTTGGATTAGTCCACAAGTGCCGCCACACTTCAGAAGCCAACATAACATACCCTCAGCTCACCAACCCTAACCATATGTCTTTGGAATGTGAGAGGAAACCAGACCAGCTGGAGGAACGCATGCAGACACGGAGAATGTACAGACTCCTTAGAGGCAGCAGCGGGAATCGAATCCCGATTGGTGGATCACTGGCACTGTAAAGTGATGTACTCACCTCGATGCTATTGTGCAGTTCTACCTACTAATTTAACATCTTTATCGTTGGTTTTCAGTATTGAAACTGGAAGGAGCCATGACAGCAGGAGGGGGAACTGATGATGATATTCCACTGGGAGAGAGGAAGACTGTTACTGATTTTTGCTACCTACTTGATAAATCAAAACAGCTCTTCAATGGCTTAAGGTCAGTGCTTAAACCAGATGGTTTCTCTTTAAATGTCTAATGGTTCTTTTTCTTTGTAGCTATTGCTGTTTATATTTTATGTTAAAGGTCACATTTTCTTCAAAAAATTTCCAGAGGGAAATTCCACTCATTCTGCACCTTGTTCATCTTGTATTATATACAAAAATGATTTTGTACATTCTACGGTAACAATACTGCTTCAAAAGTGTTCAACTAAATTTCTACGCATTTAAACCCTTTATTGGATATGCATGTCAGCTGAATGCATTTGTTCATCCTTATAAAATTTCTATGAAGGTTCACAAGGTTAATTCCCAGGATGGTGGGACTGTCATATGTTGAAAGATTGGAGCGACTGGGCTTGTATACACTGGAATTTAGAAGGATGAGATGGGAACTGATTGAAACATATAAGATTATTAAGGGATTGGACACGCTAGAGGCAGGAACCGTGTTCCCGATCTTGGTGTAGTCCAGAACCAGAGGCCACAGTTTAAGAATAAGGGGTAGGCCATTTAGAATGGAGTTGAGGAAAAACTTTTTCACCCAGAGAGTTGTGGATCTGTGGAATGCTCTGCCTCAGAAGTCAGTGGAGGCCAGTTCTCTGGATGCTTTCAAGAAAGAGTTAGATAGAGCTCTTAAAGATAGAGGAGTCAAGGGATATGGGGAGAAGGCAGGGACGGGGTACTGATTGTGGATGATCAGCCATGATCACAGCGAATGGTGGTGCTGACTCGAAGGGCTGAATGGCCTACTCCTGCACCTATTGTCTATTGTTCTATAAGACCCCATATGTTGAAATGTGAGAATACTACTGAACTGAAGTCTGGCATATTAATGTCAAAGCACTACTTGGGTTCTAAATTTGAAAAGATAAATATAGTGGATTCTGGTTAATTGGGTCACTGGTTATCAGAGCAGCCGCTTATTTGGGACAACTCTCAAAGAACAAAAGCTTATGAAAAGTATTCATACCCCCACCCCACCCGAGAGTTTTCATATTTTATTGTTTTACAACATTGAATCACAGTGGATCTAATTTGGCTTTTTTTGCACTGATCATTAGAAAAAGACTCTTATGTTAAAGTGAAAACAGATCTCTATAAAATGATCTAAATTAATTATAAATATAAAACACAAAATAATCAATTGCATAAGTAGATGTTTCGGGCCGAGACACTTTGGCAGGACTGGAGAAGAAAAAGATAAGGAGTAAATTTAAAAGGTGGGGGAGGGGAGAGAAAAACACAAGGTGATAGGTGTAACTGGGAGAGGGAGGGATGAAGTAAAGAGCTGTGAAGCTGATTGGTGAAAGGGATACAGGGCTGGAGAAGGGGGAGTCCAATAGGCCATGGAGGAAAGGGAAGGGGGAGGAGCACCTGAGGGAGGCAATGGGCAGGCAAGGAAATAAAGTGAGAGAGGGAAAAGGGAATGGTGAAAGTGGAGGGCATTATCGGAAGTTCGAGAAATTGATGCTCATGCCATTAGTTTGGAGGCTACCCAGATGGAATATAAGGTGTTGTTCCTCCAACCTGAGTGTGGTCTCATTGTGACAGTAGAGAAGGCCATGGATTGACATATTGGAATGGGAATGGGAAGTGGAATTAAAATAAGTGGCCACCTGAAGGTCCTGCTTGTTCTAGTGGGCGGAGCATAGGTGCTCAATGAAATGGTCTCCCAATCTATATCGGGTCTCATTGATATACAGGAGGCTACACTGGGAGCACCTTACACAGTATATGACCCCAACAGACTCCCAGCTGATGTGTCACCTCACCTAGAAGGACTGTTTGGGGCCCTGAATGATGGTGAGGGACGTGTTGTAGGGGCAGGTGTAGCATTTGTTCCACTTGCAAGTTTAAGTGCCAGAGGGAGATCAGTGGGGAGCAATGACTGGACAGGGGAATCACGTAGGGAGCGATCCCTGTTGAAAGAAGGAAGTGGAGGGAAAGATGTGCTTGGTGGTGGGATTCTGTTGGAGATGGTGGAAGTTCCAGAGAATTACGTGCTGGATGCAGAGGCTGGTGGGGTAGTAGGTGGTAAGAGAATACAGGCTATTTTCTCAATTAGCTTTTGTTCTTTGAGAGTTGTCCCAAATAAGTGGCTACCCTGATTAACTGGTGATCCAATTAGCCAGAATACACTGTACAGGTTTCCCCTGCTATCCGAAGGTAGAGAGTTCCTATGAAAGGGTTCGTAAGCCGGAATGGCGTAAAGCGAAGAAGCAATTACCATTAATTTATATGGGAAAAATTTGTGAGCGTTCCCAGACCCAAAAAGTAACCTACCAAATCAAACCAAGTAACACATAAAACCTACACAGCCTGTATAAAGTAGAAATACTTTTCTGCAATCATTGCAGCACTGTCAAGTGTAGCAAAAATCTCACACAAGCGCTCTGGGTGGAAGCACTCTCTCCAGTAACCGTTAAGCTATGAAGCTGCCATCACCTCAAAAACCGATCAAACTACCTATGACTACCTTTAAATCTTACTTTCACAAAAATGTCTTTATTGTTTAAGCTATGATGGCTAGGATGCAGTTCCAGGGGAGGAGCTTGGCTGCTCGGCGCATGTGCTGCCTTTTTTTGTAAAAGCAAAAACACTCTTTGGGTAGCGAAAACAGGTAACTAATGTAGATCTTTTGTAAAAGCGAGGTGTTGTAAAGCAATCGTTTGAAAAATGGGGGACAACCTGTACTTACCTTTCCAAATTTAGAATCCTAGCAGTGCTTTGACATTAATATGCCAGACTTCAGTTCAGTAGTATCCTCACATTTCAATATATGGATTCTTACAGAAATTTTAGAAGGATGAACAAATGTATTCAGCTGAATTCCTCAGATGATAACTATTAGGAACTGCAGTTTTATAGTATCATAGTAGAACTGTTAGTGTTCTAATTTGTTCCGTATTTCACTTAACTACATAATTTGTTAGTCAGTTACATGGTAGTTTGTGTTCTTTATACCTTTTTAACTATTTCCACGAAACTTCGGCTAATTGTGCCAAAATGTACAGGTCCCGATGTGTCCCAGTTAACTGGAATCTACTGTATCTTGTGTAGCAGTAATACAGACATGAGGATTTGCAAGTGCACGTCTCCAAGTCGACATTTCCTTTCATTCCCTTCCTCCCTGTTACCCCTGCTTCTTCTCTTGAGCTGGTTTTAAAACCCAAAGGAAGAGACTCCTTCCTGATCTATTTTTCCTTGGACAATGTAAATGCATATTTATTATAGTTGATATTTTTTAGCAACCAGCTATGAAATCTGTATGCTTTATACATATTACAGAAAACTGATTAAAAAAAAGTGAGGTGAAGGAGAGTAATTGTCATTTATCTTGAAAACCAAATTTCAGGTCAGCCACGGTTTTGGCACAAAGATAATCGCAGTCATTGAGAACACAGAAAAAAATGAAGAAAAATTCCCTTGGGTCATCTCCTTGATGTAAAGTATTACTGACTGCTGTACCCTTAACCTCCTCCTTTCTAGACTTGATACAACGTATAGTGTGTAAACTTCTGACAAATACAACACGAACTGTAATACGTATATCGACTACTCAAACAAGTCCTTCCAAAAATGATATTGTAGTGTTTCAGCAGAAGAAGCTACTGAAAACTTCTATCCCATATTACTGGAGTTAGCAAATACCTTGTGTATTTCAGCTTTTTGATGAGGCTACCCTCAGGCTGGAGGAGCATCACTTCATATTCCTTCTGGGTAGCCTCCAACCTGACGTCATGAACATTGATTTCTCTAATTCCTGGTAATTACTCCCTCTCACCCTTTTCCACTCTCCATTCTAGTTCCCCTCTTACCCCTTCTCTTCTCCTCACCTGCCCCTGGTGCCTCCCTCCTTTCCTTTATCTCATTGTTGTCTCCTATCAGATCACTTCTTCTTTAGCTTTTTACCTCTTCCACCTATAACTCCCCACTTCATCCTGCCTTCTGCCTCACCTGGTCTCACCTATCACCTGTCAGCTTGTACTCCTTCCCTTCTTCCCACCTTCTTATTCTGGTTTCACCTTTGTCTCCCTTTGCCCACCATGGCATTAAGCTCCTTTCTGTTGCCTCCGTCTCTGAGCCCACTTTTTTGGCATGGATTCCACACCTTGCTCTAATAACCCCTTTTCTAGTCCTCAACCTTCCTCCTCTTCTTGGACACCCTACTCCCATTCTCTGCCTGCTCTGGATATTTTCATTCTGAATTGCCAATGAGACATCCACCGTCTTGACTTCAGTACTCCTCTCTCCTTCTCCAACCTTACCCCTTCCAAACACACTGATCTCCACTCTCCACACCAATCCCAACCATACCATCAAACCTGCAGACAAAGAGGGGTGCTATTGTGGTGTGATGCACTGACCTTTACCTTGCTTAGGCCAGGCAGCAACTCTCAGACACCTCCTCATACCTACCCCTTGAAGAGGACCCCACTCCAGACCATCAGAAAACTCCAACACCATCGGTGACCTCATCAACTCTGGAGAACTCCCATCCACTGCCACAAAACTCATATTTCCCGTATCCTGCACTGTTTGCTTCTATCTCCTACCTCCTACCCAAGATCCTCAAACTGGATAGGATGATTGTCTCTGTCTGTTCCTGCCCCACTGAATTTGTGTCTTCTTATCTCAATTCCATTCTATCCTCCTTGGTTTAGTCTCTTTCCACCTACGTTCATGACACTTCTCATGCCCTTGGTCTTCTCAGTAATTTTCAATTCCCTGGCCCTGACCGCCTATCCCTATACACTTCTATCCCCCATCAAGAAGGCCTCAAAGCTCTCTCTTTTCTTTCTTGACAAAACAACCAACCAATCTCCTTCTAACATTACCCTCATCCACCTGGCAGAACCTGTCTTCAGCCTGAACAATTTTTTTCTTTGGCTCCTCTCACTTTCTCCAAAATCGAGGGGTAGCCATGAGCATTCACATGGGCCCCAGCTATGCCTACCTCTTCACTGGCTACATAGAAAGGTTTATGATCGAAACTGCCCAACTTTTCCTCTGCTATATTGACAACTGCATTGATGCTGCTTCATGCACACGTGCTGAGCTTGTTAATTTTATCAACTTTGCCTTAAACTTCCACCCGGCCCTTAAATTCATTTGGTCCATCTCTGACACCTCACTCCCCTTTCACAATCTCTGTCTTCATCTCTGGAGACATACTGTTAGTTGACATCTTTAATAAAGCTACTGATTCCCACAGTTATCTACCATTGCCATGTACTACTACAATACAGAGATCGCCCAAAAACAAACCTCCACAAAGATCTGCTGGCTGAATTACGCGACGTCGGCTTGCTGAGGGGAACGGACCTACAATCCTTGGACTTGCCTGATGTTGGGAGCTGGAGATGGAGACGTCGAAAGCGATGTGCGAGGAAGCAGAAGCGAGGCAAACGGGCAGGGGTCAGTGCCAGGCTAAAAGCAAACCCTAGCCAGCCGGCTCTCCCGTCCATTCTGCTCCCCAATGTCTGCTCCCTGGACAATAAAATGGACTACATCTGACTCCAACGTTATACTCGGCGGGAGTACAGAGTTTGCTCCGCGTATGTCTTCACAGAGACATGGCTCGCTGATGGGATTTCGGACACTGCCATCCAGCTAGACGGGCTAGCTTTGTTTCGTTCGGACAGAGATGCAGCTGTCTCCGGTAAGGTCCGCGGTGGCGGTGTCTGTGTTTATATCGACACGGAATAGTGTAAGAACTCTGTGCTGGTTTCCAGACACTGCTCATCGTTAGTGGAGTTTGTGGCAGTTCGATGCAGACCATTTTATTTGCCACGGGAATTCACCTCTGTCCTTATATTCGGTGTCTACATTCTCCCCAGCGCTAATGCTAAGGAGGCGCTCTGTGAACTGTACGGGGCTATTAGTGAACTGCAGAATGCACATCCTGATGGTCTGTTTATTGTCGCCAGTGATTTTAACCACGCGAACCTTAAGTCAGTGCTCCCCAAATTCCATCAGTATGTGGACTTTGCAACGAGGGGGGAGAATGCTTTGGACCTGGTTTACACAAACATTCCCGACGCGTACCGGGCAGAGCCCCGCCCCCACCTCGGATACTCAGACCACATCTCTGTTATGCTAATCCCAGCATACAGACGACTCGCCAGGCGCTCCAGACCAGTTCAGAAGCAGGTGAAAACCTGACCAGCAGGAGCCATCTCTGCTCTTCAAGACTGCTTTGAGAACACTGACTGGCACATGTTCAGGGAGGCTGCAACCGATGGCGACTCTACCAACTTAGAGGAGTACACAGCATCAGTGACCAGCTATATCAGCAAGTGCATTGATGATGTTACTCTGTCCAAGACCATCACTATACGTGCCAACCAGAAGCCATGGATGACCGCAGAGGTGCGTGCGCTGCTGAGGTCCCGCGACTCCGCCTTCAGAGCAGGCGACAAGGCAGCTTTAACAACAGCAAGGGCCAAACTGTCCCGAGCCATCAGAGGGGCAAAGCGTGCACATGCCCAGCTAATCCACAGTCACTTCCAGGACAGCGGCGACATGCGGTGCATGTAGAAGGGCATCCAGGACATCACCAATTACAAGACAACATCACCTGACTGTGCAGGTGATGCCTCCCTCCCAAATGCGCTGAATAACTTCTACGCCCGGTTTGAGGCGGAAAATGACGTGGCGGCGAGGAAGTCCACCCCTCCTGCGAATGACCAGGTGCTGTGTCTCTCCGTGGCCAACGTGAGAAGAACCCTGTGCAGGGTCAACCCATGGAAGGCTGCTGGACCAGACAACATCCCTGATAGAGTGCTCAGAGGATGTGCAGACCAGCTAGCAGATGTTCTCACTGACATCTTCAACATCTCCCTGAGCAGCGCCACCATTCCAACATGCTTCAAGGCCACCACCATCATCCCCGTGCTGAAGAAGTCTTCAGTGTCCTGCCTCAATGACTACCGTCCCATTGCACTCATATCCATCATCATGAAGTGTTTTGAGAGGCTCGTCATGAGGCATATCAAGACCCTGCTGCCCCCCTCACTGGACCCCCTGCAGTTTGCGTACCGTCCCAACCGCTCAACAGATGACGCCATTGCCACCACCCTCCACCTGGCCCTAACCCACCTGGACAAAAAAGACACACATGTTCAGATGCTGTTCATAGACTTTAGTTCAGCATTCAACACAATCATCCCTCAGAAACTGATTGGAAAGCTGAGCCTATTGGGCCTGAACACCTCCCTCTGCAACTGGATCCTAGACTTCCTGACTGGGAGATCTCAGTCAGTCCGGATCGGGAGCAGCATCTCCAAACCATCACACTGAGCACGGGGGCTCCCCAGGGTTGCGTGCTCAGTTCACTGCTGTTCACTCTGCTGACCCACAACTGTGCTGCAACACGCAGCTCGAATCATATCATCAAGTTCGCCGATGACACCACCGTGGTGGGTCTCATCAGCAAGAACGACGAGTCAGCTTACAGAGAGGAGTTGCAGTGGCTAACGGACTGGTGCAGAGCCAACAACCTGTCTCTTAATGTGAACAAAACAAAAGAGATGGTTGTTCACTTCAGGAGGGCATGGAGCGACCACTCCCCGCTGAACATTGACGGCTCCTCGGTAGAGATCGTAAAGAGCACCAAATTACTTGGTGTTCACCTGACAGAGAATCTCACCTGGTCCCTCAACACCAGCTCCATAACAAAGAAAGCCCAGCAGCGTCTCTACTTTTTGCGAAGGCTGAGGAAAGTCCATCTCCCACCCCACATCCTCATCACATTCTACAGGGGTTGTATTGAGAGCGACCTGAGCAACTGCATCACTGCCTGGTTCGGAAATTGTACCATCTCGGATCGCAACACCCTGCAGCGGATAGTGTGGTCAGCTGAGAAGATCATCGGGGTCTCTTTTCCCGCCATCACGGACATTTACACTACACGCTGCATCCGCAAAGGAAACAGCATTATGAAGGACCCCACGCACCCGTCATACAATCTCTTCTCCCTCCTGCCGTCTGAGAAAAGGCTCAGAAGCATTCAGGCTCTTACCACCAGATTATATAACAGTTTCTTCCCCCAAGCTATCAGACTCCTCAATACCCGAAGCCTGGACTGACACCTTGCCCTACTGTCCTGTTTATTATTTATTGTAATGCCGGTACTGTTTTTGTGCACTTTATGCAGTCCAGTGTAGGTCTGTAGGCTAGTATAGCTTTCTCTTTTTTTTAATTACGTAGTTCAGTCTAGTTTTTGTACTGTGTCATGTAAACCATGGTCCTGAAAAATGTTGTCTCATTTTTACTATGCACTGTACCAGCAGTTATGGTCGAAATGACAATAAAAGTTGACTTGACTTGACTTGATCTCGACTATTCCTCTTCCCACCCTATGTCCTGTAAAAATGCTATTCCCTTTTCTTAGTTTTTTTGCCTCCGCTGCATCTGTTCCCAAGACATGGCTGTCCATTCCTGGATATAGAGATGTTGTACTACTTTAAAGAATGGTGTTTCCCTCCCTTCATTATTGATGCTGCCCTCAATCGCATCTCCTCCATCTTCTGCTCTCCCCATCTTCCTGCTGCCTTAATAATGATAGAGTTCCTCTTATCCTTACCTACCACCCCATCGGTCTTTACATCCAACACATTATCCTCTGCAGCTTCTGCAATCTCCAAAGAGATTCTACCACTAAACAGATCTTTACTTCCCTTCCCCGTCTCTGCTTTCCACAGCGATTGCTCCCTCTGTAATTCCCCTCTCCGTTCATCCCTCCCCACTAATCTCTCTCCAGGCACTTATCCCTACAAGCGGCCTAACTGCTATACCTACTCTCACCTCCATTCAGGGCCCAGCCAGTCATTTCACCTGAGACAACATTTCATCTGCAAATCTGGGGTTGTCTATTGTATCTGGTGCTCCTGATGCAGCCTCCTCTACATTGGTGAGACCTGTCATAAATTGGGGGACCACTTCGTCCGAGCACTTCCATGCCATCTGCCACAAGCGGGGCTTCCCAGTGGTGAAACATTTTATTTACCATTCCCATTCCCATTTGGCATGTCGGTCCATGGCCGCCTCTTGTGCCAAGTTGAAGCCACTCTGAGGATGGAGCAGCAACACCTTATATTCCGTCTATGTAGCCTCCAACCTGACAGCATGAATTGCAATTTCTCCTTCTGGTAAACAAACTCTCCCCTCCCCCCACCTTTTTATTCTGGCACTTTCTCACTTCCTTCTCAGTCTTTAAAAGGGGTCTCAGCCCAAAATGTCAATTATCTATTCATTTTTATAGATGCTTCCTGACCTACTGAGTTCCTCCAGCATTTTGTGTGTGTTGTTCAAGATTTCCAGCACCTGCAGACTTTCTTGTGCTTGTTATTCTGGCGTCTTTCCCCTTCCTATCCAGTCACGATGAAGGGTCTCTGCCCAAATCATCAACTGTTTATCCCTCCTCCGTGAATGCTGCCTGACCTGCTGACAAAAACTGGAAAGCAGTGGAAAAATGATAACCTGAAAAGGCACAATAAACTGATAATGGAAATTGTTTCTACCAGTTTGGTGCTTGGGTCTCCCCTGCCACAGCATTGTGTTTTAAGGTTCAGAATATAAGTTATTGGAGGACTTTGGCAAGGTCACAGTTGCAGAGGAATGAATGTAAGGAAGAACAGAGTTTCACTTGAGAATCAGGGCCTGGAGGATTAGGTGGAATTGGTGTGGCGTAGGAAAGGGTCATAGGAGTTGTTGGCCTTGCGAATATCTCATTTTTGTACGGTTAGGATAATGGCTAGTGTTTCTGCAGGATCAGGGAAGAGGCCACTGGGATGGGAGCCCACAGGTCATCTGGAGTAAAAGCTGATGGTTGCTGACTGCAAAAGAGAAGACGCTATTAATAGATGTATGTGTTTACAACAGACACATGTGCATGGGGGGGAGGGGGGGTGGTCCATGGGTCCATAGTTCATTCTGCGGATGTTCTTCCACACCACCCCCTCCGTTAAGGACGTCTTTAAAGGCACTGGCTCATGTAAGCGACATCCATGCTTAAGAACTCTCACTATCCAGGGTGTGTCCTCTACTCATTGCTACCATCAGAGAGGAGATACAGTAGCCTGAAGCTTAAAAGATTTCTGTCAGTAAAAGATTCATGTGTCAAATGCCACAACTGATTAGGTTATACTGGTATTCTTGTAAGGCACATGGAAGCAGGATTTTCCTACCTTGTGAAGGCTTGATTCCAGGTGTGTGGTGCGCATTGTTTGCAGACTTTTGATCCATGAATGACTTCAGTGCAAATTATGTAAAGATGTGTTGTGCTTCTGCACATGTCCAAATGATTTTGTGCAAGGCTAACCGACAGCCAATTTAACTTCCTGAGATCTGTATTCTAGGTGCGCTTTGTCATTTAGCAATGGGACTGTTGATTACATTTCTTGGCATGGTGCACAAAAATGTTGTGCTGTGGTAGAGAATTTTTGAGTCATTGTCTTGTCACTCATTGCAAACAATAAAGCTCATTTTTAAAACGGCTCAGTTGGATGTCATGTCCCTTATCTTCTGTGCTTTCTCAAAGCAGAATGGTGCAAGAGAAAATAGAAATACAAGAAAATGTTTGGAAGAGGACTGAGTAATACAGCACATTCATCACAAAGACGTCCTTGCTTGATGTGAAATACAAGGTCATTTAGCTGATGGGCTATCATCAGACAGAATTTAATTTCATTCCACGGACCATTAATTTCCCATCTTTTCAGTCAGTAATAATGCGCACATGATATACACAGTGACTGACAAAAAGTGAATTTGCCAATAACTTAAAAATTGAAAAGCTAGATTAGTTGCTTTGTTTTCAGCTTCTGAAACCTCGGGTGCCATTTTTATTTGCTTATTCTATTGAATGGAGAAGAGAAAGATCACTGATTCTTTTCTTGTTTGTATAGTGTAATATTACAAAGTTATCTCAATCCTAAATCTTTCTGGCCAGCTTCTATTTTAATTAAGTTTACAAAAAGTTAAGAAGAGATTCTTCAGTACTTACAGTACTTATTTCTACAATATTTTATTGCTATAGAATTCCGGAGAGGGTGAGAAATTTCTCACAGTAATTGCAAATAGCATTAATTTAGTTTTCATTTTTGTGTGTCAAGCTAGATCATAAATGACTTCTGTAAAGCAGTTGTGATTTTTTCTGAAGTAACCAGAAAATTACATCTGTTAGTGAACTCATGGACGTGATTCATTCAAATCGATTGAATACTGAAAAGCCTAGATAGAGTGGATGTGGAGAGGATGTTTCCTATAGTGGGGGAGTCTAGGACCAGAGGGCACAGCCTCAGAATAGAAGGACATTCCTTTTGAAGAGAGATAAGGAGGAATTTCTTTTGTCAGAGAGTGGTGAATCTGTGGAATTTGTTGACACAGAAGGTGTGGAGGCTAAGTCATTGGATATAGTTAAAATGGAAGTTGATAGCTTCTTGTTTACTAAGGGCATCAAAAATTATGGGGAGAAGGCCAGAGAATGGGATTGAGAGGGGTCATGAATTCGCCATGATGGAATGGCAGAACAGATTCAATGGGCTGAACGACCTTATTCTGCTCCCTATGTCTTAAGGTCTTGCGTATCTAGAAACTTTTTGCTGGTCAGTAGCATTACAGTAAACCTGTTTTATAGTAGTGAAAACCTAGTGCACTGTGACTCTGAAATTCAGTGTCATTGATTTCAGTAGGGATAAATTTCTGGTTGTTGACAGGAGGCATTTTTTCCCATTTAAAGGTGAATAATAAATGCTGATTCCATTCATGCTGGGGTCAGTATTACCTGAGTGGCGATATCCAAGTGTATATGTAAGACAGTAACTTCTTCTTGCAGGTTGGAACACAGGAAGCACAAGAGCCGGAATAAGATACCCGAGCAATTTATTTAGTCATTTATTTACTGAGATACAGCATGGAATAGGCCCTTCTAGCCTTCCAAGCCGTGCTACCCAGTAACCCTAGCCTAGTCACAGGACAATTTACGATGACCAGTTAACCAACTAACCTGTGCCTCTTTGGAGTGTGGGAGGAAGCAGGAGCACCAGGAGGAAACCCACGCAGTCACGGGGAGAACATACAAACTCCTTACCGACAGTGGGGGAGGGGAGGGGAGTTGCTATTTACTGGTTATACAACTTCTCTCCCAAAGCTGATTAAAGCACATTTAAACAGCCTATGTCTGATACCAAAGGGCATGCATTTAAGGTGAGAGGAAGTAATTGTAAAGGAAGTGTGAGGGGCCAGTTTTTTTACACAGAGTAGAGTAGTGGGTGCCTGGAATGCACTGCCTGGGGTGGTGGTAAAGGCATATACATTAGAAATTTTTAACAGATGTTTAGCACATGAATGTGAGGGAAATGGAAGAATACCAACATTGTGTATGCATAAGAGATTAGTTGGCCAATAGATTATTAATTTATTTGGTTTGGCACACCATTGTGAGCTGAAGAGCCTGTTCCTGTACTGTACTGTTCTTGGTTTTTTATGAGGATGCTGGAAATATAAGAACCTAAAATGATTGCTTTTGGATGGTCTTCACATAGATTTGTGCTTAAGATACTGATACAGATACCGGCAGTCTCTGCCACATCTTATGATTTATGACATGAAATTGAAAATTAAATTAATTTTATTGTCATTGTCTTGTGAATTTAAGCAGTGAATACCAGTTAGTTAATTTAGTGATGGTGAATTATGTATGAGCTTCAATGTGCATTTCCTAACAATAACGAGTTTAACCTACTCACTAGCTGTTTTTCTATAGGGTGTGTGGAACAGCACTTGGCTATTGGGGAAGAAAAATTCATTTATGTTTCTCAACCCTCGGTTCCTTTCGCTGATATTGATAACATATCTACCAGGCAATGATTGAACGTTTAGAATTTAGAGACTGAGTAAGATTTCAACACAATTTTGTAAAATAAACACAACTTAGCAAGTTAATACTCTTCCAGTATTTATATTTGAAAAATCTTTGTCGTTGGTATTTTTTCTACTCATGACATTATTAGTGCATACAAAATATTTTTTCACTAATAGGGTATTTGGAATCCTGGGAGTTTGATGGAGACAGAAAATCCAATGGAATTTAAGAAAAATCAGGAGGACAATTTGAATTGGCTAGGTATAGGAGACTACAGACCAAGTGCCGATAAATGGGATGTGTATAGACAGGTACATCAGCATTGGCATGGGGGGCTGAAAGGCCTATTTCTGGGCACTTTGACTCACAGTTTTTAATTAAGTACAGGAAGTTGGCTGGCTACAGTCATAATGTAATTCTCAAATTATCTCATTATGGAGATTTGTATATTAGCACACACATTTGCTGATGACACAAAGATGGGAGGGAGTGTAATGAGTGCGGAGGACATTGAAACCCTGCAGGGGGACATAAATAGGCTGAGTGATTGGGCAGACATTTGGCAGATGAAATATAATACTGACAAGTGTGAGGTCTTGCACTTTGGCAGGAAAAATAATAGAGCAAGTTATTATCTAAATGGAGAGAAACTGGAAAGTGCTTCTGTGCAAAGGGATCTGGGGGTCCTGGTGCAGGAAACACAAAAAGTTAGTATGCAAGTGCAGCAGGTGGTCAAGAAGGCCAATGGAATGCTGGCTTTTATTGCTAGGCGGATGGAGTATAAGAACAGGGAGGTCTTACTGCAGTTGTACAGGGTATTGGTGAGACCACACCTGGAGTACTGCGTGCAGTTCTGGTGTCCATATTTAAGAAAGGACATACTGGCTCTCGAGGCAGTGCAGAGAAGGTTCACTAGGTTAATTCCGGGGATGGGTGGGTTGATGTATGATGAGAGGTTGAGTAGATTGGGACTCTACTCATTGGAGTTCCGAAGAATGAGAGGCGATCTTATTGAAACATATAAGATTGTGAAGGGGCTTGATCGGGTGGATGCGGGGAGAATGTTCCCAGTGATGGGTGAAACTAGGACTAGGGGGCATAATCTTAAAATAAGGGGATGCCGTTCCAGGACTGAGATGCGGAGAAATTTCTTCACTCAGAGGGTAGTGGGGCTGTGGAATTTACTGCCCCAGAGAGCTGTGGAAGCTACTACACTCAATAAATTCAAAACGGAGATAGACATTTTCCTGGATAAAAATGGCATTAGGGGATACGGTGAGCGAGCAGGTAAGTGGACATGAGGCTAGGTTTAGATCAGCCATGTGATCTCCTGGACCAGTTTTCGATAGCCTGGATGGGTCAGAGAGGAATTTTCCAGATTTTTTCTCCTCAATTGGCAACTCGGATTTTTCCCCCCGGGTGATCACATGGGTTTGGGCGGGATGAATAATAAAATAAAATGGGCGGCATGGTGCCCTGTTGGTTGGCACTGTTGCCTTGTGGGATTCGGTGAAAACTAGAGTTAAGATTGGATCAGCCATGATCTTGTTGAATGGCGGAGCAGGCTTGAGGGGCCGATTGGCCTACTCCTGCTCCTTTCTCTTATGTTCTTATGTTATGTTCTATATTAGTGAAGTCTTGTTGTATAAAGTGATTTTTATGACTCTTATATGAACCCTAAGTACTTTGAAGTGTGGGTACTTGTGACGAATTATACATTGAACTCCCACAAATGGCAGTGTGATAATGACCAGATCATGTTTGCCCAATTAATAGATGTTTTAAAAATATTGATTTAGGCACTAATAAACAGAGATCAGTACATTTTTAGCTGTAAGTGGAACCTTGGATTTGGAGATGAGGCATGAAAATTACTTTTAACGTAGAAAGGTGGAGGCCAAGTGATTGAGTATATTTAAAGCGGAGATTGATAGATTCTTGATTAGTCAGAGTGTTAAAGGTTATGGGGAGTAGGCAGGAGTTGGGGTTGAAGAGTGAATAATAATAAAATAGTGAAGTCGACTTGATGGGTCAATTGGCCCAATTCTGCTCCTATGTCTTAATGGTCTCATTGAAAGGAGAAACAAGCTCCAGGGTTTGAGTTCCTTGATCTTGCTCCTATAGCTTCTTCTGTGACTTTTGTATATCTGAGAGCACAGTAGGGGTTTGGTAACATAAACCACCTGAAAGACAGCATCTGTAACTGTCCAGCGTCATCTTGGTACTTCACTAGTGTGAGATACCACTTGTAATTTGACAGAACTCCAGATTTTTTTTTGTTTTTTATTTTAAACTTAGGGAAGTAGCTTCTTTAACAAAATGCCCAATGCCATTAGGCTTTACAATTCTACCGCCAGGACTTAAGAACTTTTTAAAAGCTATTATTAATGCTTTTTGAGATAGTGATTTAGATGCATATCATATTTTTTTTTACTGAGTTAAGTATTGTATGTAATTAGTTTTGCTACAAGTGTATGGGACATTGGAAAAAAGTTGAATTTCCCCATGGGGATGAATAAAGTATCTATCTATCTATCTATCTAAAAGTAAGACAAACTGCTAGCTCTACTTAGCATGCTGTTTACATTTGACAGCACATAGCATGCTGAATAACTTGCTTGCAAAACTGATCAAGTTTATTAGTGTGTATTTTACCCATCACCAATGTGATAAATTTTGTTAATATTTCAGTTGATTGAAATATTAAATGAGACCAATTATTCTTGCTGTAATTTTGATTAAATAATTTAACTGCATAGCCAGAGGAACAGTTTTGTTTTCTGACCAGTCATCTGTACAGTTGATGGGTTTTGGAAGCAACTTTTGTTACTTGAACTTTTCAAACTTCACCATTAACATGGTACCATTAATGGAACACAGAATGTATTGCAATGAAATAGGTGATGAGTCAGACCTGTCAATGGCATGACTAGCTCTAATCTTGAAACCAAACACAAAGCAATATTTGTGGAACGCAGCAGGCCAGGCAGCATCTATAGGAAGAAGTACAGTTGACATTCCAGCATCTGCAGATTTCCTCATGTTTGCATTTTACAAAGCAATATTTTATAACTTGTAGTTAGTGTCTTGCAATCTCTGAGAAGACTGGACCATCAACTTTTGAAAAGATGCTAGTGTATTCAAAAATAATTTGAAAGCTTTTTGTTGCATGTCTTCTTTTTCTTAAGCCTATCACCCCAACTAGGCTATCGGCCACCAGTGGCAGCTCACTAGAGTGCCCTGTGCTAGGCCAGTCTTTCAAGTTGTCTCCAGGTGTAGCCCATGTTTGAAGCTCCTTCCTCTCCCAGGGTTAAGGTCTTTGGAGCTTCTGTTGGCATTTCTGTGGCACTGGATTTTTACACATTGGGTTTAATAGTCTTTTCTGTAGCACTGGGATTTTACACATTGGGTTTAATAGTCTTTTCTGTAGCACTGGGATTTTACACATTGGGTTTACACATTTACACATAGTCTTTTGCAGCTAGGTATGGGACCATCCATGGCAGGGCATTTGTTTTGTTAGTTCTAAGTAATTACTACATTCTTCCACAGCAGTATCACCGGGAAAAGTAAAATTCTGCTTTTGTTTTGGAGATAATGACCTGCAGCTTCTTGGTAATGGAGAAGACAATGACTGCAGGGAATGAACGACAGGGGCACATTACAAAATAATTCTGGTGGAAGCATCCTGGTTTAGCATTTCGTTCTTGATGATGAAAATTTGTTTCTGCTCATCTGGATTTGCATTTGTGTTTTGTTCACTGTTTTACCCTTGAGTAAATGTTTATTTCCTATAAATTCTAATCCTTGTTCATGATAATGCTATCGCTGGGGAAAATTTCACAGATTCTCTGAACTTGCTGATGTCCCTACATTTCATTGTTGGGACTCTAGAAGGAATGACAAGAATCAAAGGTTTATTTTATTGTGAGATTTTTTTTTGAATCCCCATCATTGCTCTTGGCACTATTAGCGAAATGGACATTTGTAGATGTACCTGTCCACTTTTGCAGGAGAGGTGTCCAACATTACCACATTGTTGGGTATACTTTAAATTATAATGAATGATTTGGATAGATACAGTTGTCAGAAGGATTGTATTTCTGCAAAGCAGAGGCAAAACTGCTTTGTTCATTTACCCTCAGTGACTGCTTTATTAGGTACACCTGCACATCTGCTCATTAATGCAAATATCTCATCAGCCAATCAAGTGGCAGCAACTCAATACATAAAAACATGCAGACATAATTAAGAGGTTGAGTTGTTGTTCAGACCAAACATCAGAATGGGGAAGAAATGTGATCTAAGTGACTTTGACCATTAAGTGATTTGTGGGTAGATGGGGGGGGGGGGGCACGGTGATGTTGAATTATCATGCACAACAGTCTAGAGTTTACAGAGGATGGTGGAAAATAACAAAAAAACATCCAGTGAGCAGTAGTTCTCTAAGTGAAATTGTCTTGTTAATGAGAGAGGTCAGAGGAGAATGGCCAGACTGATTCAAACTAACTCAACTAATCATGCCTTACAACAGTGGTTTGTAATAAAAGTAGCCATCGAGGGTGTATTCCCTGTCTGTACAACATTGGACATCGCTCATATAGAATATTATCCTATGTTTATTGCTTAATTTTGTAAGAAATGGTCTGAAGAAATAAAGAAACATTTGTTGACTGCATCAGCAAGTGATTTTTGCAAATGAACTTGTTCCTGCTTTAATTATCTAGGCTCTTGGCTTAAGTTTCCAACAGCACAACTCTTCTGAATTGGGGATTTCAGACATGTGCCCAGAGGTTTAGAATATTAATGTTCCACCAAAGACCATAATCTTGTACCATGCTAACATTTCAAATTTTTTCTGTGTATCAAAATCTTCACCCTGTGTCTCATTATATATTCCTTTGAAAATAAAGATTATTCCCTCTTTTGTGGTATATCCTTTTGATATTCATTACACTATATCAAATGCATTTCAGATCACTCATAAGAAATTCAAATATGCCCAATATATCCAAATTCCAGTACTTTACTTTTTTACTATTTCTGCATTAGTATGCTGTGTTGTTCAATGAAATTCATTATATTTCAACAACTATAATTTGCAAGTCCTGAGGGAATGATGCTTGAGTTACATTAACTGCATTGACAATTAGTTAACATCTTTTTTCATTTGGAGTAAGGACTCAGCCCTCCACAAACTAACTGAACCCCAGTGCTGCTCAAATATCAAGAACAATTTCCAGGAAACATTCACAGTTGTTCACCAACAGAAATTGGCTTGATTCATGATGAAGTGTGGCCTGAGAAGTGCAGACACAGGACTGACTGTCTGTTTGGGAGCTGGGGTTGGATCAGTCTTCATCTGGCATCTTGTCCACAGCCATTCCAACATGGGTGGCCTTGAGTTGATGCACACTCCTAATCATAAATTCGAAACACAGGTCAGACACAAACTTTACAATAGCATGCCTGAAGATGATGACACACTTACATTTCCACTAACACCAGTTGAAGTAAAATCTGCTTTGCAAAGTACTAAATCAGCAAAAGCCACCGGCATGTATCTATCTAGAAATGTTGAAGTATCTTGGTGAAGAGAGTATCAAATGGCTAACTAGGGTTTTCACTGATGTAATAACAAAAGGAAAATACCCCGACACTTGGAAATGTGCCAGATTCATTGCGGTACCTAAACCAGGAAAACCTGCAGATGATCCAGCAAGTTACCGTCCAATTTCTTTCTTCTGCTGTACCTACAAACTTCTTGAGCTTATTATTTTATCTGGAATATTACCTCTGATAGATCCTTACATACCAATCAAACAAGCAGGCTTCAGACAATGCCACAATACCAGTGAACAAGTTCTCACACTCACATCATACATCGAATCAGGCTTCGAACTCAAAAAGAAAACATGCAATTTGTATGGACTTATCTGCTACATATGACACTGTTGGGAAACCAAGACTTAATGTTAAAACTAGCCCGTATCATCCCATGTAAAAAGATCCAAAGTCTCCTCCACAGAATTGCAGGCACCTGTTCTTTCTGCACCTGCCTAGGAAGTGACACCAGTTGCATTTTGAAATTCTACAATGGCGTCCCCCAAGGGTCATTTTTGCCTCCAACCTCAGTGACCCTCCCCAATGCCAAATCTGCCAAAGTGGTGCCTAAATATGAATGTCAATAAAGCAGTAACTGCCATATTTCTTCTGGACAACCGACTAACCAAACTTCAACTTAATATCAATCTAAACAGCTCCACACCCAAAGTACTTAGGGGTTACAGTAGATTGAACTCTCTCGAACAAGATCCACCTTCAAAATGTTGCAAAGAAATTAAAATCCAGATAGCAGAAACCAAATGGGGTGCCAACCAGTCAATCCTATGAACATCTAGCCTAGTCCTATATTTCTCAGTCACCGATCATTGTGCACCCACCTGGGAGAAAAGTGCTCACACAAACATCATCAATACATAGCTCCATACTTATATGAGAATAATCTCAGGGGCTCTAAAATCTACACCTATCTAATGGCTTCCAACAATGAGTGAAGTAGCACCCCCAGAGATCTATAGAAGACTAGCTTCAACAAAATTCTACAAACATATGCAAAATATGCCCAACAACATTCCAGTTTGTAAACTCATCAAAAAAGCTCCTCCAGCTTCCAGACTGAAATCCAAAAATCTTTCTACAACTTGAAAAACCTCAACTCCTATGATGAACACACTGAATAGTGCCAATACTGGCACACCAATGTGCTCCCTGCTAGTGATCTGATCAATGACCCCAACTTGCTCCTCCCAGAGCTACCAGAAAAAACAGGACACCTGCAAATTGATCCAGAAATTGACGTGCCAAAACAGTGCAAACGCTACAGTGATGGGTGCCTAAGGAACCCCAGCTTGCCCCTGTATGCCCCAACCCAGGACGTCTTCCACCTGGTCCAAACATGCCCTCTAACCAAGATCTGAGACGGCTTTGCTGCAGTCCATCAATGCAGCCGCAAGTTGGAGGACTGGCTTGACAAAAACAATTAGAAGTGTGAAGAGTAAGATGTAGGCCATATGAAACAACCACCACCAACAGAAAAACTGGATTTTCCCCCCCTTCATTCTTTGGTAATTGTCTTTAGAAGGAAGTCAAAATTCTAGTACATTAAATCTCAATTTTACTCAGAATTTCTATGATTGTGGAGAGGATGTTTCCTATAGTGAGGGAATCTAGGGCCAGTGGGCATAGCCTCAAAATAGAAGGATGTCCAGTTAGAGGAGAGAAAAGGAGGCATTTCTTTAGCCAGAGAGTGCTGAATCTGTGGAATTTATTGCCACAGAAAATTATAGAGGCCATCGCTGGGTATATTTAAAGCAAAGGTTGATAGGTTCTTGATTAGTAAGGGCATCAAAGATTATGGGGAGAAGGCAAGAAAATTGAGTTGAGAGGGATAATAAATCAGCCATGAAAGAATAGCAGAGCAGATTTGATGGACCAAATTACCTAGTTCTGCTATTATGTTCTATGCTCTAATTATTCACTTGCATTCCACCAGGAAACTTAACACCCTGGCACTCAGTGTCTTGATTTTGGCTTCAGAAAGTTAGAAGATGAAGTGCATTGAATAACTTGAAATAAAACCTCCAGCAACACACAAAAAATTCTGAAAGAACTCAGCAGGTCAGGCAGCATCTGTGGGCAGTCGATGTTTTGAGCCGAGGTCTTTCATCAGAACAGAGGCTGAAGCCAAGATATGAAGGTGGGATGGGATAGGTGGAAGAGGTGAAAGGCTGAATTCCTGAGTTCGCCAACATTTTCTGTGTGTTGCTCAAGATTTCCAGCATCTGCAAAACCTCTTGTGTGTTTAAAGTCTCCAACAGCGATTGTAACAATTGAGGTTATATTTTTTCCCCCTTATTGGATAGGATACCGGATATACTTTCCACATTTAACAATTTATGTTTTTTTCTATTTTAAATTGGGTAAAACAATTGAACCATGAAGAACTATCCCTGTCTAATGGAAAAAAAGTATCAATTGTATCTGAGATCAGACAATGATTATAGGAATGGTCAAGTGAACAAAGTATTAGGTGCAGGTTTGCCAAGGAAGAAAATCTAACAAAATAGATACATTTTTCATCATTTGATAAACTTTTAAAACTCATGAATCATTTCTTGTATTGGTTACATAAGATAATGCACAAATATAATCAAACTGAAGCAATTCTGAAGACGGCAATGCAAGGCTGCCCAGTAGGTTGCACTGGAGGGGCTGCAGAGGACAGTGAGAGACTGGATTTGCTGAGTTTGTTTTCTTTGGGGTGGACTGGCTGCAAAATTGAGAGACTTGGACAAGGAAGTTCATGAGAAACTTTAACCCTTAGCATAGGAATATTTTTAAGATCATCTTCGAAGATTTTTTTTTTACCCCAGAAGGTGGTTAAAATCCAGAATATGTTGCATGAGGGGATAGGTAGGCAGGTACTCACAATACTTAAGAAGTATTTAGATAAGCACCAAAAGCATATAGAAGGCTGTGGGAAGAGGGCTGAAAATAAAGTATATGTGGTTCTTGATGTTTGGTTTTGACGTATGTATAACTCTGGGATTAAATTATTTATTACATTTAACAATGGTTATTTAATTGCACACAGTAGTATAACAGTAATTACAACAGATTGTTTACTGGGATGATAACTTTGTAGTACAAGGAAAAACTAAGCAGAATTGAGAAGAACTCTCCATTCTTCTCTAGTTCTTTTCTGTATCCTGCCTTCCTCAATTATTTGTCATTTACTAATGGCTTATATTTTTGACCTACTAAATTTAGATTATTCTTTTCTAATAGGGATTTACCTCAATATGGGCAAAAGCAGTGGCAGTCATATTTTGGGCGGACTTTTGATGTTTACACCAAGTTGTGGAAATTTCAACAGCAGCACAGGTGAGAGAAACTTTGCAGATTCTAAAGTGTTTTGTTTTCAACAAATAAGCATCATAATAAAAATTGATAAATGATAACCCCATCACCTTATTTTCTAAGTTTGATAGCATGAAATAACTCCGGTGCAAGAGACTTGCCTTGGTGAAATTAACATCAACACGTAGATCTTTGAGCTGTGATGTTTCATGACCATCATTATATACCTAGGCCCTAGATGGTCATGAAATACCACAGCTCAAAAGATTTATTTGTCACACTTATTTTCAAGTGATCGTTTTACATTTTATATGGTTAGTCAAAATAATGAAGGATTTAAAGTAACAGTCTGCTGGAAGAATTCAGCGAGTTAATCGTCATTGGAGGAGGGGTCGTGGAAAAATTATCAATGCTTCGGGTTTCATGTTGAAACATTCCCATCAGAGATAGAACTGCTTTAGAATAGTTACCTTGAAGTGTGTTATTCTTTCTGAAACTATTAAGAAATATAATTAAATGTTAAAAATGGAATTAAGCAGAGAAACTTTTAGGAAGATAGATACTTTATTGATCCCAAAGGAAATTACAGTGTCACAGTAGCGTTACAAGTGCACAGATATACAAATCTACAAGTATTAGAAGAGAAGTAAGAAAGAATAAACAATAATTGTGACTCTTAATCTCTATTGTGGATGATTACATGTATTAGCTGTATTCTCCATCATTGCTAGCATTTCAAATCTGCCCGAGTCTATCAGTAGTACTCAAGACCGGGAGAAAGATGACCACAAGTGGTTGGCACAGGATTCTTCATTACTGAATCCTGAATGAACAATTAAACATTATTGCTCATGCCCTGGCACATGCTGACCAAGTGTGCTGTGTTTTCCTGTTATACTGTACTAGCACTAAACAGCATTCAGTCCTTGCAGTTTTTTTCCTAAGTTAAAAAAGGTTAAAGATTTCAGACCTTTGATCCCAGTTCTTCTAAAAACGGTGAGAAAGTTTAGGTAGAGCCTAGAGCAAAGTACAGTGTAGGAACAGGCCCTCTGTACCAAGCTAATTAAATTAACAATTGCCCAAAAAAGCTAATCCCTACTGCATACTCAATGCCTTGTCTTTGTCAATGTAAGTAGTTACTCTATTGCAATTTTCTGTAAACCCTCGGTTTGTCTAGGAAATATACTTAATTTTACCATTGGTCAATTTAATGGGTCTTTAAATAGTCAGCAATGGGTGAAATATTTGTCCTTGTTCATTCACAGGATTTGTCTTTCTCTTTAGTTCTTTGTATTCTGAATATTGGTCTGAGTAGCTTGTATTTTATTTCTGATACCATGTGGTTATAATGGAAATTATTAAAAAGGATAAGAAAGCAATCATTTCATAAAATAAAAAGTCACTTAAATCATACTGTCATATAGGTTCTTCATTACATACTATCCATCTTGCATTGTTGTATAAGTAACAGACTAGCCACTTTAATTAAAATATACAATTTTCTTGTTTGATATTTTTGTCTAAGTATATGCTAAGAATTAGATTGAATGGATTTTATGCTATTATTGATAATTTGTTCATTAATATATTTGCGGAGTTTTCATTTTGGCCTTATAAATATTGGAACCATAAAGCTAGCTCAAGCTACAAGTATATGTGGAGTTTCCTTGGAAGAGTTAGAATGTGAAATGTATTTTATGCTTGCTTAGATAATACACATGGGATATTTTATTTGTCTGCCTTTCACCCCAGGCAAATACTGGATAACAGGTATGGCTTGAAGCGGTGGCAAATTGGAGAAATTGCATCGAAAATCGGACAACTCTACTACCATTATTAGTAAGCCTGAGTTTTGGATTGTTGAAACGCAAACCAAGTAGTATGAAACTTTTAAAAAGATGTTTGTTTAAAGCACTTTTTCTTCCTGATAGTGCCTTAAATGTCTGAATTTTGAAGTCAAGTTTTATGCACAGAGGCAACACTTAAGGCTATTCCTATTTGTAGTTAAATTAACCTTATGCCTTAGTGCCATATTCCTCCATTAGTCCTGTATCCTTTAATTCCCATAATATCTAAAATTGTGTTGGTCTGTAATATCTGAGCTTACACTGTACTCTTGGTTCCAAAGAGTGACCATCTTTGGGTTAAAAAAATTCTTTTTATCTGTGGCTTGGAATCATAGAATCACATAATACGGGTGGGCCCTTGGGCCACCACTTCCATGCCGACTATTTTGCCCATCAACCTTTGTCTGCGATGGGACAATATTCTGAATGGCCAACCTCTTATTTTGAGGCTATGACCCTTGGTCTCAGACAGTGAGTTTTCTGAATTTCAGTGAGATAATTTCTCATTCTTTTAAATTAAAAAGCTCCTCTCAATTCTGTTTAATTTTCCTTGCACAGCAAAGCTGTCATCCCAGTAGTCAATCTGTTGTACCTCTACAAGTATATTCTTCTTTTGGCAATGGAGACCAGATCTACATTATACACAGTGTTTTAAATGCTGTCTGACTGGTGGCCTTGCCAACTGGGGAAAGCCATCACCTCTTTTGTACTTAATCCTCTTGCAATAAGACTAACATTCTAGGTTGTTTAAACCATAAGACATAGCAGCAGATTGGGCTGTTCAGTCCATCGAGCCTGCTCCACCATTTTATCATGGCTGATCCATTTTCCCTCACAATACTATTCTACATTCTCCCCATAACCTGAGTAATCAAGAACCCACAACCTCCGCCTTAAGTACAGCCAGTGACCTGACCTCTACAGGCTGCCTGTGGCAATGATTTCCAGAGATTCACTGCCTACTGGCTAATGAGATTCCTGCTCATGTCAGTTCTAAATGGATGCCCTCTATCACCCTCTATTCTGAGGCTGTGCCCTCTGGTCCTTGACTCCCCTACTACAGGAAATATCCACTCCACATCCACTCTATAGAGGCCTTTCAACATTTGATAGGCTTCAAAGAGTTCCCTCCTCATTCTTCTAAATTCCAGCAAGTACAGGCCCAGAGCCATCAAATGCGCCTCATACGAAAACCCTTTCATTCATGGAATCATTATAAGTGAACCTCCTTTGAACCCTCTCCAATGTCAGATAAGTGGCCCAAAACTGCTCTCAAAATTTCAAGTAAGGCCTCACCAGTGCCTTGTCAAGGCCTCAGCATTATATCCATACCTTTACATTCTAGTCTTCCTGAAATGAACGCTAACATTACATTTGCCTTCCTCACTACTGACTCAACCTGCAAGTTAACTTTTAGGGATTCATGCAGGACTCACAAGTCCCTTAGCAGCTTTGATTTTTGAATATTCTCCCCAGTTAGAAAATAGTTGATGCATTTATTCCTTCTACCAAAGTGCATGACCATATACTTTCCGACACTGTATTCCATCTGCCATTTCTTTGTTCATTCTCCTAATCTGTCTAAGTCTTTCTGCAGTGTACCCGCTCCCTGAATACTACCTGCCCCTCCACCTATCATCGTATCTTCCGCAAACTGGGCCACAAAGCCATCAATTCTCATCATCCAAATCATTGACATATAACGTAAAAAGAAGCAGTTCCATCGACCCCTGCAGAACACCACTAGTCATTGACAGTCAACCTGATAAGGGTCCCTTTATTCCCACACTTTACAGCTTCCCAATCAGCCAATCCTCATCCATGCTAGTATCTTTCCTGTAATACCGTAGGATCTTAACTTGTTAAGCAATCTCATTGGCAGCACCTTGTCAAACGCCTTCTGAAAATCAAGCACACAACATCCACTAATTCCCCATTGTCTATCCTGCTTGTTATTTCCTCTAAGAATTCCAACAGATTTGTCAGGCAAGATTTTCCCTTAAGGAAGCCATGCTGACGTTAGCCTACTTTCTCATGTGCCTCCAAGTATCCTGACACTACATACTTAACAATCGACTCCCAACATCTTCCTGACCTCTGAGGTTGGGCTAGCTGGCCTATAGTTCCCTCCCTTTTTGAAGGGTGGACTGACATTTGCAATTTTCTAGTCCTTTGGAACGATGTCAGAATATAGTGATTCTTGAAAGATCATTATTAATGCTTCCACAATCTCTTCAGCTACAGTACATCTTTAAGAACCCTGTGGTGTAGTTCATCTGGTCCAGATGACTT
This sequence comes from Hemitrygon akajei, assembly GCF_048418815.1. Lineage (NCBI taxonomy): Eukaryota > Metazoa > Chordata > Chondrichthyes > Myliobatiformes > Dasyatidae > Hemitrygon > Hemitrygon akajei. The sequence continues at coordinate 171,345,775 of NC_133130.1, read as the reverse complement.
ATCTACCTTCAGTCCTTTCAGCTACTCAAGTACCTTCTTCTTAGAAATAGCAACTGCACTCACTTCTGCTCCCTGACGCTCTTGAGCTTCTGGCATACTGCTAGTGTCTTCCACATTGAAATTTGATGTTAAATATTTATTCAGCTTGTCTGCCATTTCCTTGTCCCCCATTAGTACCTCTCCTATGTCATTATCTACTCCTGCATCTTTTTTACACTTTATATATCGGAAGGAAAGTTTTGGTACCCTTTTTGATATTATTAGCCAGCTTACCTTCATATTTCATCTTTTCCTTCCTTATGGCTTTTTAGTTGCCTTCTCTTGGTTTTTAAAAGCTTCCAATCCACTTCCTACCAATGTTTTTTTCCCTCCATTATATGGCTGTCTTTTGCTTCCCTTGTCAGCCACGGTTGTCTCATCCTCCCTTTAGAATACTTATTCATCTTTGGGATGAATCTATCCTGTGCTTTCTGAATTGCTCCCAGAAACTCCAGCTACTGCTGTTCTGCTGTCACCCTGCTAGTGTTCCCTTCCAGTCAACTTTGGCCATGCCTCTGTAATTCCCTTTACTCCACTGTAATACTGATACACCTGTCTTTAGCTTCTCCCTCTTACATTGCAGGGTGAATTCTATCATATTATGATCACTACTTCCTTTGGGTTCCTTTACCTTAAGCTCCCTAAACAAATCAGAATCAGATTTGTTTTATCACCAGCATGTGTCGTGAAATTTGTTAACTTAGCAGCAATTCAATGCAAACATAATATAGAAAAAGAAGAAAAATAATAATAATAATAAATAAATCAATCAAAGAACAGAAATAATATATATTAAAAAATGAGGTAGTGTTCATAGGTTCAGTGTCCATTTAGGAATCGGATGGTAGAAGGGAAGAAGCTGTTCCTGAATCGCTGAATTTGTGCCTTCAGGCTTCTGTACCTCCTACCTGATGGTAACAGTGAGAAAAAGGCATGCCCTGGGTGCTGAAGGCCCTTAATAATGGATACTGCCTTTATGAGACACTGCTCCTTGAAGATGTCTGGTTCATTTCACAGCACCCAATCCAGAATTGCTTTTCCTCTTGAGGGCTCAACCACAAACTGGTTTAAAAAGCCACCTCTTAGGCAATCTACAAATTCTCTCTCTTGGGATCTAGCACCAACCCGATTTTCCCAATCTACCTGCATATTGAAATCCCCCATGACTATCATAACATTGCTATTTTGACATGCTTTGTCTATCTGTTCAGAGGCTTGTATATTAACTCCCATCAGGTTTTTTTACCCTTGCAGTTTTGTAACTCTACACATAGGATTCTACACCTTCTGATCCTACATCACCTTTTTCTAAGGATTTAATTTCATTTTTTTACGAACAGAGCCACTCCACTCCCTCTGCCTACCTGCCTGTCCTTTCTCTGCAATGGATATTAAACTCTCAACTATAATCTTCTTTCAGTCACAACTCAGTGATGTCTGCAACATCATACTTGCCATTCTCTAACTGAGCTACAAGATTATCTACCTTATTCAGTATACTGTGTACATTCAAATATAACATCTTCAGTCCTATATTTGTAACCCTTTTTTGATTTTGTCCCTATATTACACTGCAACTCATCCTACTGATTGCAATTTTGCTCTATCACTGGCTGTCATTCCTGACAGTTTAACTACACACTATATCTGCTTGTTACCAATTACCCCACCCTCAGCCCTATCACTCAGATTCCCATTCCCCTGCCAAAGTAGTTTAAATTCTCCCAAACAGCTCTTGCAAACCTGCCTCTGAGGATATTGGTCCCCTCAAGTTCGGATCATACCTTCCCCAGAAGAGATCCCGATGATCCAGACATCTGGAGCCCTGCGTCCTGCACAGTTCCTCAGCCACCCATTCATCTGCCAAATCATCCTATTCTTAGCCTCACTGGTATGTGGCACAGGCAGCAATCCAGAGATTACTATTCTGGAGGTCCTGCTTTTCAGCTTTCTATAGAACTCCCTAAATTCTGTCATCAAGACTTACTCTGTTTTCCTACGTACATCATTGGTGCCTATATGTACCAAGACTTCTGACTGCTCATCTTCCCCCTTTAGAATGCCGTGGACCCAGTTAAGCCATTCCTGACCCTGGCACCTGGGAGGCAACATACCATCCAGGTGTTTCTTTCATGACCACAAAATCTTGAATCTCCTCCCCTAACCATGGAAGCCCCTGTCACTACTGCAGTCCTTTTCTCCCTCTTTCACTTCTAAAGGCTGATTTATACTTGTACGTCGCATCTACTTCGTAGGTACCGTGTACCCTATGCTGAAGCGTGACGTGCACCTCCCCAAAAAGCTCGCTCACGCGTCGCGGCGACGCAGGCCACAACAACTGTGATTCTCCGCCATGTCTGTATACCAATGCGAAATAGATGAACCAAATTGTCAAATCTACCTGCTAACATGCGAAAATGTTTGAAATGCATTTCCTTGTCCATGTCTGTTACGAAGAAACTCAACACAGTGGCATAGAAACCCCACCACCAACTAGTGTTTTGGCGCACATTGACACAGGCTCGCTACGGCATAGTGCGACACAGAAGTGAAAATTAGGGCTACGGCATAGGTTGCGGCGTAGCCCGTACGCACAAGTATAAATCAGCCTTAGGCCTCAGCGCCAGACTCAGTGCCAGAGATCTGATCACTGCACCTCCACCCTGGTAGCTCGTACTCCTCAAAAGCATCCAAAACGGTCTACTTATTATTGAGGGGAGCAGCCACAGAGGTATTGTACACTGGCTGCTCATTTCCTTTCTCCCTCCTGACAGTTGCCCAGGTACCAGCCTCCTGCAACTTAAGGATGACTACCTCTCTGTAGCTCCAGTCTGTCACCTCTGCATTTTCCTGTATGAGCTGGAAGTCATCAAGCTGCAGCACCAGCTCCTTAACATGTTCTCTGGGGAGTTGCAGCGCAGTGCACCTGGTGAAGATGTGGTTATCCGGGAGGCTGGAAGTCTCCCAAAATTTCCACATCTCACATGAGAACATAACACAGGCCCTGATGTCATTCTCATTGCACTAACCAAGCACTAACAGATAAAGAATGAAGAGCAAATTTACCAGAAACTCACCTCACCAAAGCCTCCCTACTCTAACACTGGTCTACCCCAACAATGACCATTCTGCTTGTCCCTACCGTACTTTTATTTGCTCTTACTAAAGAATCATGATACAACTGGGCTGCTGGAAAAAACGGAAGCCCACTACTGCTACTTTTTAAATCGCTTGCCCCTACCTGTGTGGAGCCTCTTCTGTCAATTCGACTGGGCCACCCAAAAAAAGCTAATTATCTTATTTATAGCTGTTTAGCTAGTTACTTGTTGTACCACACATCAGCTTTTAGTGATTTGTTTACAAGGGCACCCAGGTCTCTAAACACTAATACCCTTTAATCTCTCACTTTTAAAAAATTACTTTTTGTTTCTATTAAAGTGGTTAACCTCAACAGTCTTCCCTATTATGTTCTATCTGCTATGTCCTTGTCTATATATCACCCTGAAGGTTCCCACTATTCCTACTACAGCCCACCTTGTTTGATATCATTGGCATTTGATACCTGTTCAAATAATTAACTAAGATTATGAACAACGGAGGTTCTAATCAAGGTTCAAGAGTTCAATGTTGTTTAATGACATTTCCAGTACATAAGTGTAAAGGAGAACAAAATGATTGTTACTCTGGGTCTGATGTAACATAAAAAAATACAATAAAATGAAGAATACAATAATTTAAAATATCTGCAATAAATATAAATACCGTACATAAAATAGCTTATATACATTGATTGTATATGAAGTGATGCTAGGCACAAAAGTGTCTGTAAATAAGGTGACTGACAGAAAGTGATAAAGTAGTGGTGGTTGGGGTGTGGAGGGCGGATTAGTGGGTGGAGGTGTTGATCAGCCTTGCTGCTTGGGGAAAGTAACTGTTCTTAAGTCTGGTGGTCTTGGCATGGATGCTACGTAGCCTCCTCCCTGATGGGAGTTGGACAAACAGTCCATGAGCAGGGTGGGTGAGATCCTTCATGATATTACTGGCCCTTTTCCGTCATCTTTCTGTATTTGTGAACTTGATGGTGGGTAGGCTGCTGCCAATAATGCATTGAGTAGTTTTCACTACCATTGCTGAGACTTTCTGTCTGTCACAATGTAGTTCCCATACCATACAGCGATGCCGCATGTTAGGATGCTGTCTTCTGTGCATCTGTAAAAAGATGTGAGTATGGATGTGCATAGCCCAGCTTTGTTCAGCCTCCTCAGAAAGTAGATGTGTTGGTGAGCTTTTCTGATGGTGTAGAATGTGTTCTGGGCCATGAGAGGTTGTGAAGGATGTGCACTCCCAGGAGTTTGAAATGACTTGCAGTTTCTACTGCTGTGCCACTGATGTAAAGAGGGGTTTGAGTTCTGCTGAAGTTGATATAAACATCTTCTTTGTCTTGTTGACATTAAGGAAGAGGTTATTTGCTTGGCACTAAGCCTTGATTTCTTCCACCTCCTGTCTGTGGGCCGTCTCATAGTTGGTGATGAGCCAGCATTGTCATGTAATCGGCAAACTTGACAATGTGATTATTTGGCATCCCACTACATGGCAGCCCACTATTCACTATTTCACAATACAGAAAATTATTTCAACTCTGTTACCATGCGTCTTTTCTGAAAGCCTTCTGAAAATCTAGATTAAAGTAGCTGTTGTCACATCATCTTGTTTGTTCATCTTTATCTGTTAATTGCAACTTCAAAATCACCAATAGATTTGTCCAATGTGATTTCTCTTTTCTCAATTCCACATTGGCTCTTAAGAGTGTCCTGTTACAAATTCTTTAACACAAAACATTGGGGATGTGGAGAGGAGTAGAAAAAGGTTTTATGCCAGACCCCACTTCTTTCAAAATGAATGGTTAAAAGACTAAGCACAAGAGATTCTGTGTGTTACTCTGATAAAGAGTCCACCTTGAAAAGCTTCAACTTGTTAGACAAAGAGTGTTGTCATTTTTACAGACGTTGTTTCTCATGACTTTTATGTTCTGATGCAACTTTAACTTTGCTCGTCTATTTTCAATATGATTTGGTCTTTCTTTTGTTTCCCTGCCACCCTTTTACCAAGCTTGCGTACTTCTGAGACCAGTTATCTTAACGAAGCATTTTCCTTCTACTCTGCAATTAGGCAAAGGGCCTATTATTCCCAGGTCACCAAGGAGGATCGGTAAGATTTCATACTTGTATGTTTTTCTCCAATTTCCTCACAACATAGAAGACCTAGATCTGTGGTTTATTTCCATAAGTAACCTCAGTGTATTTATAACCACAAGTAAAAGTAGTACAGCTCAATTTGTTATGTATTTGGTTATACTTTCGTTTTTTTGCTGTGATACATTTTGCAGGACTTGAGTCTGTTTTCCATTATAAGTTGTAATTTTTAGAATTTCACAAATACTTTTTAATTAGAGCAATGAATTGGACAGACAGTCTAAACTACTTGCAAATAATTCATTTTGTTAATTTTATCTGTATTTATTAACATTTTCTCACACAATATTTCTTGGTATTGAATTTAAGTTGCACTACTTTTTTACAGGCCTGAGCTTGTAGTTAAAAAGCTTCGGTATTATGCTCGATACATAGTAGTTTGTCTGCTGCTTAACAAAATGGACCTTGTCAGAGATCTTGTAAAGGTATAGTATTCTTGTGAATTGTACATTTATGCTTATCTTTTTACTAATCACACTTATAATTTTTAAAAACTCAACTGTATTTATGAACTTTTTGTTTTTAGATCAGTTTATTGTTGAATTCAATATCTTCTGTTTTTCAGTATTGCAATAATATTTCAATACTCTGCAAATCCACTTCTTCCAGCTTCTTGCTGAGAGTCAACCCAAACGTACAAACCCTGGCAAACCTTTTAACCTATATATAAATTTCAAACTTGCTATCCTCGTGTGAACTTTATATTTCTAGCTTTATTTCTTTACTTCTCCCTTTGCCCTTTGCCCATACCGCTGATGAAGATCAGTTTTCAGTTTTCCTCCATTACCCTGAAACTTCCAGCATGAAAAATACTTAGTCAAAAGCATCCAATCTTCAGTCACCACCCCTGTCTTCCACCTTGTCATTACTGATATATTGAATTTAAAACCCATGTCCTCATCTTTAAATCCCCATATGATTCTGGACCTTTGGTATCTTTAAGGTTTTCATCCCTCATTTTGTTTGATTTTAAAAATCACCTGTTTAAATTAATTAAGCTTCCCATGAGTTACCCCAAAAAACTTTGTGGGTGATTTTTCTGAGTACCACATACAAAATGCCAAAGGAACTCAGCAGGTCAGTCAGCATCTATGGAAATGAATAAACAGTCCTTCAGGACTGGAGAGTAAGGCCGAAGAAGCCAGAATAAGAAGGTGTGGGGCGGGGAAGAATTGAGAAGCTAGGAATTGATAGGTAGAAAAGACAAAGAACTAAAGAAGAAGGAATCCGACAGGAGAAGAGAGTAGAGAAGGGGAAGGAGGAGGGCAATGGGGAGATGATGAACAGATGAGAAAAGAAGAAGTAAGAGGGGAGCTAGATTGGGAAATGGAAAAAGAGAGAATTGCCCGAAGTTAAAGCAATTGATGGTCATGCCATCAGATTGGAGGTGACAAGGACAGAATATGAGATGTTCCTCCAACTTGAAAATGGCCTCATTGTGGCTGTAGAGATGTGCCCATGATTTTTCTATACTGATTTAAAAAGTAATTTTCATAGTTTCATCTGTAAGTAACATAAAGTTTGTTTAATCTGATGGATTTGCTGCAGTTAAATTTTAGAGCAGTCTTAACATATGAAACCTTTCTCAATGCAAAGTTTGGAATTGTTCATGATTGAATTGGTAATGTTTCGCCATTGTCAGCCTTTTGAATACAAAACAAATCTAAGCAGAACAGTGTTTTATTACGCCACTGCAATTACCATTTCATTCCTGAGTGCAATTACTATCTGATGCTGTTTGTTAGAGAATGTGGCGGCATAGTGATCTGTTTACAATTGTTTCTGCTTTTTCCCCATTGTGCTGGTTTAACTTTACACGCATCACTTTGAAAATGGTAATCTCATTATTATGGTGCTACAGTATACACCAAAGTGGTTTTTAATTCTATCAGGAATTGTCAGATGAGATTGAAGATTATACACATCGCTTCAACACTGAAGACCAGCTAGAGTGGAATCTTGTATTACAAGAGGTGGCTGCTTTTGTTGAGGTAATCATAACTGGTATAATATAAGAATTTGTATTACCACATCATTTCATTGCTTATTATCGTATAATGTTGTGTGTTACTGTAATATTTCCTGTTAATGCTGATAGTGCTTCAGCAATGAAGACAAGTTCAAGTTCCTCTGGACCACAGTGCACCCTCAAAACATATATCATGAACAATACATAAATCAAAATATTACCATAAATAAGTTAATAAAATATAATTTAAAATGCATATGGTGCGCAGCACAGGTAAACAGTATAGTAAACCGTTGCTGGCAGTGTATTCATTAGTTTCACAGCCTGAGGGAAGAAGCTGTTATTTATTCAGTCTGGCAGATGCTTCTGTATCTCTTTCCTGACAGTAGTGTATCAAAGAGATTGTGTGATGGGTAGTAAGGATCCTTCCTCTGCAGTGCTCAGTAAATGTCACAAGTGGGGGGTAGACCCCGATGATCCTCTTAGTGGATTTTATTATCTATCCTCTGTAGGGTCTTGTAGTTCGATGCCTTGCAGTTTCCGTATCACACAATGATGCAACGCTAATAACAGACTTTGTAACTAATATAAGATGTAATTCAATACAGACCTGAAGAATAAACCTTGTTGAACCTCAAAGAGCTCAACACTGCGAAATAAACTCCTTCCCTAAAATAAATTTACCTGAACTTCAAGAAATAATTACTCAGCTAAAACAGTCCACTTGTTTCCTTGATCCTATTCCCACAGGTTTTTTTTAAAGAAGTTTCTGAGACACTAGTCGACTGTGCAGTTGACATAATTGATTGCTCATTAGTTTCTGGCATTTTTCCAGATTCCTTAAAATCTGCAGTAGTTAAATCTCTGCTTAAGAAAAATGATTGTTCTGTTTTGGACATTTTTAGACCTATTTCTAACCTGCCCTTTTCTAAGTAAATTTTCGAAAATGTAGTTTTTCAACAATTAAATGATTACTTGAATAAAGATTCTATTCTTGACAAATATCTATCCGGTTATAGATCAAGTCATAGGACAGAAACTGCGTTGCTTAAAGTAGTTATTGACTTACAGCTTAATTCTGACATAGGTAACATATCAGTTTTTGTTTTCTTAGATTTGAGTGCAGCATTTGATAACATAGATCACAGTGTTCTCATAAACCACCTTAGTCAACAGGTAGGTCTTTCTGGTACAGTACTGCGTTAAGCTGGTTTCAATCTTATATAACAGGAAGAAGGTTCTTTGTTAGCTGTGGTGATTGTGCATCCAAAGTTGATGATCTTGTGTTTGGTGTGCTGCAAGGATCAATTCTTGGCCCATTGTTGTTCTCACTGTACTCCCATTAGATCAGATTATTTCAAACCACATGGTGAATTACTACTGTTATGCAGACAACATGCAACTGTATTTGTCCATTGCACCAGATGACCCTGAGGCTCTAAACCTTCTGGTCCAGTGTCTTACTGGCATTACAGAATGGATAAGTTAAAATTTCCTTAAACTAAATAAGGAAAAAAACAAATTTAAGTTACTGATAGTAATTTAAAAAAATGTGAATCTTAGAAATAAATTTGATTATCTGGCCTTGCAAATCGAGCCATAAGTAAAGAATTTAGGCGTTATTATTGACTCTAAGCTAAATTTCAAATTACATATTAACCATATGTAATGAACTAAGACTGTTCTTTCATTTAAGGAACATTGCAAGAGTTCAATTTTTTAATATCTCAAAATGCAGAAAAATTGATATACACTTTTGTTTTTAGCCGATTGGACTACTGTAATGAACTCTTTTCAAGATTGCCTAAGGAAGATGTAAATCAGCTGCAGTTCGTACAAAATGTAGCGAGTGCAGTCTTCTTTGTGGCTTTATGTTAAGGGAGCGGCATCGGTGCTGGTGATGCAAAAAGACTAAGTAAACTCATCAAAAAGGCTGGATCCGTTCTTGGCTACAACCCGGACTCTTTTGAGTTAGTGGTGGAGAGGAGGTCACTAAACAAACTGTTATCCATTATGGGAAATCAGGCACATCCTCTCCATGATCTACAGAATAAGCAGCAGAGCACACTTTCGAACAGGCTCACTCAGCTCCGCTGTCACAAGGATCATTACAGAAAATCTTTCCTGCCAAATGCAATAAGCATATACAACAGTTCATTTCTGTGCAACAGGAGAACACACATCATAGTACAGTAGTCTCTGTTTTATTATTTCGTACATTATTATTGCATATTGGTAAATTATTATTGTGTATAGTATTATTCTGTACTTTATTAGTTAATATTATATTTATTATTATTGCTAAGTGTATTATGTTGCTGCTGTAACAAAATAATTTCCCACTCGGGATCAATAAAGTACTTATTATTAATAATAATAACCAAAACCAGAAAATCTGAGTACATTTCACCGGTTTTGGCATTGATACATGGTTTGCACATGTCTGTTAGGATCAATTTTAAAATACTCTTAACTGTATATAAGGCTCTGAATAATTTAGCCCCTCCAGATATTTAAGAGTGTCTTTTCCCTTACAATCCTAATCGTAATCTTAGATCCACAAATACTGATTTACCTAGTGTTCTTAGACTCAACTATATACGAACCGGTGATGTGGCCTTTAGCTCGAATGCACCAAAAATCTGGGATACTCTACCGATAGTGATATGTCAGGTTAGCATTTCAAAACACTTCTAAAAACCTATTTTTAAAATTTGGCTACTTATTGTATTACTTAATGCGTGTTGACGTTGATCATATAATTTGGTATATTTAATTGTATTTTATTCTACATGATGTTTGTCTAAGATTTTTAATTTTGTCTCATTTTTATGACTAGATTGGTTTATAGTTGCAATCTGTGTAAAGCACTTTGAACCTACATCTTAATGTATGAAAAGTGCTTTATAAATAAAGATGTTATTATAAAAATTTTTAAACATTTTATCTCAGCTCAAGCTGGTATAACCTGAGGTACAGGCATAGCCAAGCATGCTCAATTGTCAATTGCTTGGAACTTTTGTACTATTCAAGTGGAGACTTACATAGATATTTATTACTGTGTAACCCTAATTGTTTAATGCTATTATGTAGTTACCTTGGGATGATACAGTTGTAGATGTTATCGGGAAAATCTATACCCTGTTCATGTTCTAAAATCTTTCAGTTTCCTCGTTTAATTCAGCGTATTTCTGGTGTTCTTCACTTACTGATTTCTGTAAGTTATGTATGTTTGGAATGGCTATATCTATTAAAGAAGTTGTTCTTGCTTTATCCTGCATTATTATATCTGGACGGTTATTATGGATTGTCCTATCTGTAATAACTGATCGGTTATAATATACTTTGTGGTATTCTGACTCTAAAACTGGATCAGATGTGTATTAATAGTAAGGTGTGATTTCATTTATGTGTTTGTATTTTAAGGCAAGATTTTGATGATGATTATTATTAATGTAGCTGAAGCTTGTTGCTAATCAGTTATGGCAGTGGAATTTTGACAAATAATCAAACTCATACATTGAAAATAGGTAGAGTTTTACCACTTCTTAGCTGGATGATTGCCAAAAGGAAGGGTTGGAAGTCTTTTTACTGAACTGCTCCAATAATAGAAAACCATTTTGATAGCTATCAATTATTACTGCTACACTTGTTCTGTCTTGTTTAATGAAGGAAGTGTGTTAATTAAGTAATGGTAGCTGGAGACCAAATGGTGTGTGTAAAATAAAGTACAAATCTTTTTTCCTCATTGAGTCAATATATTAAATTTCCATTTTAGTTAAAGTGATTTATGAAAAGATTCATTCTGTACACTCATTCTAACTTCATGTGGAGGATTTTTAAAAGTAAAAAATGGTTACGTACTTTAAAAAAACTTAAGTTAGAACTTCATCTGTTTGCTGAAATATGTGATGTGTTATTGTAATGAATTCACTGTTGAGCACAGCTCCAAAGGTACAGTTGGGCACAGGAGCAATCTTAATTTCATCCATTTATTTTTCAAACATGAAGGCCCTCTGATCATTGGGGTCACCCATGGATGTTGCATCCTAACTGTCTATACCCAAACTAGTACACAGACGAGGGAGTATGATATAGAGATCATGCATCATGCCCGTGCAGCAAGCTCTGCCTTTCTACGCAGCTGATGAACCTAAAGGAACAGCAGAGACTGATAGTTTGGCACCAGCAGTGATGTCACAGGAGTTGCCAGTCAGTGTTGAACTCAATGTAGGTCTTCCTTACAGACTTCAACCCAGGACTTTTCCTCAGGGTTTCTTCCCGAAGTGGGTACAGCTGCAAGGCTGTGGAGATTTGAGATCAGTTTTCCTTCAGGATAAGCTGCCAATCATGGCTGACAAGTTCCACTTGCCCAGTTTTCAAACATACTATGAAAACATTTGTATCATTTTATGCTAATTTTGGTACATTCTGTCCTGAAATTTCATGTAATAGGGGAAATATCCCCTTTGTTGTTAGGCAGTACTCTTTGGTATTTGTCTTGTTCGCCATCACTTGCTTAGATCCGTGAGCAGCTGACTCATATCGTTTCATACCGCCAAATCATATTGTTTCCTCTCGGCCCAAGTAGCACGTGCTTTGCATGGGGACTCCTGGCTTAGGTAACCTGTTTAAGAGAAAGTAAAGGTATTTGCAAGCTCATGTGTGGTACCAACTGTCACTATTAAAGGTGCAAAATGCACCTATCTAGCTGGTATTTTTTTATATTTGAAGGAACTTTCTGTGGCACAATCTAAATCCAGAAAAATTGGAGAAAAGGAGAAATAGTGGAAATTTTTCTTTTTGTAAATGCAGGTTCTCCCCAGGTTGCAATAGGGTACTGTTCCTGTGAACTGTTTGTGACCCAGACAGTTTGTAAGTTGGAAATGTGACCATGAGCCAAGTTCCCATCTGGCAGAAGATGCCTGTAGCCCTGCAGCTGCTGGCAAATCCATCCCACCTTGTCTTCCGAGCACACATAAGCTGGGGAGCACCTGTAGTCGAATTATCACTAAAGCTTGTGGTTCGTTATTTTTAGTTTGCTTATTCTCAGGTGGTGATGGCAGGCTCCGTTAGATTATTGAATGATGTTTTATACAAATAACTTAATTAAACTATATTCAATATCAATTCACTAAATTAACATGGATGTAATATAAGACCCAACTAAATTATAGGATGAGATACTACAATTGCAGTTGAGTTCTGGAGAACGTGAGAAAAGTAATTTTGACTTATTAGCGATTACTGGAAAACAGTTGGCTTTCACTTAATTGCTCTCACTCGTACTTGCTCACTACCCTTCACTTGATCTCGCACTGTCTCTCACAAGCTCTAATGTTTGCCCGCATTTTCACCTGCTCTTGCAGAATATTAAACATCTTTCTCCCTCATGATTACTGCCCTCTTTCTAGCACCCTCTCAACCCCACCCCCCTTTTCCTTTCCACCCATTATTTAAGTAGGACATTGCAATATTGTATTTCCCATTTACTAACTTTTTTGTTTGTAAACTAATGTCATAAACATTTTCATAATATCTAAAAATGGATGAAAAATTAGACCATGCAGCAAGATTTTAAAGGTTTGTGTAAGTGACAGAAGTAAAAACAAATTGTTAACATTTATTCCTTCATAGATGTTTTAATAAGATAGTTGATGAAGAACATAAGAGATTCCACAAATGCTGGAAATCTTGAGCAACACACAAAAAATGCTGGAGGAACTCAGCAAATTAGTGTTGGATCCTGATGATCCAGAGGTTCTTTGGAAGTCAAGAATGAGGCATAAAACTTATCGCTAGCAATTTTTTTCAATGTTACATGAACAAAGAATAAAGAAAGAGAAAGGAAAAAGCAGTCATAATCATCTTATACTCAGACTAGCGATAACAACATTCCAGTAATAGCAATTAATCAATTAACCTATAAAATAGCCAAATTCAAGTGATGTGATAGCTGCTACTGATAACTAAGAAGTTTCTAGAAAATATAGAAGCAACTGTACTGTAGTTGGAAAATTCACTGAACAATTATATGTGCGTATGTAGTTCATTACATAAAATTACAAGCAGGCATAGAAACTTCAAACTATAAGAAAAATAACAATTCTATACCACCATCTGACATCAGGCAGCATCTATGGAAGGGAATAAACGGTTGACAATTTGTGCTGAGACCCTTCATGCTGTAAGCCTTTACCTGTTCCTGCTGTAACTGAAAAGCATCTTTGGTGACTGTTTTTGTGTAATGTTTACAAGGGCACACATGTCCACTGTTCCTTTCTGATGGGATTTGCCTGCTTTTTCACTTGACATCCTCTGCTGCAGTAGGTCCAGCATCTGAAATTTGCAATGGGGGTGAGGATGTTGAAATTTGTAGCCTACCATTTCACCATTCATTTCTAGTGCATAATCTTTTCACACATGAGTGATTTGTAACAAGCTGCTGCCTCCCAACTCATTGAGAAATGTGAAAAGTACTGAAGGTGTTGTCATTATTTGAGAAGAAATGCCTTCAGCTGTGGCCTGAATAATAATACTACTACTTAAAGTGTTTGGGTGTCTGTCACGTCTTAATAAGCTGGTAAGGAAGGCGGGCTCTGTCGTGGGCAAAGTACTGGAGAGTTTAACATCGGTAGCTGAACGAAGGGCGCTGAGTAGGCTATGGTCAATTATGGAAAACTCTGAACATCCTCTACATAGCACCATCCAGAGACAGAGAAGCAGTTTCAGCGACAGGTTACTATTGATGCAATGCTCCTCAGACAGGATGAAGAGGTCAATACTCCCCAATGCCATTAGGCTTTACAATTCAACCGCCAGGACTTAAGAACTTTTTAAAAGCTATTATTAATGCTTTTTGAGATAGTGATTTAGATGCATATCATATTTTTTACTGAGTTAAGTATTGTATGTAATTAGTTTTGCTACAACAAGTGTATGGGACATTGGAAAAAAGTTGAATTTCCCCATGGGGATGAATAAAGTATCTATCTATCTATCTATCTATCTATCAAACTGCCTTTATCCTTCAATTGAAATGTCTAAATGACTATCGCCCAATGGCACTTAGATCCATAATGATGAAGTGTTTTGAGAGGCTGGTGTGAAAGCATTGGATCTGCTCCAATTTGCCTATCGAAGCAACAGGTCTACAGCAGATGCTATCTCATTTGCTCTTCACACACCCTGGAACAGCTGGACAGCAAAGATGCACACATCAGGATGCTCTTTATCGATTATAACTCAGCATTTAAAACCATCATCGCCTCAAAACTAATGTGAACTCCAACCTGGGCCTCAATACCCCCTTATGCAATTGGATCCTGGATTTCCTCACTTGTAGACCCTAGACAGTTCGGATTGGCAAAAACATCTCCATAATCTCCATCAACACAGGAGCACTGCAGGGATGTGTACTTAACCCCCTGCTCTACTTGCTGCACACCTATGACTGTGAGGCTGAGTAATGCTCCGACACCAACACCATATACAAGTCTGCTGACGACACCACTGTTGTGGGCTGTATCAAAGAGGGTGATGAATCAGCATACAGGAGGGAGATTGAAAACTTGGCTGAGTGATGTAACAACATCAACCTCTGTCTCAATATCACTAAAACCAAGGAACAGATAGTAGACTTCAGGAAAGGGAAGCCAGAGGTCCATGAGTAAGTAATCATCAGAGGTGGAGAGGGTCAGTAACTTCAAATTCCTGGGTGTCACTATCTCAGAGGACCTGTCCTGGACCCATCATATAAATATTACTGCGAAGAAAGCACAACAGCAACTCTACTTCCTCAGGAGTTTGCAGAGGTTCACATGTCATCGAAAACCTTAGAAAACTTCTATAGAGGTGTGTTGGAGGGTGTAATGACTGGCTGCATTACGGTCTGTTATGGGAACACCAGTGCCTTTGAGCAGAAAATCCTACAAAACATAGTGGTTTCAGCCCAATACATCACAGGTAAAACCTTCCCAATCACTGAGCACACCCATATGAAGTGTTGCTGTAGAAAAGCAGTATCCATTATTAAACATCCTCACCACCCAGGCCGTGCTCTTTTCTTGCTGCTGCCATCAGGTAGAAGGTATGAGTATCTCAGGACTCGCACCACCAGGTTCAAGAACAGTTACGATTTAGTCAGCACTGGCCCGAAGTTGTTTTATCTGAATAGTAGTTTAGTTGTGTAATTTCCTCTCTTTGGTTTCTACGATGGATTCAATGGTGGATATTCATGCATTTACCAGCCAACCTTTGAATGGTTTGTAGATCACATTTACTGAAATCAAATCCATGTTACCTTGTACCTTATTTTCATTAATTTGTTTTTATGCCATCCTTTCATGACAGTTTTCGAGATGCACATTGTAATTCACATTGAAGTACCATACTGATAACTTTCTACCACAATTCTGACTTGTGTTAATGATCACATTTAGTGAAAGAGGTGGGTATTTTGTTGGCATTTTATTTATAACTGATTATAAACATTAAGCTTCAGAGATGGATGACTTCAATTTTTTTCCCAGGAGAATCACGTTAACAAATCTCATGTGATGGAATAGATAAGTAATTTACCTATTTGGTTTTGGATACGCACAGTAATCATTTCAATATTGTTTATAGGCCGATCCTGCAATTGTGTTAAATGATGACAACAGCATTGTGGTAACCTCCAATCGTCTGGCAGAAGGAGTCGTCCCACCGCTGGAACAGGGGATGGTAGCTGGCCAGTTGGCATTAGCAGATGCATTAATTATTGGAAACTGCAGCAGTCAGGTATTCCTTCTCTATTTTTCCATATTGTGCAGCCTTTAGTTTCTACATTCACACAACACATATATGCAGTGTAGTCTGTGCCCCAAGGTCCATCATATCAATTGCTGCAGCCTTAAATTCCGGCCTTTATTCTTGCTGGCTGTTTCTGTTCTTTACTGTAGGGATCATTGTGTGACTCACGGCAGTAGAGCAATTTCCTCTGCTTGTTTTCTTCTTAAGGCCTGGTCTGCAGTTCTGCTTCTAATTGACAAACTGGGAAAAGGCAGTGGCTCACACTATCACAGCTTTCTTACTGAGTGAGGAAATTATAAAACAGAAGCAGAAACAAATTAGAAAAGCTACCTTGTTGTAGCCAGCATAGATAATAAGCGTATCAAATTGTTGAAGGTCTCTAGGTGACCCATTTGGAGTGATATATCGTGGATTCCAGTTAATTGGGACACATCAGAACCAGTACATTTTGGTCCAATTAGCCAAAGTTTCATGGAAATAGTTAAAAAGGTATAAAAAAAAAGACAAACTATATGTATTTAAATGAAATTCAGAACAAATTAAAACACTGTCAATACTACCACAATACTGTAAATCTGTGTGTTAGTTCCTAATAGTTATTAACTGAGGAATTCATGTAGTGTACACTGCCGTGTTCCTTTGATTGATGGAAAATGGATAAAATCAGCGTAGACACCTAGTACACATAATGGACTGCCTTCATACAAAGCTCTTAATGATTGCATCCTCCAAATCTCATTTTCATTATAGCATTCAAGATGGTTGTTGATAACTTCAAACTTGTTGAAGTAGTAAAACTGTTTCCTTTTTACTCCCAGCTGTTCCTGGCATCTCCAAACTGCAGTGAGCAAAGCAGTTCTGAATTGTCTTACTGCTTATTCCTCACCAACTATCAGTCGCAAAAATCACTCTATGAAAACAAACACGTGCAACTGACTGTTCTAAGTATGATGTAGTGTCTAGTGGCCACACAAATGCAAGATGCATACAACTGACACTAGTTAGAAGCTATTGGGCAACAGACTCCTGTCCCAGTTAAGCAGCATAATATCCCTATATTTGTAGTTTGTCTTCATTTAAACCATAAGACATAGAAGCAGAATTAGGCCATTTGCACACTGGCTGTTTGTCACTTTTCATTTACGTATAGTTCTTCATAAATTCTATTGTATTTCTGTATTTTCCTGTAGATGTTTATTTTATTTACTGATATAATGCAGTCCTTCTGGCCCTTCGAGTCACACCACCCAGCAACCCCACAACCTCAATTAACCCTACCTAATCACGGGACAATTTACAATGACCATTTAAGCTACACAGTACATCTCTGGACTGTGGGAAGAAACCGGAGCACCTGGGGAGGATGTACAGAATGGTGCAGGAATTGGACTCCGAAGTCTGCAGTACTCTAACCTGTAATAGCATTGTGCTAACCGCTATGCTACAATGGTGCTCACTGTCTGCAGGAAATAATCTCAGGGTAGTATGTGGTGACATATACATACTTTGATAATAAATTTACTTTGACTTTGTTCTGTGACTTTAAAGTTACATCCTATTTAACTTTCAGGTTGTTGAAGACCCTTCATGTGAACTGCCAAGGGGGGTCCTCAAACTGGAATGTTAACTCTGTTCCTAATTCCACGAATGTTGTTATTTCCACAAGGGTTGAGAGGGTATAAATCAGCAATGATTGAAATGTGAAGCAGACTTGATGGGTCGAATGGCACAATTCTGTTCCTGTGTCTTGGCTTGGCTTATCTTGGCTACCCCACTGAATGTTTTCAGTTTATATTTTAGTTTTGTTTATATTTTAGTTTCTAGTATCTGCAGTTTTAAAAAAAAATAAATCCTTATTTGTTGATTTTAATTTTTTAATTGGATGTTGGAAATGTGAAACACTAAGATATATTTTCTGTGGAGTAGCCTGTCATTTGTATCTGCTATACAACAGAATTTGGCTTGAAACTGTGATTGCTGAAAGCAATCAGCAAATCTAGTTGCCCAGTACATTTTGGAAAGATACGCTGAGGTCCCCTGTGCAAGTCATGCAGTTGCTGACAGAGGCTAATGAACTCACAGCACTGGTATCTGTTGTGCAGTGCATGATTGTTGTCACTCCTGTGATAGTGTGAAGCGCAAATGAATCTGCTGGGGTACACCTCAGATAAATTCATCAAATGATACTGAGACCTCAGTTGCCTCTGTTCCTGTCCTAGAAGACCGTCAGTGCTGTCATGTAGTCAATGTGGTGCTTCTCCCTTCATTCACCTGAGTCTTTGTTGCCTGCACGTTATACATGGAAGCCACAGTTCCAGTGATCATGAGGGATTGCATGCCACATCTTAGAATACAGCAGCTTACACAAAACTGGCTCAAGTCTCCTGTGCAGTGCAGAACAATTTTTTTTTTGCTAATTTGGTTTGTAAAACAGAGTCTTAGTTGTTTAAGAATGTGCAGTGGGATTTTAATGGGCTGTAGGTTGATTTCCTTAAATAATAAACTGACAGCCTATGCAATATTCACTGCTTCAGGCCAATGTAAAACTGAGCTTGGGCTCTTATTTAAAACCTGAGTTGGTATAACCTGTGTTGGTATAAAATAGGTCTGTGTATGCTAATTTCTGTGATCATTTATGATTTGCTTTTTTTTTAAATTTTAGGTTAAGTTCAGTGAATTAACTATTGACATGTTCAGAATGCTGCAGGCCCTGGAACGAGAACCTATTAATTTGACTTCGCAGTTAGGCAAGACTGGAGCGCAGGTAAGAGATGATTCCAGTTTAATATTATAAATTCTTTTCTTAACATTATTTAGAAATGATGGATTTACATCAAATACAACTCTCATTGGTTTGGTTTGGAATAGGTAATGCAAGTTCTAATCTTTTACACTGTTACAATATTTTGCCAGTAACCTGAGCTGCTGCTTCAAGTCTATTACTTTCCTGACCATTGTGTGCTTCTGTTTGTGAGAGCGAGCTGGGTCAGCTTGGCCAGGAAAGGCAGAATAGATTGATTAGGATCTGAAACTCTGGATCTGTTGGGATCTGTGGAGAGATCAGATAGGTTAATATTTTGTGTATAAACCCTTTAAAAGGAAGGAAAACCAAGAAGATTTGACAAGAGATGGCGCCTGCGTACAATGCTCCCTCAGTCGACATCTTCTGGATAGACCACAAAGCTCTTCATTTCACTTTTATGTCTGTTTTTCATCTTAAGTATGTTTCTGGAACTGCTAGGGCCTTTGATTTACAGTTTAGAGATTGATTGAGTCATCCAGCGCTTTGTTTTCTCTGAGAAGATTCTGGGAAGCGAGTGCGAGCCTCAAGGCGAAGAGACTGAGATGGTGTGTAAGCCAATGCTCAACTCTATTTTGCTGAGTAGTGACAAGGAAGATTGAACATCAAGGTGAATGTGGAAGGCAAACGAGGGTTCAGCACCAACCACCTGTCTTTGGATCACTGATGGGATCCCGCTGCTGCCAGAGCAGGAGCCAGTGTGGCCTATGACAGTGCCCAGAGGGTAGGCCTCTGTGTTTGAGTGCTGTCTCTCTCTTTCGATGATGTTGGAGGATGTTACCAAGGTTCTGCTTTTATTGATTTGGACTGTGGACTGTGGGCTTTTACAGGCTTACAGTTTTTATATTCTGTGGTATTACCCATTCTAATTGTTTTTTATGCGGGCGAGGGGGTGTTTGGGGTTCAAAGTTCTTCTTATGTTTTGTTAGTTTTTTGTGCAGAGGAGGGAGATTTGGGAGCCGATATTCTTGTTGCATTTTGTGTGGGAGAGTGGGGTTTGTGGGCCATTCTTCTTGCTGCATTTGGTGTGGGGAGGAGGGTTTGGGGGTTAATGATTGTGTTGCCTTTTTTGTTGTGCAGGTGTGGGGGTGCTCTTTCTCCTTGAACTAATTTCTGTGGTTTTCTTTGTTTCATGACTATCTGGAGAAGAATCTTGAGTTGTTTACTGCATACATACCTTGATAATAACTGAACCTTAGAACAACCATGTAGCACTTGAAAAAGTCAAAAGAGCTCAAAGAACCACCAGCTGGCAAGAAGGTCAGCGTACTAGCATTGCAGTTAGCATAACGCTATTACAGCGCTAGCAATCTGGGCTCAATTCCCACCATTGTCTCTAAGGAGTTTATACATTCTCCCTGTCACTGTGACTTTCCTACCACATTCCAAAGATGTACAAAGTTGGTTACGTGGGTGAAATTGCATTGCATGGGCTCATTGGGTTGGAAGGGACTGTTACTTTATTGTATCGGTAAATAAATAAAATAGTGATATAAAAAGAGATTGCCTAGAGGTACCATAGTTTAAATGGGCTTGGCCTTAAATCTATTAGTAAACCTGTTTAGTTTCTTTGGGTTAGAGTATCCCAATATTTCTAGCATAAAAGCCCAGATTCAGTTTCACCCCTAAAGTGAGCGTACTTTGAGTGCCAAGGATAACAGTTGGGCATTTTGTGCCTTTCAGAATCAGGTTTATTGTCATGTGTATTGTCACTGAGGTTAATGATGGAATTTGTCATGCTGTGACAGCAAGCATAACAAATTTTTATAAGTTACAATGAAAGTAAATAGTGTGAAAGAGGAATAGCAAGGTAGCATTCATAGGTTTATGGACTTTTCAGAAATCTGATGGTAGAAGGTAAGAAGGTGTACTCAAACCGTTGAGTGTGTATCTTCAGGCTCTTGTACCTCTCGCATGGTAATAATGAGAAGAGGACATGTTCCGAATGGTGAGAATCCTTAATGATGCCTTTCTCAATAGCCTGATATTTTTGGGTAGCAGAATGGAGATACATCTCTACCAAAGGAGGAGTAAGGCACTCCTTCCCCCGCTAGCCTGCAGGTTACCCTTGGGCAAGGTGTAGCACCTGCTTAGCCTCCTACTCCCGATCAGGGTCACATGAAGCTATGGGGGCATGTGGTGGATGGTCCGTATGAGCAGCTGGAGCATATCAAGTCCTGGTTATGCGTCCACTGACGCCAGGTAGACAAGCTCTGAAGTGTATTGATAATAGCTGGAGTCACCCGTCTTTTAAAGACACCACCCAGAAGAAGGCAATATTGAACCACTTCTGTAGAAAAATTTGTTAAGAACAGTTATGGTCATGAAAAGTCCATGATTGCCCACATCAGAACACAGCATATAATGAATGAATGAGTGAATATTTTTGCCAGTGACAAGTCTTCTATTGTCACCCCTGACCACATGCACTAGATCTAGAGTTGTCTCCTGCATATCTACAGTATTAACATTCCAGAATAGCACAGCAACTAATGCGTGAATGCAATCATGTTGAATGTACTTATGCACACGTATCCAATCCAAGTTATTTCAAACATGAGTAAAGTGATAGAAGTCATCTTGCTTCAAGTGGCGTGTACTTGCTGAGTAGGGTTTCCTCTAGTAACCACTCAGCTCCATCACAGTCCTAGTCCAAAAATAGAGCAAAGAGCTGAATTCCATATGTGAGGTGAGAGTGACTGCCTTTGACTAATGTGGTATCGAGGAGTCCTGGTGAAAGTCCAGTGACAGGTCTTCCAATCATGTCCACCCATGTTAATTCCACTCCCATTCCCATTCCAATATATCATCCATGTTAATTCCACTTCCCATTCCCATTCCAATATATCATCCATTTTAATTCCACTTCCCATTCCCATTCTGATATATCCATCCATGGCCTCCTCCACTGCCGGAATATGGCCACACTTAGGTTGGAGGAACAATACCTCTAATTCTGTTTGTGTAGCCTCCAACCTAATGGCATGAACATTGATTTCTCAAGCTTCCAATAATGCCTCCACCACCTCCCTCAACCTTTCACCATTTCCCATCCCCTTCTCCCTCTCTCATGTTATCTCTTTACCCCCCATTGCCGCCCTTTGGTGCTCCTCCCTCCCTTCTTCTTTTTTCCATGGGCTTCTGTCTCTTTCACCAATCAACTTCCTAGCTCTTTGCTTCATCCCTCCCCCTCCAAGTTTTACCTATTGTCTGGCGCTTCTCCCTCCCCTCCCCCCACCTTTCAAATCTACTCCTCAGCTTTATTTTTCTAGTCCTGCTGAAGGGTTTTGGCCCGAAACGCTGACTGTACTTTTTTCCATAGATGCTACCTGGCCTGCTGATTTCCTCCAGCATTTTGTATGTGTTGCTCGGATTTCCAGCATCTACAGACTTTCTTTTGTCAGTGACAGGTCTTACCTTGTGCCATCTGTAGCAATGAATTCCACAGATTCACCACATTCTGGCTAAAGAAACTCCTCTGCATCTCTGCTCTAAAGGGTTGCCCTTCTATTCTGAGGCTGTGCTGTCCGGTCCTAGATCCCCTACTTTAGGAAGCATTATCTCCATGTCTACTCTATCTAGGCCTTTCAATATTCAATAGGTTTCAGTAGGATCCCCCTTCATTCTTCTAAACTTCAGCAAACACAGACCCAGCGCTATCAAATGCTCTTCATATGTTAGTCACAAGACTTTCCTCAGAGTAATATCCTAGGTCCAACACTAAAACTTGCTTGCAAAAGAGGAGGTCATTCAGAATATGAACCTCATTTTCCCAGTTATTTTCCTACAGCCTTGTTATCTCTCCGATGCTCACTGAGTCACAGGGAAACTGATAGCTCTGAGAGTCAGGTCTGAATGCAGGTCACTGGAGATCAACTTCAGCTGCTTTATCAATGACCTTTCTTCCATCATAATATTATAAATGGGGATGCTTGTTAATAAGTGCAGAGTGCTCAATTCCATTTGCGGCTTCTTTGCCTACAGACCTAACTTTCTGTACCTGTATCTCCACCAAAAATAACACCTTACCTCTTGGTTTTTCTGGGTCTTAATCCTGGAACTCTCTTCCCAACAGCACTGAGGGAAGGACTAGAGTGGTTCAAGAAGGTCACTCTACATCATTTTCTCAAAAGTTGTGGTAGAGATGGGCAATAAATGCTGAATCAGAAAACAATGGAAATCCTGAGGGAAAAAATGAATATTGGATGTATTCAGAGAGATTTAAAATCTACTAAGTTAAAACAATTGAAATTGTTGAAATTTTAAAAGTAACTTTAAAACCAGATTGAAAACACTTAACTGAAACATGTAAATTGTCTAACACTTACTTCCTTGCTGCCATTCCTCTCTGTTCAGATTAGTGAAGATACTACGACTCTTGGCTGGCGGGGTGGAGATACAGTATGTCTTTTCCAAAGGAGTTGTAAGGTGCTTGTTCCCTCTGCTAGCCTGCAGGTCACCCTTGGGCAAGGTGTAGCACCTGTTTAGCCCTTCCATTACAGTGTAAAAACTAATTTTAACCTTTCCATGCAAAATGGTCTGATTTTAAACTTACAATGTAGCAATAATGTTTTATTTGGCTTAGTTTTAAACCATCTTTGACAGGATGCGGGAGCAGGTTATATGAACTGAGAATAGTATGTAGGCAATCATGAAGTTGTAAACAGGTTGAAGCTTTTCAGTGAAAATTACATCATGGAATTTGTACTATCTCTCTTTTCTCTCCAGGAGCCAACAGAAAAACCATCAAAACGAGAAAATCCACATAAATATTTACTGTACAAGCCAACATTCAGTCAACTTTATACATTCCTTTCTGCATCATTTAAGGTCTGTTTATATTTTTTCACTTTGGTGAAATAGGGAAGTTATAATCAACAATAGCTTATTATTATTACTACTACAGAAAGCTGAATCAAATGATTGTAAGAATATGCTAAATTAAATAGAACTAGTGAACACCTGATTAACATGGAACTGTCTTTAAACCTGTCAAGAAAACACTTAGGTAGGCACACAGATGAAAGAAAAATTTAGGAGAGAAGCTTTAGGTTGATCTTGGAATAGTTTAAAGGTCAGCATTGTTGGCCAATACAGTTCAATGTTCTATGAAATCTCGTAAAATCTCTTCTTATTTCAGTTTAACCTGTCATGCTATTATAATTATTTAAGACCATAAAACCATAAGACAAAAGATCAGAATTAAGCTATTCGGCCCATTGAGTCTGCTCGGCAATTCCATCATGACTGATTTATTATCCTACTCAATTCCATTTTCCTGCCTTTTCCCTGTAAACTTTGACACACTGACTAATCAAGAACCTTTCATCCTCACTTTAAGTATACCCAATGACTTGACATCCACAGCCATCTGTGGCAATGAATTCCAAAGATTCACCACCCTCTGACTAAAGAAATTCTGTTCTAAATGGACGTCCTTTTATTCTGAGGCTGTGCACTCTTGTCCCAGATGCCCCTGCCCAGCTAAAGGAAGCATCCTCTCCATATCAACTCTATCTGGGCTTTGAATATTTGATAGGTTTCAATGAGATCCCTCCTCATTCTTCTAAACTCCAGCCAGTTTAAATTAAGGCCCAGAACTGTTTAAATTAAGGATGGTTTTTAAATTAGAACTTTTCAGTAATTAATTGAGAAGCATGTCAATGAGAATAATGTCCTCATTTTCATTTACATTTTCAGGAGCTGCCTGGAAACAGTGTCCTGCTGGTGTACCTGTCAGCTACTGGTGTGTTTCCCACAGGTCGTTGTGATTATGAAGGTAACTTAATGAGTTATTTCCTGTCATCCTTTGGGTTTGAATTGCATTATGGGCATTTAATCTGGAGGAGATTTAGATTTAGTTGGGCATAGGAGAATTTTTCTAACTATATGAAAGGGTCGATACTACTACTGCTGCTTGTGCAATGGAGGGAGAGAGGGGACTTTGGGGATTCTGATGTGTCTATTACTCATTCATTTTGTTTCATGGATTTCTGTGAAGAGTTAAGATTTGGGGTTGTATACTGTATACCTTCTCTGACATTGAACCATTGAATAAACATTATAAAAAATAAATTTAAAGTTTGAGGTAAATTTATTATCAAGATATGTATATGTTACTATATATACCATATATGTTACCTTGAGATTAATTTTCTTGCAGGCATTTACAGGAAAAAATAAATATAGTAGAAGTTTTATGAAAACTATAAATAAAAGGAAAAAGACTGGCAAACAATGTGCAAACAAAGCAAACTGTACAATACTGAGAACAAGAGTTGTAAAGAATCCTTGGAAGAGGGTGTGTGGGTAGTAGAATCGGTTCAGAATAGTAGTGAATGAAGTAATCCATTCTGCTGAAAATTAGATTTTTAAAATTTTTTCCTACTCTTCAGTTGAAATTGGATAGGATTTTTTTGTGTAGTAGAAAAGACCATTTTTGTTCTGTTTTGGAGTTCTGAAACCACCACACACATCCATATCAAACAATGCCAAAGCCATCCAGTTTCTACAATCAGAATCTCAGTTCCCATCTGAAGAATGCTTTGTATGTTCCACATGTAATGTGTCTGAAAGAACTGTCTGAATGAATGAATGCATGTCCAAGCGATCACAGGGTATCCTGTATTAAATTTATCTTTCAATCTCTGTAAACCTACAAAGAAGGGTCTCGGTCCGAAACACAAACTTTATATTCATTTCCATAGATGCTGCCTGGCCTGCTGAGTTCTTCCAGCATTTTGTGTGTGTTGCTTTAGTGGGGCACCTTGTCAAAAACTTCTAAACTCAAAATATACCTTGGCTATAAAGCTGCTTTTATCCATCAGTCTGGTTAGCTACTTGAAGGTTTTAATTGGTTGGTAAGAAGTAGCCCCTTTATGACACTGTGATGCATATCCTTATTTTTCCTGCTTTCTTCATGTTTGAGGAGAATATCATAAACAGTCCCTTATGGAACTATAGAATGATAACGTGACATATGGCTCATTTTGCTTTTGGTGGCACTAAGAACAAATTGTGCATTTTTCCTTCTCATTCCCTATAGATCTTAAATTTTACAATGAGAGAATTAATAATTTATGTAGATAACATAGGTGCAAAATTTTGGATGTGAATTGTTAATTTTATATCTGTCCACAGATCCTGTCAGCTCCAGGTTTTGTTTGTATTTCCACTTCAGCTTTGCAGCATTCTGTTATGTGTTTAGTCATTAACTGGAGCTGCCTCCCCCATGACCCACCAAACTTTCAGGCAAATGCAAAGTTAGAATTCATTTTGAGAGGACCAGAATATAAAAGCAAGGATGTAATGCATAGGCTTTATAAGGCATTGGTCAGCTTTTGTGAGCACTTTTGAGCTTCTTATCTAAGAAAGGATGTGCTGGCATTGGAGATGGTCCAGAGGTGGTTCACAAGAACAATTCCAGGAATGAAAGGGTTAATCTGTGAGGAGCATTTGATGACTCTTGCCCTGTACATGCAGGAGTTTAGAGGTTAGGGAGGAGGGAAATCTCATTAAAACCTATCAAATATTGAAAGCCGTAGATAGTATGGACATGGAGAGGGTGTTTCCTATAATGGAGGAGTCTAGGACCAGAGGGCACATCCTCAGAATAGAAGGATGTCTCCTTAGAACAGAAATTTGGATGGATTTCTTTAGCCAGAGGGTGGTGAATCTGTGGAATTCATTAGCACAGATGACTATGGTGGCCAAGTCATTTAAAATAGAAGTTAGTTTGTTCTTGATTAGTCAGGGCGACAAAGGCTATGGGGAGGAGGCAGGGGAATGGGGTTGAGAGGGATAATAAATTGGTGATGATGGAATGGCAGAGCAGACTCAATGGGCCAAATGACCTAAGTCTGCTCCTGTGTCTTATGGTCTTTCAGGCAGTGCATTCCAGATCATGATAGCTGAAATGTGTTACTGGCTATAGATTGCATAATGCTTTCAAGATTAATATCATTAACATTATTTTCTTCCTAATAGCTTTCAGTTTTGTCTTTGACATATCCAGAATACAACGGTTCATTGTAAAAGGGGTGCCTAAAAGCTTGGTCAAAAAAGTAGATTTTAAAGAAGGAGAAAGGTTTATGAAGGGAATTTCAAAACTTGGGATATTTGGAGTTGGAGGCAAGTCTGCAACGATGCATGATGGAAATTAGGGGTTGATTTAATTAAATGGACTGTGATCTTTGTGGAGAAGAGGACTACTGAGTTCATTGGTGGCACTCTTGTGGTGTCCTGGGGTTTGTTTTGAAATGAAGGATGCAATAATCATTATATTTCAATTGTCCATGAAGCCCTGTTTTGATCAATATTGTGATGAACAAAAATCAAAAATATAATGCAACATAGTTTGTGTGCGGTGAGAATGGAAGTAAGACTCTGAGAATCAGTTTCAATAGCACTAACAGATGTGAAATTTGTTGTAAAATTTTGCATGAATGTCTGCCTGTTTACCTGTTTAGGTCCATATGACTTTGGAGGAGTACTCACCAACAATAATCGTGACACAGGAAACATGGAAGTAATACAGAAACGCAGCAATTCGTTTAAAGAAATGCACTGGTATGTCAGAATGATATTACTCTTAGTGCAGGTATTGAGCAGTTCAAAATTTATCATCCTATGTGTTTACAGTAGTCACTAGTTTTTGTATAATGGATGTATGGAGTTAAAGCAGAATTGCCTATGAATGAAAATACCACAAGTAAAAAAGGAAAGCTGTTAATAATTTTCATATTTACTGTGCTGGTGTTTTTTATGCTTTGGAATATTAAAAAGTTACAGCAGAATATTTATAGAATCACCTATAGATATATATTTTATTGAGTCATTGTGGTTTCCGTAATGGTTCCCTCCTGTACCCGGATGTTTTAATCTTCACCAGGCAAGAGCTGTACGGTTTGAACATGGTGTTAAATTACTGGTCTAGCAATCCATAGGTTTGGCCTGACAAGAATTTGGAATTCCAGTTGAGTCATTTAAATTCAGCTAATTAATTATATCTTTGAGTGAAAAGTTGGTCTCATTATTCATGAATTGAAACTCTGGGAAATGCCGTTGAAAACACAATTGGTTTATTAATATCATTAATGGAAAGTATGTGATTCCAGATACGCTTACCGTGAATGCAAATAAAGATGACCTTTATTGGAGCGGTCAGTTACCATGTATAGCATGTACATTGTATACTGTTCACTGATTTTAAATAATGTTAAATCCATAATTATTTCTGTCATTTATACTTCAATCATTCATTGTAGACCTATAGTGATACCTAGTATGCAAGGCTTTTTTTTGTAAAATTACCCTTCAGATTGCTCTAACCCTTGTTTATCTTCTCTGCTCCTTAGTCTTCATCCTGGTGACTTTTTCCCTTTTACACGGAAACCATTGTTTCTAATTGTAGACTCTTCAAATAGTATAGCATATAAGGTAAGCTAAAATGCTTCTTTAAAGATGTCTTCCCAAACTAGATTTGCATAAGCACAGATGTAATTTTTCTAAAGGTATATTTTTGGGTTGTTGCACTTAAATGTTATTGTTCTAAAATAGAGTAATTGATGCTTTAATTTTCAAAATGTTAATAATGTGTTTTTGCTGCAAAAACTTGCAGCTTCTAGAAGCTGTTTGAATTTTTTTATTTCTCCTTTTTTTTTGTAAATTTTTGCCCCTCTTTCTGCCTTTCCATGTTTTATTTGTTGTATTTTGAAGTCCTGGACTGCAAAAGCAAGAAGATAATGCTGTTGAACTTAATTTTTGTTATCCCTCTATAGGAAGTGTACAAAAATAATGGAACAAGTGCATGGCAGTTTCACTAGGATGATATTGAGAATAATAAAGTGAAACTGAAGATATTAAGGCCTTTTCACACGGTTTCCAAAACAATTTCAAAGATCTGAGAGGCAGTGCAATAAAATAAATAAAGATGAATTATTTGGATTGATGGGAAGGCAGAAACAGGGCAGCCCAATAAGAAGAAAAAGTAAAAGAGAAGCAGGAAAGCGATCATGATATGTTTTTTTACTACAGACTATGCAATGACATTGAAGAGTATGTTTTGACAAGATAATGTATATAGCAAAATTTTTATTCGAATGAATAACCTTGAATGCTGTAATCCTTGCCTCTTCTACTTCTAATGAACAGAACATTAAGAATTAATTAGTTTATACCCATTAATGGTGTCCATGTATTTGAATTTATGTACCTATTGCAAGTTTTCTCCCCCATGTTGTCAAATGTGAGTTTTGTTATGCAACGCTCTCTGATTCTAATAAAATAAAGAGCTCTGGAAAGCTAATGCTGAATCATCACCTCTGCCATTCCCACCTCCGTCCTCCCACAACTGTAAGGAGGATAAATAGAATGAGCAAAACTAAGACTGAGTGAGTCATGTCTTTCTTGTTATGTTATTATTCATGTCATGGGTAAAGCTCAACTGAATCAGAATCCAGTTTATTATCACTGACATGTTGTATTGTGGGAGCAGTACAGTGCAAGACGTAAAAATTATTATAAGTTGCAAAAATAAATATTGCAAAAGAGCAATAATGAAGTAGTGTTCATGGACTGTTTATAAATCTGATGACAGAGGGAAAGAAGCTGTTCCTAACATGTTAACTGTGGGTCTTTAGGCTCCTGTACCTCCTTTCTGATGGTAGTAATGAGAAGTGGGCATATCCTGGATAGTGAGAGTCCTCAGTGATGGATGCCACCTTCTTGAGGCACCACCTCTTGAGGATGTCCTCGAAGGTGGGAAGGTTTGTACCTGTGATGGAGCTGGCCGAGTCAACAACCTTCTAGAGCAAGGGTTCCCAACATGGGGTCCTTGGACCCCATGGTTAATGATATTGGTCCATGGCATAAAAAAAGTTGGAAACCCCTGCTCTGGAGCCTTTTGTGATCCTGTGCATTGGAACCTCCAAACCAGACTTTGATGCAATCACTGAGAATGCTCACCGCCATGCAAACCCAATAAAATAGAAATGATAACCCAGTTTGACAAACACAAGGAAATCTGCAGATGCTGGAAATTCAAGCAACACACACAAAATGCTGGTGGAACACAGCAGGCCAGGCAGCATCTATAGGAAGAAGTACAGTCGAAGTTTCGGGTTGAGACCCTTCATCAGGACTGACGAAGGGTCTCAGCCCGAAACATCGACTGTACTTCTTCCTAAAGATGCTGCCTGGCCTGCTGCATTCCACCAGCATCCAGTTTGACAAATGTGGTTATGAGTGGATGAACAGATTTCATCAAATTTTGGTTTTCCACTCTGATTTTGTCCGTACTTTAATGCACACTGCATTAAAGTGCATATGCCTTGTGATGTTCAAAGTTCAAAGTAAACTTATTTCAAAGTACATATACATCAGCATATTCTACCCTGAAATTCATTTTCTTGTGGGCATATATATAGTAAATACAAAGAAACAATAGAATCAATGAAAAACCACACAGAACAAAGATGGACAAGCAACCAATGTGCATAAGACAACAAACTGTGCAAATACAAGAAGGAAGGAAGGAAATAGATTGATGGGTAGATAAGCAAGCAAGCATTAAATATTGAGTACATAAGATGTAGAATGCTTGAAAATGAGACCATAGGTTGTGAGAAAACTTGTGGTGAGTGTAATTATCCCCTCTGGTTCAAGAGTCTAATTGTTAAGGGGTAATAACTGTTCCTGGACTTGGGGCTCCTGTACCTTCTTCCTAATGGCAGCAGCGAGCAGAGAGCTTGGCCTGGGTGGTGAGGGTCCTTGATAATAGATGCTGCTTTCCTGGTACAGCTCTCCATGTAGATGTGCTCAATGGATTAAAATATTTTAATTTCTAAAAGCCCTTCAGTTACAGTTGTTTTCTTGAGCCCCAAGTTACTTGGGTTCTCAAATCAACAACTGATACTGCAATGCTTGAGGAAAATAGCAGTGTACGTCCAACTTGAGTTACTCGATAGCTAAGGAATGTGTTGAATTTTGGATGCAACAAAGAAATCATGGAATTGTAAGAGCATAGAGAATCAAAATCAGGTTTAAATATCACTGATGTGTATCATGAAATTTGTAGTTCTCAGCAGCTGTACAGTGCAGTAATAAAAATACTGTAAATTGCATATGCAGTGCCTATAAAAAGTATTGATCCCTCTTGGAAGTTTCCGTGTTTTATTGTTTTACAACATTGAATCAGTGCATTTAATTTGACTTTTTTGACACAAACAGAAAAAGTCTCTTTCGTGTCAGCATAAAAACAGATCACTACAAAGTGATCTAAATGAATTACAAATATAAAACACAAAATAATTGTTGCATGAGTATGCACCTCCTTCAAGTCAGTATTTAGTAGATGCGCCTTTGTCAGCAATTACAGCCTTGAGTCTGTGTGGATAGGTCTCTATCAGCTTTGCACATCTGGACACTGCAATTTTTCCCCATTCTTCTGTACAGAACTGCTCAAGCTCTTATCAGATTGCATGGGGATTGTGAGTGAACAGCTCATTTCAAGTCCAGCCACAAATTCTCAATTGGATTGAGATTTGGAGTCTGACTTGGCCACTCCAGGACATTAACTTTGTTGTTTTTAAGTCATTCCTGTATAGCTTTGCCTTTATGCTTGGGGTCATTGTTTTGCTGGAAAACAAATCTTCTCGCAATTTTCAGTTCTCTTGTAGACTGCATCAGGTTTTTCTCCCAGATTTCCCTGTATTTTGCTGCATTACCCTCTACCTTCACAAGACTTCCAGGGCTGCTGCAGTGAAGCATCCCAATAGCGTGATGTAGACACCACCATGCTTCACAGTAGGGATGGTGTTTTTGTTGATGCTTACTCCAAACATAGTGTTTAGTCTGATGGCCAAAAAGCTCCGTTTTGGTTTCATCAGACAATAGAACCTTCCTCCAGTTGACTTCAGAGTCTCCCACATGCATAATGGCAAACTCTAACTGAGATCTCATGTGAGGTTTTTTTTTCAACAGTGGCTTTCTCTTTGCCACTTCCCATAAAGCTGTGACTGGTGAAGCACCCGGGCAACAGTTGTTGTATGCACAGTCTCTCCCATCTCAGCCACTGAAGCATGTAACTTCTCCAGAGTTGTCATAGGTCTCTTGGTGGCCTCCCTCACTAGTTCCTTTCTTGCATGGTCATTCAGATTTTGAGGATGGCCTGCTCTAGGCAGATTTGTAGTAGTGCCATATTCTTTCTATTTCTTGATGATTGACTTAACTGTACTCCAAGGGATATTCAGTGACTTGGAAATTTTCTGGTGCTCTTGACTTGTGCTTTTCAATAACCTCTTCATGGAATTGCTTGGAGTGTTCTTTTGTCTTTATAGTGTAGGTTTTGCCTGGATACTAACTCACCAGCAGTTGAACCTTCCAGATATAGGTATATTTTTACTACAATCAATTGAAACACTTTGACTACACACAGGTCTCCAAAACCAGATCTCCATTTAACTAATCATGTGACTTCTAAAAACAATTGGCTCCACCAGTGATGATTTGGTGTGCATATTAAATAATTGCAAAGAATTGTTTTGTGTTTTATATTTGTAATTAATTTAGATCACTTTGTAGAGATCGGTTTTCATTATGACATGGAAGTCTTTTTCTGTTGATCAATGTCAAAAAAGCCAAATTAAATACACTATGATTCAATGTTGTAAAGCAATAAAACATGAGAACTTCCAAGGGGGCGAATACTTTTTTACTATTTTTGGCACTCTATGTGTGTTTTGGCACGTGGCCAAGTAGTTAAGACGTTGGTCTAGTGATCTGAAGGTCGCTAGTTCAAGCCTCAGCTAAGGCAGCGTGTTGTGTCCTTGAGCAAGGCACTTAACCACACACTGCTCAGCGACGACACCGGTGCCACTTGCCCTTCCCTTGGACAACATCAATGGTGTGGAGAGGGGAGACTTGCAGCATGGGTAACTACTGGTCTCCCATACAACCCTGCCCAGGCCTGCACCCTGGAATCCTTCCAAGGCGCAAATCCATGGTCTCTCAAGACTTAACGGATGTATATATGCATATAAAAAATTAAATAGTGCAAAATGACAGCAAAAATAGTGAGGTAGTGTTCATGGGTTGGTTCATTGTCTGTTCAGAAATGTGATGGTACAGAAGAAGCCATTCCTAAAATGTTGAGTTTGTGTCTTTGCCTATACCTCCTCGCTGATGGTAGTAAGAAGTAGAATGCATGTCCCGGATGGTGCCTTTATCAATAGCCTAATATTTTTGCCAGTGTCAAGTCTCTCATGGTCACCCCAGACAGCATTTTGTAAGGTTTCTCCTGAATAATTAGTAATGTAGGTAACCTGTATCTGAGATTTTGGCTCATTTGTAATATTTATTCATTGCACATTGCATATATTATGTTACCTGGCTACAGAACTGAAACTCCCTTTGGTTCTTCATTCTTGTCATAGTGTTTCTATTATAAGAGCATAAAAGACAAAAATTAATGTATGAGCACCAGTTTACCTTTGACAAACTTTTCCTTAAATTTTTGATATGAGGCCCTCGTTGGTCAGGGTCAACCATGTACGCAAGCTAGGGTGGTATGATATGGAGAGCAAGATGTTGACCATGTAGCAGGCTTCCCTTCTCTACGTAGCTGATGAGTGCAAAGGAATGGCAGAGACTGATACAGTTTGGCACCAGCAGTATCGCAGGAGTTGCCAGTCAGCATTGAACTCAACGCTGGAATACCTTAGGGACTCCAGCTCTGGATTTTTCATTGTGGTTTATTCCCATAACCTTCCCCATGTGGGAATAGCTGCAAGGCAGCGGAGATTTAACATTAGAGTTTTCCTTTTCCTAGATGAGCTGCCAAGCACCATCTGCCCAGTGGTTTTAAGGTGTCGGTGACCTGCTTTTGTCCCTTCTGTCAGTAGAAATGGTTCCCCTGGGATTAGTAGCTAAGGCTCATGTGAAGGCCAGGAGCTGAACTTGGTTGTCAGAGGCTATTTGAAATGCATGGCTTTAGGAGCATTTAATAGGTAGTGGGAGCTTGTCGCCATTACTATCCACAGCTATAACAACCTTAAGTTCAAAGTAAAATTTATATTCTGAGTACAAACCTATCACCACATACAACCCTGAGATTTTTTTTCTGTGGGCATATTTGACAAATCTTAAAACAGTAACTGTTAACAGGATCAATGGACTACAAGCTGTGCAAATACAAATACAAATAAATGGCAATAAATAACAATCATGAAAAAGCAAGATATAGAGTCCTTAAAGTGAGACCATTGGTTGTGGGAACACCAGAAGTAGAATGAGTGTAGTCATCCCCTTTTGTTCAAGAGCCTGTTCGTTGAGGGGTAGTAACAGTTCTTGAACGTAATGGGTGAGTTCTGAGGCATCTGTTCCTAATGGCAGCAGCAAGAAAAGAGCATGGCCTGGGTGGTGAGGATCTTTGATGATTGATGCTGCTTTCCTAGAGTGACATTTCATGTACATGTACAAAATGGTTTAAGGAACCAAATCTTTGATAAATTTTAAGAATTAAGGTGAAAAATGTCAAAGCTTGCAAGAATTTTTCTTTTCATCACTTTATTTAGCACTGACAGATGAGGTACAGGGAGACAAATGTAGAGTAAAATTTCTAAATGTTTCTCAACCACAGCTTTAGAAAGGACTTCTCTTGCCTTCCATTGTAAGTTTTCTATTTAGATAGATAGATAGATAGATACTTTATTCATCCCCATGGGGAAATTCAACTTTTTTCCAATGTCCCATACACTTGTTGTAGCAAAACTAATTACATACAATACTTAACTCAGTAAAAAATATGATATGCATCTAAATCACTATCTCAAAAAGCATTAATAATAGCTTTTAAAAAGTTCTTAAGTCCTGGCGGTAGAATTGTAAAGCCTAATGGCATTGGGGAGTATTGACCTCTTCATCCTGTCTGAGGAGCATTGCATCGATAGTAACCTGTCGCTGAAACTGCTTCTCTGTCTCTGGATGGTGCTATGTAGAGGATGTTCAGAGTTATCCATAATTGACCGTAGCCTACTCAGCGCCCTTCGCTCAGCTACCGATGTTAAACTCTCCAGTACTTTGCCCACGACAGAGCCCGCCTTCCTTACCAGCTTATTAAGACGTGAGGTGTCCCTCTTCTTAATACTTCCTCCCCAACACGCCACCACAAAGAAGAGGGCGCTCTCCACAACTGACCTATAGAACATCTTCAGCATCTCACTACAGACATTGAATGACGCCAACCTTCTTAGGAAGTACAGTCGACTCTGTGCCTTTTTGGTAATTTACTATTACATTTGGCTGTCCAACTGTGTGGGAGTTTGTTTCTGGCTTCCTCCCCCATCCTTTCCAGTCTTGATGAAGTGCGTTGGCCCAAAACATTGATTTCTTATTCCTTTCAAAGCTGCCTGACCTACTGAGTTCCTCCAGCATTTTGTGTTATTCTGTACTTCCAGCATCTGCAGAGTATCTTGCGTTTATGGGAGTTTCTCCTTTTAATACTGATTTGTAGATCATTTGTCCTTTGTTCTGTAAATTCGTTCAAGTCATCAAATGTTTGTCCCACTTTGGACACTTGAGTCCAATTGTAAGTAGATATTGATTACATATGACAGTTATCATTGCCTGTACATTGCGCCATCTAGTGTACATCTGAGGTACTGCAGCTAATTTGCTGAAGATATTCCCTCTGTGTTGTTTGTTGGCTATTACAAATTTAACCCCAGTGAAATTAGGGAATGGCCCAATTCAGCTCCTGCATCTTATGGTACATGGCCAAAATGCATTTAAGAAGGATATGATTTGGAGGCAGAGGTCAAGTTGGAACAGTAAAATCCTCATTGCAAGAACAGTGGGAGGGGAAAAGCAGATCATGCACAGGCCATTGTGCTGACTCTGGTAACTCACCATTTGCTTGGAGGATGATTAGCATGGCTCTGTAAAAGATGTGCACTTTGAGGAATAAAACTCCTTGCACATTGCACCACAGCTTATACTGTATGCTGTATTCAGTATGTTAGACCAAGATATAGGAGCAGAAGTAGGCTATTCGGTCCATGTTAGCTATCAAAAATGAAGATTGTCTCCCTGTTGGTACTGTATTCTGTTGTGCAGGCTGGTGTTTATCACTACTTTATCTTTGTCATAAACCATTATTCCATTATTTCACCTATTTCATGTATGTCCTTTGCTCCTGTCATGCTATTGTCTACATTCTATATTCTACCAATATTCTCGGTTTCTATCATTATGCTTTTGGCATGGCACACAGCACAATGTGGTATGGCTTTAAACAAAAAAAGACACTGCTAAAGCAATGAGTTGCCTTTTCCGACAAAGAATGAAGATATTTCCAGGAAGTGAAGAAGAAAATACAACCTATTTCAGAAAGAGAAAAACTAACCTTAAATGGGGTTGTGAAACAGGTTTCTGATTTGAGTAGAGAACAACTAGAGAGTGATACATAAATGGTTATATAACATCTTAAGTCATTCTAATTTGAGGATTTCATAAAAACTGTGAAAGTTTTGAGTATTGAACAGTGCTGTATAACCCATGCAGTAGGATGTCACTTATTAGTCATGTTGTTAACTGAGAACCTGGAAATCAGCTCAAATGAAATTGCTGATATTTTATAAAGCTATATCCTTGCTAGTCAAACGTTATCACCATTATTGTTTAGTGCAATTTTGTTAAGATATTCAGTTATTTGTGTTGATTATTCTAATTTCCCTTTCTGTTTCAGAATTTTATCAACTTGTTTGGTCAGCCTTTAGTTTGTCTACTTTCTCCAACAGCATATCCCAAAGGTTTACAAGGTACAAATACATTGAAACTAGTATTATGCCACTTGGTTAATAATGCAGAGCTGTACTTTCCTCAGTAGCTATTATTTTCCACAATATCTTAAGAAACTTGAAGTGCACCAAAATCATGTATGCCATTTTACTATTTGCTAATGCTAGTATGGTCCAATTGATATATTGTGTCTATATATTTGTGAAATAGAGAAATTTGGAACTGGAATTGGTTTATTATTGTCACATGTACCAAGGTGCAGTGGAAAGCTTGTATTGCATACTGATCGTTCGGATCACAGTGCACTGAGCTAGAATAAGGTAAAACAATAACAAAGCAAAATAATGTGTAAAAGCTATTGGAAAAAGTGTAGTGTAGGTAAATAATAAAATGCAAGATCATAATGAGGAAGATAGTGAATCCAAGAGTCCAGCTTACCATATGAGAAGTCCGTTGGAGAGTCATACAGTGGGGTCTGCTGATGGGAGAGAGCAGAAGAGAGAGTGTTCAGGGTCGGTGGGGTCCTTGATTATGTTGGCTGCTTTTCTGAGGCAGTAATAAATATAGACAGAGTCCATAAGTGGGAGTCTGGTTCCCACAATGTGCTGTGCTGTATCTATAACTCTGCAGTTTCTTGCGGTCATGTGTAGAACAATTGCCATAGAACGCCATTATGCATACAGATAGGATGCATTCTATGGCATATTAGTAAAACTTGGTGAGAGTTGACATGGATGTGCTAAATTCCTTTAGCCTCCTAAGGAAGCGTTCTTGGCCATAACATCAACATGATTGGACCAGGACAGGCTGTTTGTTGGTGATGTTCACACCTTGGAACTTGAAGCTCTGAACCCCCTCAACCTTTGCACCATTGATGTAGAAAGGAGCTTGTGCACTGACACTTTTCTGAAGTCAATAACCAGCTCTTTTGTTGAAATTGAGGGAAAGGTTGTTAGTACAATTGAAGGTTTGTAATTTTGAGAGTCTCTGCAGGATGATAAAGAGTGGAGAGAATTGTGTTCAGTGAGCTTCAACAGTGAAGATATAGGATTTCTGATTATCAACATGCACTACAGCACTAGCTGACAATGTAACTTTGTAGGTAAATAAATATTTTAAGAACTTACTTTACAACTAAACAATTATTGTAAAGTCAGGTGGCTTGGCAGTTAGCACGACTCTATTATAGTTTGGGGCATTGGAGTTTGGAATACAATTCTGACATCTGCGAGGGTTTTCCCCAGATCCAAAGACATACCGGTTAGCAGATTAATTGTTCATTGTAAAGTGTTCCATGATTAGGCAAGTGTAACACCAGGCGCTGTTGGACGGTGCGGCTTAAAGGCCCAGAGGCCTATTCCCCACTGTAACTCTAAATAAATAAATTAAGAGAGCACAAAACAGTGTCTTGGTCACATTATAAGCAATGAAAGGATTTTATTTCTCTTTCATGGCAATGGTAGTGTTAAGTGATCATGATGGAAAAATTATTTTCTGAATCTTGTATTCTTTTTTGCAGATCAAACTCAACGAGGCAGTCTTTTCACCCTTTTTCTCTATAATCCTTTGATGGCATTTCTCTTTATGTGCCGACTCACGAGCATGAGAAAAGGGTTGTGGGATAAATGTCAGGAATACCTTCTTAAGATTTATAGAGACATAGCTCACCTGCTGACTAAATCACGAACCGTGGGTAAGTTATGCTGTGTTATTTTATGATAAAATTAGTTAATGATCAAATAAATTACTTTCAGCAAAATGACTAGAATGGCAATGGAGTAGTAGGAATAAATGTTTTTAGTGAGTCACATTAGCTACTGTACAGGCTGGGCGACTTACTGTGCAGGAATCAGGCCCTCCATGATGAAAAACGACAGAGGGCCCATACAAAAAGACAGAGCCTTCTGCGTATACATGAGATAATCATTGGTATAGTATAGCTTTCCATCCGTTTGAATATGGCAAATTAATTAAGGGGAAGCCTACAGTTTACTTTCCAAAAAGACTGACAGGTATTTGAGATGGTCCATTGTTACACGTACCATTTTGATATATTAATTGGCCATTTTCTGTATGATGTTATAGACAATAGACAATAGGTGCAGGAGTAGGCCATTCAGCCCTTTGAGGGAGCTCCGCCATTCAATGTGATCATGGCTGATCATCCACAATCAGTACCCCGTTCCTGCCTTCTCCCCATATCCCTTGACTTCACTATCTTTAAGAGCTCTATCTAACTCTTTCTTGAAAGCATCCAGAGAATTGGCCTCCACTGCCTTCTGAGGCAGAACATTCCACAGATCCACAACTCTCTAGGTGAAAAAGTTTTTTCTCAACTCTGTTCTAAATGGCCTACCCCTTATTCTTAAACTGTGGCCTCTGGTTCTGGACTCCCCCAACATCGGGAACATGTTTCCTGCCTCTAGAGTGTCCAATCTCTTAATAATCTTATGTTTCAATCAGATCCCCTCTCATCCTTCTAAATTCTAGTGTATACAAGCCCAGTTGCTCCAATCTTTCAACATATGACAGTCCAGCCATCCCAGGAATCAATCTCGTTAACCTACGCTGCACTCCCTCAATAGCAAGAATGTCCTTCCTCAAATCTGGAGACCAAAACTGAACACAATACTCCAGGTGTGGTCTCACCAGGGCCCTGTACAACTGCAGAAGGACCTCTTTGTTCCTATACTCAACTCCCCTTGTTATGAAGGCCAACATGCCATTAGCTTTCTTCACTGCCTGCTGTACCTGCATGCTTACTTTCAGTGACTGATGAACAAGGACACCTAAATCTTGTTGTACTTCTCCTTTTCCCAACTTGACACCATTCAGATAGTAATCTGCCTTCCTGTTCTTGCTACCAAAGTGGATAACCTCACATTTATCCACATTAAACTGCATCTGCCTACTCACCCAACCTGTCCAAGTCACCCTGCATTCTCCTAACATCCTCCTCATATCTCACACTACCACCCAGCTTTGTGTCATCTGCAAATTTGCTAATGTTGCTTTTAATCCCTTCATCTAAATCATTAATGTATATTGTAAATAGCTGTGGTCCCAGCACCGAGCCTTGCGGTACCCCACTAGTCACTGCCTGCCATTCTGAAAAGGACCCGTTAATAGCTACTCTTTGTTTCCTGTCTGCCAATTAATTTTCTATCCATGTGAGTACCCTACCCCCAATACCATGTGCTCTAATTTTGCCCACTAATCTCCTATGTGGGACCTTATCAAAGGCTTTCTAAAAGTCCAGATACACTACATCCACTGGCTCTCCCTTGTCCATTTTCATAGTTACATCCTCAAAAAATTCCAGAAGATTAGTCAAGCATGATCTCCCCTTCGTAAATCCATGCTGACTTGGACCGATCCTGTTACTGTTCTTCTAATAGCGGACGTAAATTTCATTTTTCCTAACAACTCCTAATGAGATACATCTGAATGTAAAGAATTTTTCCTTCAGATGTAAATGAAGTTGATAAGCTACACTGATTCCTTACCTGCAAGTATGGGGGTATGATATTTGGCTGTTTTTGAGGACTCTCTTACAAGATACAGTATCTGGGAGGCTTAGTTGCTTGTTTCAGGGTTCAGGGTTGTTGGAGTATGCGGAAAACAGCCATAATTAATTTTGCAGTGTAATCATAGCCAAAATTAACTCCTGCATGGCTTGGTTCTCTTGGACATTGAGTTCTACCTTAGTTCCAAAGTGCAGTCCTTTATGTGATAGAATCTGATCTTCTGTTGTTAGGTATTGTGTGTTTTTGTGACCTATGTGTTTATTATGGTCTCATGTACCAAGGTACGCAGCAGCCACTTTATTAGATACCTCCTGTACCTAATAAAGTGGCCGCTGAGTGTATGCTCTGGTCTTCTCCTGTTGCAATGTGTGGTTATCTGAGTTACTGTCTCTTTCCTGTCAGCTTGAACCAGTCTGGCCATTCTCCTCTGACCTCTCTCATTAACAAGGCATTTTCACCCACAGAACTGCTGCTTACTGGATTTTTTTTGTTTTCTCCGCCCATTCTCTGTAAATTCTAGAAACTATTCTGAGATACTCAAACCATCCCAACTGGCACCAACAATCAATCCACGGTCAAAGTCACTTAAACCACATTTCTTCCCCTTTCAACTGTTTGGTCTAAACAACAACTCAGTCTCTTGATCATGTCTGCATGCTTTTATGCATTGAATTGCTGCCACATGAGTGGCTGATTTGCATTAATGAGCAGATATACAGGTGTACCAAATAAAGTGGCTACTGGTGTATGGTGAAAAGCTTGTCTTGCACACTGTTCATACAGGTCGAGTAAATTATTCCTACATGGCCATCAATTCACATTTGATTCTTCTGTCACCGGTTTCTAATACAGTTGGCCCTCCTTATCCACGGGGGATTGGTTCCGGGACCCCTTGTGGATACCAAAATTCGCGGATGCTGAAGTCCCTTACTCAACCTGTCTCAATCTGGTGGACCTTAGGACCCAGCGGAACCCCAGACCTTATTTAACCTGTCTTAGTGCTGTGGACATTATGACCTGGCGCCAGAGCTCTGAATGCACAGTGTTTCTGTTCACGAAAATAATCATGATCACGATTGAAAATAAAGTGGAAATAATAAAGCGATTGGAAAGAGATGAAATGCCATCGGTCATTGTAAAAGCGTTAGGTTACGTTGGTCAACGATCGGAACAATTTTAAAGGATAAAGTGAGAAAGGCTCTGCCCCGATGAAAGCTACAATTATTACTAAGCAACGCAGTGGTTTAATTATTGGGTTTTGGGGTTTTGGGTTTTTGATCCTCCACATCAACCCGGCACGGTGGAGAGCGCATTCCATAGCGATCTGTCACTAGATCGAGCTCGGGAACTTCACGAGCCCGGTGCTGAAACATATGTTCTTAAGTGTTTTATATGCATATAAAGGTAAAATATATACTAAGACAAATGCTTGACTAACTGACGCTATGTAATACTGGATGTACCTGTTCCGACTTACTTAGTAAGAGACCTATCGATTTTTTTCGATCCGGATGCACGATAACCCACACACATCCTCCCGTATACTTTAAATCATCTCTAGATTACTTTAATACCTAATACAATGCTATATAAAATGGTGGTTATACTGCATTGTTTAGGGAATAATGACAAGAAAAAAAAGTCTGTACATGCTTGAACAACAAGTGCTGGAAGAGCACTTCTGGGTTTTTGCAATTTGCGGATTGCTGAATTCGCACATGTGGAATCTGCAGATAAGGAGGGCCGACTGTACTGGTAATTTGCTGTAGTCACCTGATTTTCTTGGGATGCAGGAGGCAGCCAGAGTATTCACATAGTCACATGTTTTGACTCTAAATCAGTGCCAGGTGATATTTTGTTTGTTGTTATATATTTTATATATTATATATTTTGTTTGTTATTTGTTATTAAAACCAATTTTAATAAGTTTACTGATCATTCAAACTATTAAACATCATTTTAATTTGAAGATGACAGTGCTTTTACAAGTGGTTAGTGGTCAGATTTTGTGGTAAATTATCAAAAGAAAGACATTTTTACTGAGTGAGTGTCAAATGCCTTAATAAAATGCAAGTTGTCATACAGCACCATTTTGCATTTAAAATGGCTCCAGTCCTGTCTCATAATCTGTATGATGACTACATAATGAATGCAGCCCTCAGTGTTGCAGTGTCTTAATTTTGATATTGACTCTCATGTTACATCTTCATGTTTTCTCACAGATCTGAAATTACAAGTGTTTAAAGGTTGGAGAAAGGGTTTTGGATTTGTTAAATGAAGCCTGTTAGACCATAAGACGATGAGACACAGGAGCAGAGCTAAGCCACTCAACCCATTGAGTCTGCTCCCCCATTTGATCACAGCTGAGTTACTTTCCCTTTCAACCCCATTCTTCTGCCTTCTGTCTAACCTTTGACACACTGACTAATCAAGAACCTATCAACCTGCACTTTAAATATACCCAAATACTTGGGCTCCATGTCTTTGTATTCTGAGGCAGTGCCATCTGATCCAAGGCTTACCCACTATAGGAAGCAATCACAAACATGGGAAAATCAACAGATGCTGGAAATCCAAAGCAACACACACACAAAGAAGTTCAGCAGGTCAAGCATCTATGGAAAAGAGTAAAGAGTCAATATTTTGGGCCGAGACCCTTCTTCAGGGCTGGAAAGGAAGGAGAGAAGAGGAAGAAGTATAAGGGGGCAGGTTATAGGTGAAACAGGGAGAGGGGAAGGGATAAAGAGCTGGAAAACTGATTGGTGAAAGAGATAAAGGGCTGGTAAGAGAGGACAGAAGACCATGTAAGAAAGGGAAGGCAGAGGAGTGTCAGGGAGGTGAAGGGCAGATAGGAAGAGAATCTGTGAGAGGAAAACAAGAATGGGGAATGGTGAAGGAGAAGTTGGGGCAACTACTGGTAGTTTGAGAAATTAACGTTCATACCCTCAGGTCGGAGGTGTTGCTCCTCCAACCTGAGTGTGACTTCATGGTGCTAGTTGAAGAGGCCATGGACTAACACGTTCAATGGTTCCTTTTAATTTCAGAGAATGTATACTCTGTATGTATTGCAGATATCCGCAAAACTGAAAAAAACCCCAAACAAATGAATGACAGAAAAACATTAGAACCCCAGAGACCACCCCCATGCACAAGTAGCAACAAAGCACCAACCCTACTCCCTCCCCCTTCCCCTACTTGTTCCTGCGGAAAGCATCATTCCCCACTACCCACCAAGCAAGCCATAGCAAAAGCCCCCAAAAAATCAGAATGGGAATGGGAAGTAGAATTGAAATGGTTGGCCACTGAGAAAACCCACTTTCTGTGGCAGACGGAGTGGAGATGCCCAACAAAGCAGTCTCCCAATCCATGTCATTTCACACCGATATACAGGAGGCCACACTGGGAGCGCTGGAACAGTAGGTGACCCCAACAGACTCACAGGAGAAGTGTCACCTCATCTGGAAGGATTGTTTGTGGCCCTGAATGGTAGTGGGGCAAGTGTGGCACTTGTTCCGTTTGCAAGTGTAAGTGCCAGGAGGGAGATCAGTAGAGAGGGACAAGTGGACAAGGGAGTCGTGTAAGGAACGATCCATGTGGAAAGTACGTGGGTGGGGGAAGGGAAAGATGTGCTTGGTGGAGGTATCTATCTTGGTGGAGATGGTGGAAGTTATGGAGAATTATATGCTGGATGTGGAGGCTTGTGGGGTGGTGGGCGAGGACAAGAGGAACTCTATCCCTGGTGTGCTAGTGGGAGGATGGGGTAAGGACAGATGTGTGCGAAATGTAAGAAATGTGGGTGAGGCAAAGTTGATGTTGGAGGAAGAGATGCCCCTTTGAAGAAGGAGAACATCTCAAATTTTTCTGGAATGAAAGGCTTCATCCTGAGAGCTGGTGCAATGGAGATGGAGGATCTGAGAAAAGGGAATGGCATTTTTACAAGTGACAGGGTGGGAAGAGGTATAGTCCGGATAGTTGTGAGAGTTATAAAAGATATGTAGATAGACTGTTTCCAGAGATGGAGACAGAGAGATCAAAAAAAGGGAGAGAAGTGTCAGAAATGGACCAGGGTAGGGTGGAAGTTGGAGGCAAAGTTGATGAAATTGACAAGCTCAGTATGGACGCGGGAAGCAGCACCGTTGAAGTCATCAATGTAACAGAGTAAGCGTTGGGGAGTGATGCTGGTGTAGGCTCGGAACATGGACTGTTCCACATATCCGATGAAAAGGCAGGCATAGCTGGGACACATGCAAGTGCTCATAGTTACACCTTGGGTTTGAAGGATGCCACTCCATGTTCACTTTATCTGGACCTTTCAATAGGTTCCAATAAGATTGTCCCTCATGACTGCAAACTTATCTAAGGGGATAAAACTGCAGCAATATTATCATTGCATAGTTGCATTAAGCTTTCCAAATAAATTGTAGTTTAGTTCTGTTGGAAACTTGTATCAGGTGAGGGATGGTGCAGGATGGTGATTCTGACTGAGGTGAAACGTGGGTTATGACCAAAGAAGAAATGGCTGGAGTCACTTAACACTTTAGTGCAAGGGTGTTTATTAGGTGCATCAAAAATGAATGAAAGTAGTGACAAGAAAAATGCCAATATTTACAAGAAAACTCACTAATAGCTCCATACTTACTTTTGTCCAGTATGAACTCCTCGCAGCCCCTATCTCTCTCTTTTACTGAAAGTGATGAGCTCCTTTCTTTAGGCACTAAGACATTCCATCTTTAATTACC
Organism: Hemitrygon akajei; assembly: GCF_048418815.1. Classification (NCBI taxonomy): domain Eukaryota; kingdom Metazoa; phylum Chordata; class Chondrichthyes; order Myliobatiformes; family Dasyatidae; genus Hemitrygon; species Hemitrygon akajei. The sequence continues at coordinate 171,300,860 of NC_133130.1, read as the reverse complement.
AACAAAGTTAACTTAAGACTACACAAGAATTAGAATATGATGCACCCCACAATTTAATTACAATCACATTACAAAATAAACAGAAGTTTCTACCTTAAATTCAGTATACAAATAACATATACACATTTACACATCCCCATTACTAAAGAAATGGAATACTCTCCAATGTACCACGGGAAAGGTACCATAAAGCCGAATCTGAGCACATCAGCTCGGTTTGGAATTAAACTGAACTTTGGTGTAGGACTCCGAATGTATGTAGCAATGCGGAGGGAACAAGGTGGGTATACTGGGAAAGACATTGAAATGCATGCACGCACTGCAATGACAGCAGAATGAAAAGGCAGTGTTTGTGTGTGAGTGAATGCCTGTGCGTAAGGAGAGCATTTACAGAGTGCTCTCCATTACAAAGGAGAGATCCCATGTGTAAGGAGTGCGTTTACAGAGTGCTCTCCATCACGTGTGCGTGGCTAGGCATAGCTCAAATACCATCTATAAATTTGCTGACGATACAACCATTGTTGGTAGAATCTCAGATGGTGACGAGAGGGTATACAGGAGTGAGATATGCCAACTAGTGGAATGGTGCTGCAGCAACAACCTGGCACTCAACGTCAGTAAGACAAAAGAGCTGATTATGGACTTCAGGAAGGGTAATACGAAGGAACACATGCCAATCTTCTTAGAGAGGGATCAGAAATGGAGAGAATGAGCAGCTTCAAGTTCCTGGGTATCAAGATCTCTGAGGATCTAACCTGGTCCCAACATATCGATGTAGTTATAAAAAAGGCAAGTCAACGGCTATACTTTATAGGAGTTTGAAGAGATTTGGTATGCCAACAAATACAGTCAAAAACTTCTATAGTTGTATTGTGGAGATCATTCTGATAGGCTGCATCACTGTCTGGCATGGAGGGGCTACTGCACAGGACCGAAAGAAGTTGCAGAAGGTTGTAAGTCTAGTCAGCTCCATCTTGGGCACTAGCCTACAAAGTACCCAGGACATCTTCAGGGAGCGGTGTCTCAGAAAGGCAGCATCCATTATTAAAGACATCCAGCACCCAGGGATGCCCTTTTCTCACTACCATCAGGTAAGGAGGTACAGAAGCCTGAAGACACACACTCAGAGATTCAGGAACAGCTTCTTCCCCTCTACCATCCAATTCCTAAATGGACATTGATGCTTTGGGCACTAGCTCACTTTTAAAAAAAATATACAGTATTTCTGTTTTTGCATTTTTAAAAATCTTTTCAGTATATGTAATTGATTTACTTGTTTATTATTATTATGTTTTATTTATTATTTTTCTCTCTCTGATAGATTATGTATTGCATTGAAATGCTGCTGCTAGGTTAACAAATTTCACGTCACATGCTGATGATAATGAACCTGATTCTGATTTTAAAGGAGAGATCCCGTGTGTAAGGAGTGTGTTTACCAAGTGCTCTTTGTCACGAAGGAGAGATCCCTTGTATGAGGAGTGTGCTTACAGAGTTCTCTTCATCACAATGGAGAGTCCCCATGTGTAAGAGTGCGTTTACAGAGTGCTCTTCGTCACAAAGGAGAGTGCCCATGTGTAAGGAGTGCGCTTACAGAGTGCTCTTTGTTACAAAGGCCAATGGTCTACTCTTAGTTTTGTTTTATATGCTCTTATATTCACAGTCTTGAACTGCTGACTGACCATCACTTATTACCTGTTCAGAGTAATTACTATTTTTTATTACAGATCAGGCATTTCTTCAGTTCTTCGGTGATGATTTTCTTCGATTGCTGTTGACCCGCTTTGTTCTCTGCTCTGCAACCATGAGACTGCACAAAATGTTTAGGGTAGGGTTTGTTTTCTTTGATTTTTAACTTCAAGAAAACAACAATTTGCTTGTATTATATTTATCAGATACGGTTTCTATAAAATGTTTACTGATCAATTAATTAGAAAGTATGAGCTTCTCACTAATGAGCACAGGATCAGGAATACTACTGTACCACTCATATGATATTAGATCTCTTGTGCTTCACCTGTTATTTTTGTTCAGTTTCTCTCTGTGTTGATTGTATTGAAACGTGATCATCTTATTTTCTATGTGCACTATTTTTTGTACTATGGATTTAGTTTTCACCTACATTTCTTTGTTTGAATCCTACTTTAATTGTGAAATTAAGTATCATATGAATTAGCTTGAGACTTCCTGCCTTAACTATGTTCGAATATACATGTCGCCAATCTTATAGTTTGGGGAGATCAAAGTGCAACATTAAATTTGATTCTTTGCACAGCTACTTACTCTCCTGCTTTTGTTCCCTTGTCAATTCATAGGAAACTCGTAATTACCCAGAAACATACCCACAGTTACAGAAAGAAGATAGTGTGGAGAATCCTGTTCTCCAGAATCACATTCTAGAACTGGCTTCCATTTTGGATGTTCGAAACCTTTTCCTGGAAAAGACCACTGATGAATATTAGAAGATCAAGAAAATTAACATTTTACTTTGAAGCTAATGCTTCTGAAGACTATTTCCTTTGCATTTGTGTGTAAGAATACTGAAGCACTTCATTTTCAAACATAAGTCTTTTTGGTCAAGAAATTTCACAGAATCTCTGATCTGCAGAATGATGTTGTTTCAGTAGTTGATGCTTGTCCCATAGTCAAAGTGTAGTAACAGTGTTGTGATTAAAACATTAACATGGCAGGACACAAGTATAAAGATGATTTATAAACAAGTAGCTAAAAGGGCATTAACAACTAAAGCAATAGAAGCTTTTTGACTCGTTCTGTGTCACAGTGGAACACCCAGATGTTAAGGGTGTAATTTTAAGAGTTTTATAAATTATCACTTGGCAGCAAATATGTATAAAAATATATCTATATATGATATGAAAATATTGCCCGTGACATTGTGCTCCATTCTGTGTATTCTAGTTAATCATGTGTACTAGGTTTGGACTTATTAGTTCATCCCTTTGATATTTGGTTTATATAATTATTGGGATCAGCACACCAACTGTGTTTTACTGCAATTTGACAAAATGTGGTCTGGAGCACGGAGTGGGTGACAGTGCACTGAGATTATTAAGCATGTTCTGTTGATGTGAGTGAACTATTGCTACCAGAAGACATTCAAAACCGAATCCTGAAAGTAAGTTTGTGTCTGCATCCAGATTTTCTTTTATAATGGAATCATTATAAAATGCAGTGGCATGTCAGGTGATCTCTTACAATGTGGTCTGATTTAATTCACTTCTTTTCTATGTATGCCTAGAAAATAACTGTTTACGTTTGCAGCTAAGTATCATTTTAAGGAAATAAATTTAATAGACTTAATTTAAATATTCCCCACTTCTTTCTTTGAAAGAGAAACAGTTTTAGTTGTAAGTTTACAAGCAGCTATAACTTAATGTTGTTGTGCCCCTAAAAGACTCGTAGAAATTAGAAGCTGAAAAGTGTGTTGTGTTCTCAACACAGTAACTGTAAGTGTTCATATAGCTTATGGTTAGTATTGCGATACATAACTGACTTTTCTTTTAGCCATATGACGCTGCTACATTTTTATACATACATACTTGAATTAAGCAAGGTTTTTAGTGTAAGTGCTTTGATATTCATGTTTGCCAAATATACTTTGTATTTTACATTATGTAAAGGAATAAGTCTTTCCTGCATTAGATTTTGATTTGGCTATGACAAAAAACAAGACTATTAAAGATGCTTTTTTTAATGCTTGTGACCACATATTTTGCATTGTGTTAGCTCATATTTCCTTTAGTTATCATTATCTTCTGTTTGCAAGCAATTTTGAACTTGTGTGAAATTTTTCTGATATGAAGATTTAGTGACTATCAAATCATTATGTAGATCTGGTTTAATATGTTATTGGTCTGATATTCTGTCACTTGAATTTGTCTTGTTAAAGTCTAAATGTATTTTGGCTAAATATAATTTTGAAATAAGCAAAACAAGGCAGCTTAATTAGAATTCTTACTGGCCAAATGACACAGGAGGACATTGTGGTATTGACAATGCTTCCTGCTTCCAAAGTTCGAAAAGTGGCCAATAATTAACTTGTAAATAATTGCAACAAGAATTATTGTTTAAATTTTTTTTAAGAGAATTTTTTTGTGAATCATGTTGTATTTACCTGGTGCAGTCTGACTCCTGAGCTGCACTTTATTCACATGTGCATGTATTTGATTTAAATGTGATCTTTTGCTACTATCTTGAAGCAAAAAAAATGCAAGATGAAAGAGTTCTATACTTTTAGTGATATTTAAAGATAAACAGATGGCACACACTGGAGAAAATGTTCTCACTGTCTGGATATTATTTGTCTTGTGATTAGTTTAATTGTTGTACATTTTAGTTTCTATCGTGTGTTTGTAATAAATGTGTATTACTCAATGCTCTATCAATGAGACACAATAAAAAGAAATGCTAAAGCTGTGTTAATTCTTTATGTGGTACAGAACATACAGTATCTATGCACATTGGGATTCAATATTAAAATGAGAATGTAATCTTAAAGTCCTTTATTATCGGCATGATTAAAAGAAACAGTTTTATGATTGGTTTTAAAGTTCTCCCCTTATTCTCTTACACTCCATTTCAACCTTTCCCTATAACTCAGGCCCTCAATTCCCAGCAACATCCTTTGGATGGAAAAGTTTATTCCCCTTCTTAATCGGCAACAATTTAACAATAGCTCTATACTGTAAGAAGCCAGCATTGTAGAGTTTTCAGTTGTTGTAGTTTCTTAGGACATTGTTCAAAGTAAATTTACTATCAAATATATGTATATGTCAGCCTATACTACCTTGAGATTCATTTTCCTGCAGGCATTTACAGGAAAATAAATACAATAGAACCATACATAACAAAGACTGAAAACCAACATGCAAAAGAAAATAAATCATGCTGATAATTAATAAGTAATACTGAGAACTTAAGTTGCAGAGTCCTTGAAAGTGAGTCTATGGGGTTATAGAGTCATTTAGGGGTTATAGAGTCATTTAGGCGTTAAGGTGAGTGAAGTTATCCACGCTGGTTCAGGGGTCTGATGGTTGTATAGGAAATAACTGTTCCTGAGCCTGGTGGCTGAGACCTAAGACTCCTGTATCTCCTTCCCAGTGGGAGCTGCAAGAAGGGAGCATGGCCTGGAGGGTGGGGGTCCTGGGTGATGGATGCTGCTTTCTTGCGGCAGCGCTCCTTGTAAATGTACCAAGTGGTGTGGGGGCGGTGAGGGACGTTTCCTGTGAAATACTAGGCTGTATTCACCACTTTCCTGGACATTGGTGTTTCAATACCGGGCTGTGACGTATCTGTTTTGGCATTGCAGGAATCTGGTTACTCATCAACATATTTTGTGAAATTGACTTCCCCACTTCCTTGAAAAAGTTACTCAGTTCCTCATCCAGGTTTCTCTAACTCAAAGACAGCCAATGAACATCTTTTATCTTTATTTAGAGATACAGTGCGAAATATGCCCTTCAAGCTGCACTGCCTGCAACTCCAATTTAACCATAAGCTAGACACGGGACAAGTTACAATGACCAATTAACCTATCTGTAGGTCTTCGGAGTGTGAGAGGACCTGGAGAAAACCCACACGTTCCACTGGGAAGAAGTACCGACGCCTTACAGAGGATGCCAGAATTGAACTCCAAACTCATGACAACCCAAACTGTAATCGTGTCATGCTATTTCAGCTTGGATTATGATAAGAATAGAAATCTAACTTTACAACCTTGTACATTGGTGGGAATTCTGCACCGTTAGAAGAACCAGCTTTCAGAGAGGTATTACAATAGGGAGTTCCATGACAGGAAGGAACTCACTTAATCATCAAGTCTTTATCACTTCATTGTTTGCAGTGTGTGGTAATTGGCTGCTGTATTTCCTACTTTGCAACAGTAATTATATTTAAATTGGCTTTTAAATGCTCTATTATGCCCAAAAGTTATGATGGAAGCTGTAATACTTGTCAGTAAAGGCTTTTGGCAATGTTCATGACCATGCTCCCAATGCAAAGGATCTTCCTGTGTTAGTGATTGATCATAAAAGAGCAGGAAAGCATTTTTTTTTGGCAGTTAGACACAAATCTTCTTAATCATAATTGTAATCTTGTAATTTAACTAAGCTGATGCACTGAATGGTCACTTTATTAGTACTTAATAAAGTGGCCACTAACTATGTTTATGGTTTTCTGCTGCTGTAGCCCATCCACTTCAATGTTTGATGTGTTGTGCATTCAGAGATGCTATTCTGCACACCACTGTTGTAACGTGTGGTTATTTGAGTTACTGTTGCTTACCTGTCAACTTGAACCAGTCTGGCTATTCTCCTCTGACCTCTTTCATTAACAAAGCATTTTTGCCCCCAGAACTACCACTCACTGATTTTTGTTTTTTGAACCATTCTTTGTAAACATCAGAGACTGTTGTGTGTGAAAATTCCAGTATCTTGGTTTCTGAGATACTCAAACCACCCTGTCTGGCACCAACAAACTGTCAGCAGTCACTTAGATCACATTTGTTCCCCATTATGTTACTTGATCTGAACAACAACTTGAATGCTTGCATGCTTTTATACATTGAGTTACTGGTTGATTAGATATTTGCATGAACGAGCAGGTGTACCTAATAAAAAGACCACGGAGTGTACTTTCTTAGAAATCCTTCCAGAAGTCTTGAAACATAACTTGAGGATCTCTAGGCTGCAGATGGCTGACTGATACCATACATCTTGTTGTAATGTGAGTATTATTAAAAGTAAGTTAATACTAATTGGGAAGCTGTTGGTAGCAAGAGGCGGGATCCAGGGTTGGCGGGGTCCTTACTTCCGCTCTTTCCACAACTCTGGGCCAACCTTGTAAAAGAAAAGTCTTGACTTGAGACAGGACTGGGTCCCTCTCTGTCCATTGCTTGATCTGGGTCGCCTTTACAGGTGTCGCGGACAGCCTCTCCAATTAAAACAGTCTCTGGAGGCACATATGTAGTAACAGGCGTCTCAGATAAAGGGAGTCGACTCAGCGCATTGGCGTTTGCATTATCCCCACCCGCTCTGTACACGATAGTATACTGGTAGGCTGACAATGTGAGAGCCCAATGCTGTATCCTGGCTGAGGCTAGTGGTGGGATGCATCTGGTCTCCCTAAAAAGGCTCATCAGTGGTTTATGGTCCGGATAAATTGTGAATGCACGTCCATAGAGATACTGACGAAAACGTTTGACCGCAAAAACAATGGCCAGACCGTCTTTGTCTAGCTGTGAATATCCCTTCTCAGCAGCGATCAGGGTACGTGAAGCAAAACCAATAGGCTTCTCTGAACGGTCCTCCATTACGTGTGAGAGAACTGCCCCGACTCTATAGGGTGAAGAGTCGCATGAAACGCTGATCTCCTTGTCTGAGTCATAGTGAACAAGCAGCTTCGCTGAGTGCAGGAGTTCTTTCACTTTCTTGGAAGCTTCCTTCTGCTCTTAAAGTAGAAGTTACCACACATCTAACTCCAGAACTTTCCTACTATTTCTCCAATTATTTCTGGACCAGAAGCTGCACCAGTGATTTATATTAAATGAGGAACTCAGCTTTGGCTGTGGTATGGTAGACCCTTTTCACACTCTTAAACACAAGAGATTCTGAAGATGCTGGAAAGCCTGAGCAGCACACACTAAATGTGGGGGAACTCAGCAAGTCAGAGCAGGTAAACAATAAATCACGTCTCTTCAGATTCTAACTACACCTTCCCATCTACAATGGGTAACTGTTTATCACCGCCCACCCCCCCCCCCCCATCAAGAATTTCTGTTTCTAAAGACTCCAACATCATTTGAAAAATCATGACATGATCCTCTGACAAAATATTTTACTGGGCCCTTTACCTCTTCCACCCAGTTTCTTACTTCATTCTCCACCCCCCCCCCCCCCCCACTACTGTACTTACAAGAGAAAATCTGTCGATGCTGGAAATCTGTTCAGCCCTTTTCCTAGATGCTGCCTGGCCTGCTGAGTTTCAGAAAGGATAGGGAGGGAGGCAAAAGAAGTGGGGACGTGGCACTGTTGATCAGAGATAGTGTCACAGCTGCAGAAAAGGAGGAAGTCATGGAGGGATTGTCTACTGAGTCTCTGGATGGAAGTTAAAAACAGGAAGGGGTCAATAATGTTTTGTTATAGACCACCCAAAAGTAACAGGGACATCAAGGAGCAGATAGGGAGACAGATTCTGGAAAGGAGGGTTGTTGTGGTGGGAGATTTTAATTTCCCAAATATTGATTGGCATCTCCCTAGAGTGAGGGGTTTAGATGGGGTGGAGTTTGTTAGGTGTGTTCAGGAAGGTTTCTTGACACAATATATAGATAAGCCTACAAGACGAGAGGCTGTACTTGATCTGGTATTGGGAACTGAACCTGGTCAGCTGTCAGCTCTCTCAGTGGGAGAGCATTTTGGAGATAGTGATCACAATTCTATCTCTTTTACTATAGCCATGGAGAGGGATAGGAACAGACAAGTTAGGGAAACGTTTAATTGGAGTAAGGGGAAATCGGAAGCATAAATTGGAAACATAAGTTATTCTCAAGGAAACATATGGAAGAAATGTGGCAAATGTTCAGGGGATATTTGTGTGGGGTTCTGAGTAGGTACGTTCCAATGAGACATGGAAAAGATGGTAGGGTACAAGATCCGTGGTGTACAAAGGCTGTTGTAAATCTAGTTGAGAAGAAAAGAGCTCATGAAAGGTTCAAAAAAGTAGGTAATGATATGAATCTAGAAGATTATAAGGCTAGCAGGAAGAAGTTTAAGAATGAAATTAGGAGAGCCAGAAGGGGCCATGAGAAGGCCTTGGCTGACAGGATTAAGGAAAACCAAGTACGTGAAGAGCAAGAGGATAAGACGTGAGAGAATAGGATCAATCAAGTGTGACAGTGGAAAAGTGTGTATGGAACGGGAGGAAATAACGGAGGTACTTAATGAATACTTCAATATTTACTATAAGGATCTTGGTGATCGTAGGGATGACTTGCAGTGGACTGAAAAGCTTGAGCATATAGGCATTAAGAGGATGTGCTGGAGCTTTTGGAAAGTATCAAGTTGGATAAGTCACCAGGACCGGACAGGATGTACCCCAATTTACTGTGGGAAGTGAGGGAGGAGATTGATGAGCCTCTGGCAATGATCTTTGCATCAACAATGAGGACAGGAGAGGTTCCAGAGGATTGGTGGGTTGCGGATGTTGTTCCCTTATTCAAGAAAGGGAGTAGGGATAGCCCAGGAAATCATAGGCTAGTGAGCCTTACTTCAGTGGTTGGTAAGCTGATGGAGAAGATCCTGAGAGGCAGGATTTATGAACATTTGAGGAGGCATAATATGATTAGGAATAGTCAGCATGGCTTTGTCAAAGGCAGGTCGTGCCTCACGAGCCTGATTGAATTTTTTGAGGATGTGACTAAACACATTGATGAAGGTGGAGCTGTAGATGTAGTATATATCGATTTTAGCAAGCCATTTGATACGGTACCCCATGCAAGGATTATTGAGAAAGTAAGGAGGCATGCGATCCAAGGGGACATTGCTTTGTGGATCCAGAACTGGCTTGCCCACAGAGGGCAAAGAGTGGTTGTAGACGGGTCATATTCTGCATGGAGGCTGGTGACCAGTGGTGTGCCTCAGGGATCTGTTCTGGGACCCTTACTCTTTGTGATTTTTATAAATGACCTGGATGAGGAAGTGGAGGGATGGGTTAGTAAATTTGCTGATGACATCAAGGTTGGGGGTGTTGTGAATAGTGTGGAGGGCTGTCGGAGGTTACAACAGGACATTGATAGGATGCAAAACTGGGCTGAGAAGTGGCAAATAGAGTTCAACCCAGATAAGTGTGAGGTGGTTCATTTTGGTAGGTCAAATATGATGGCAGAATATAGCATTAATGGTAAGACTCTTGGCAGTGTGGAGGATCAGATGGATCTTAGGGTCCAAGTCCATAGGACACTCAAAGCTGCTACGCAGGTTGACTCTGTGGTTAAGAAGACATACAGTGCATTGGCCTTCATCAGTCTTGGGATTGAGTTTAAGAGCCGAGAAGTAACGTTGCAGCTATACAGGACCCTGGTCGGACCCCACTTGGAGTACTGTGCTCAGTTCTGGTTGCCTCACTACAGGAAGGACGTGGAAACCATCGAAAGGGTGCAGAGAAGATTTACAAAGATGTTTCCTGGATTGGGGAGCATGCTTTCTGAGAATAGGTTGTGTGAACTTGGTGTTTTCTCCTTGAAGCAGCAGGAAGGTGACCTGATAGAGGTGTACAAGATAATGAGAGGCATTGATTGTGTGGATAGTCAGAGGCTTTTCCTCAGGGCTGAAATAGCTAGCATGAGAGGGCATAGTTTTAAGGTGTTTGGAAGTAGGTACAGAGGAGATGTCAGGGTTAAGTTTTTATACATAGTGTGGTGAGAGCGTGGAATGGGCTGCCAGTGGCGGTGGTGGAGGCGGAAACGATAGGGTCTTTTAAGAGACTCCTGGATGGCTACATGGAGCTTAGAAAAATAGAGGGCTGTGGGTAAAGCCTTGGTAGTTCTAAGTTAGGGACATGTTCGGCACAACTTTGTGGGCCGAAGGGCCTGTATTGTGCTGAATGTTTTCAATGTTTCCTCCAGCATTTTGTGTGTGTTGCACCTATCACTTGCTAGCTTGTATTCCCCCCCCCCCCCCACTTATTCTGGCTTCTGCACCCCCCTCCTTTCCATTCCCGATGAAGGGTCTCAGCCCAAAATGTCAACTGTTTATTCTTCTCCATAGATGCTGCCTGACCTGCTGAGTTTCTGCAGCTTTTTACGTGTGTTGCCTTGGACCTCCAGCATCTGCAGAATCTCTTTGTGTTTATGATGATAGATTATTGTTTTGTTGAAAAGGGACAAAGGTATATTTTGTTCTAAACAGAATGGTTTATTATTTAGTTTGTGCTCATTCATGTAAATATTGAATCTTTAAATAGCCAAATTACAAATTTACTACTCTTTCCAAGAGCTTGGATTAGATTTAGTAATTTTTTGATTCATAAAAGCCTCTCTGTACAACAACTCTATGACACATACATTTTTGATTAATTTAAAAGCCAATTAAGTAGATGTAAACCATGTAAAGAACTAGGACTAGAGTCCAGAGGTCCACAGCACCTTTCACCTCTGGGGAGAAGCTGTAACAGCATTACATCTCTTGCAAACACAGCAAAGTAAACTCAGCCACTGTCACATAGAGAAGAATTTTAAAATATTTTTAAAGAACAGGGTGTCTTGAGGTTTAGAGATCACTAATCCATTTTAAACTTTTAGCTGGATCTAACTAATTGCAATTACCGTGAGAGAACTTCAAATAAGGAAACGGATATGCACTTTAAAAATGCCTATCAAGTCTGTGGCTTTAAGAGTGAGGGAAGATTGCTCTGCCAAAAGCTTCTGTGGACTACAACATTCTACGTACAAAAAAGCTGGATGAACTCAGCAGGTCGGACAGCATCCGTTGAAAGAAGCAGTCAACGTTTCGGATGGAGACCCTTTGTCAATTCTGTGTTTCTGTTTACAGTCACAAGGAACCGCGTGCGAATGTACTTTGATAATATATATTTAGCATAGGTAGTTGAGATAAAAATCAAACCAGTTTTTACTTCAAATAGTCGTTTGCAGTATAAACATTTGATACAATGTCGGCATTTTATTCTTGCATGTTCCTCGTAAATTGTGATGACATCCAGTAGGATGTCAACAACCAACAACTGCTTTCATACTAACATCTTCCCCCAGTGCCGCCACTACTAACGCATCTCTCACTTTTTTTTTGGCAAAATGGCTTACTAAACTTTTTGATTCCTTCCCAGGACTTCAAACCTGAAAACCGTTCTTACCAATAGCTTACAAACCGTCAAAGAGTAAATAATTCTGCAAATTGCAAAAAAGAAGCTACAACACAAACAGTATTTTGAAAGTAAGGAGAGAAATTGCGTAGGAAAGACCTATAATATCCCATCAACCCCACTGATGCTGTCGTATAATGGCAACGTTTATACCGGGAGCCGGGAGGTCCCAGAATCCTGGAGGACGGCCAGTCCTCCCGGAGCAGGTCTATCCAGCTGGTCCACTCTTGACCATTGATGGGAACTTCTTGGCGGAACAATCCAGCCCATGCAAACGTGTCACCCAATCAGAGATTCGCTTACGCGGACGAACGAGGGCTAACCAGCCGCAGTTGTAACAGCGGCTCCGATTGGCTCTGGTGAAGGGGGCGGGACAGTCAGCGGCCGGGTGACGTAGCGAACACATCGGCTGAAGTCAGGCGGTGAGCAAGGGATGGAGCGGCGGCCTTTGGAGCTTTGCTGTTGCTGCTGATGCGCACTGAGGTACGGGGGTCACCGAGCATGGGATAACCGCGCCCAGCCTCCCGGCTCCCATTTCACTCGTCGCCGGCAGCTGCTGGTGTCGGACTTCCCACAGTCGGCCTGTTTATGTCTCTAAGCCCGGGCCATCGGACGTTGAGCTGCTGCGTTCCAGACGGACCGTTAGCGGCCCTAGCGCCGGCTGGGTCCCTCATCTCGGGGCCAGGGATGTCACTGGCGCTAGGCCGCTACCTTTTCGTTCAACTCTGTACTTGGCCGCAGGTTCCGCCCTTTCCGGTAGCTGATTGGTGGAGAACTTTTTGGCAGCTGTCCAATAGTTGTCCGTCGGGGTCCTTGCTCTTTCTGTTTGGCCAGCTGGCGTGCCACTCAAGGAGCTGTCAGCATCTGTACATATACAGTTTCTTTTAGTTATTTTTGGTGATTTTTTGGCAAAAAATGTAAAGATATGCAACATTTTCAGAAGTTTAGAGCTACAGACCATGTGCATTGATATTGCATGATTTCTGTGAATGCATTGAGGGATCTGCACTGTTCATGATAATGAAAAAGACACCTGATGCTACTATAAACCAACATGTTTAGAATTAATTCAAAACTTAATATGTATGAACTTTTTAAAAATCGCTATGATTGATGTTAAGCTAACATAATTTTTCTTAACCTCTATAAATTTTATATAGAGGTTTTTGATAGAAATAAAGTTCATCTTTGCACTGATCTTGTTTTTGAAGAAAGAAAGTCTGTTTTGCATTTTTACGGTGACTTTCTTCTAATATTCCTTCAGGGACGTAATCCTGTTGCCTTTCCTTGTCCACCCCGCTCCATTGAGATGTGACTGTCTCTCAGCATCTTGTGAAATGGTCTCGCATTCACAAAGGCAAAGGGCAGGCAATAAATAACTGTCTCTTTCAGTGACTCCCAGATCCCATGAATGAATAATGATCTCAGGGTAACTAATGGCATTTGCTTCAGTATCAGCTTTGTTGCTGTTTGTCAAATGCAAAGTGACCGCTTGATAAGGTCCTAGCTAGTGATAAATTTGTCTGATTACCCTGGTAAACCTCAGAAAGTGTGTGGGAAAATGAGGACGAGTAAAAAGACTACAATACATTTGGGGAAGGACATTTTTTTGTTTTTCCTTGGCTCTTGATGATTTTTGGGCATAGCCACTGCAAATTGTATAGCTGCAGGTTTCCCTGTTTCACTAATTTGGAAAATATCACTGACTTATTGTGCATTTACTGTAGTTTACTCTCTGAAACCTCGCTTTTACTTCATTCAAGCCCCATGTATAATGTGTCTTGCAAGACAGATCACTACGGAATATGTCATATTACAACAGTTGAAGAGATTTACCCCCTTTTTATTCCCCATATAGCAATTCATTGCTAACTGTTGTTCATAAGCACAAGAGTCCTGAAGAAGTGTCTCGGCCCAAAACATTGACTGTTCGTTCATTTCCATAGCCTGACCTGCTGAGTTCCTCCAGCTTTTTTTTCGTGTATTGCTAACTGTTGTTCCAAGATTGCCACCAAATGCTTGCATTCTAGTAATGTTTCTTCATGTAATCTGATCAGATTGCTTGTGAGCATAATCTTTTCCCCTTGCTAGTGTGTTTTTCAAAAATTCCAATGAGACTTGGTCTCTGGTCAGCAGATAATGGGATAAGGCCTCTGTTGTCATCTGAGGCTCTATTAAACCAAAAAAAAGTTTCTTCCACCCTGAATTGGATCATATTTGTAATTTCCCACACCAAAGACACAGTTCCTTAATTAAACAAATTAGGTAAAATGACAACTGATATCCCTATTCTATCCTCAATTGTTATACTTTTTGAGCTGAGAAGCTGCACTTGGTGAATTTGCATTCATCTATTGGCTTCTTATGGATTTTGTTGTTAAAGGTAATGAGATGAAAAGTGGTTAGATGTAGATTAATAACTCCATAAAACACAGGTTAATTACTGTGCAATCTGCTGTCATTCATGGAACAAGTTGTTGATGTGCAGTCACTTGGTATTTATTCATCAGTAACCTCACTGAAGCATAGATTGGGTTTTGCTTTGCTGGAGATCTCTTCACCATTTTGGTCCACAAGGTGAGAGTGACTGTTTAACATCAAGGCAACATTGGAATAAGGGTGATATCAAGGAGTGGAAATCAATCAACATTAAAGGGGAAAACTCTGCAGTAGTTGGAGTCCTTCCTGGTACATGGGGGTAATCAGAATCAGATTTATTATTATGATATGGAATTAGGTGTTTTGCTGCAGCAGTACAGTGCAAAGATATAAATTACAAAATAAATAGTGCAATGAAAAAGGAAGGTATCCAAGGTTCAAACATCTTCCTAATGACCTTGCTTTCAACAGAATGGGAAAATTGGGGAAGTTGTCTGATTGTATTTGGATGAAGTTGTGCTTTCTGCAAATAGCTGAGCCTAGATAGATTCCTGCATGGGCTGATGTGGCAAGTAATACTTCTGCCCCAATAGCACCAGACAATGATCATCTTCACCCTGAGAGAACCTAATCACCAACTTTCGACGTTACACAATATTGCCATCACAAAGTCTCCCACCTTCAAGATCCTCAGCATCACTGGAAACTTAAATGGCCCAGCCACATAAATACTATGGCTACAAGAGTGATTTTGAGGCTGGACATCCTGTTGCCAGTGACTTGCACCTTTGCAGCCCAAAGCTTTTCATTGTCTAAAAGGGACAAACCAAAGAATGATGGAATGCTTCCTATATGTCTGGATAAGTGCAGATCCAACAACTCTCCAGAAGCTCCTTGACTGGCATCTCATAAACACCCACTTCTCCCACCCATAGGTGTAGTATATGTTATCTCCAGCTGGGCTCCTCTGATAGCACTTCCAAGTCCTGTCACCTCTACTCCAAGGAGGACAGTGGAAGTGGGAAATGAGATGACAATTCCCTGCAGGTTCCCCCCGCTAACTCAAACAATAAAGTAATGACAATATATTTCTATCGGAGTTAGAAATATATTGTCATTACTTTATTGTTGCTGGTTTATATCTTGAAAGTCTCTTCTTGTCAGCACTGTGGGAGCCCCTAACTAAATGGGATGACTTACCACTCCTTTTCCAGGGACAGCTAGGGATGAGCAGTAAGTGTTGGTTTTGCTAATGATGCTTGTATTCCAGAAAATAAATAGTAAAACAGAAGGCAGAATGTAGGGTTAATGGTGGGATTCTTAGCAGTGAGAAGGTACAGAGGGATCTTGGGGTCCACGTAGATCTCTAAGTTGTTGCACAAGTTGATAGTGTTGTTAAGAAGGTGTACGGTGTGTTGAAGGCCTATAGTGTGTTGGCCTTCAGAGGTCAGGTGGCTGAGTTCGAGAGCCGCGAGATTATGTTGCAGCTCTACAAAAGCCTGGGACAGACCACACTGGAATATTGTGTTAATTTCTGGTTGCCTCGTTGGAGGAAAGGTATGAAAACTTTAGAGAGGGTGCAGAGGAGATTTACCAGGATGCTGCCTGGATTGGAGAGCATGTCTTAAGATGATAGGTTGAGTAAGCTGGGATTTTTCTCTTTGGTGTGAAGGAGGATGAGAGGTGACTTGACAGAGATGTACAAGAATGATTAGAGGCATAGATCAAGTGGACAGCTAGAGACTTTTTCTCAGAGCAGAAATGACCAAAATGAGGGAGCATAATTTTAAGGTGATAGGAGGAAAGTATGGGAGCTGGATGTCAGGGATAAGTTTTTTACACGGTGAGTGTGTGGAACTGCCAGGGTGGTGGTAGAGGCAGTTACATCAAGGACATTTAAGAAACTCTTAGAGACATGAATGATAGAAAAATAGAAACATAGAAAGCCTACAGCACAATACAGGCCCTTCGGCCCACAAAGGTGTGCCTAACATGTCCTACATTAAGATATTACCTAGGGTTACCCATATTTTTCTGAGCTCCATGTACCTGCCCAGGAGTCTCTTAAAAGAGAGGGCTATGTGGTAGGGAAGGGTTACAGTGATCTTAGAGCAGATTAAAAGATCAGCACAACATCGTGGGCTAAAGCTGTGCCATTATATGTAATCATATGCCTTTGATAGAAGCTGCAAAGACAAACTGAAACACAAGATTGTACAGACGTTGGAAATCTTGAACAACATACACAAAATGAGACAAACTGGACTCCCCTGAGGAAAGGCAAGGAACTAGCCAAAGGTATTTATTTCCTTTTTAGAAAAGGATGATGTCAACAGTGTTTTGGTGGCGAACACATCTCTCTAATCTATCCTCAGAAATTAAATGTGAGAACCCAACACCAAAATAGACAGTTGATAAATCAACAGTTATATTCTATGCAACTTGGGCAATATGAATTACATGCTGGAGGTCATTAAGGAGCTTGGCATATATGATCACATATTGTTGGTTGGGCAAACAGCAATTAATTTTTTTATTTTCTTATCCCTGCATGGTCTCATCGTACTCTCAATTTCTGTAACTTTTTTCAGCTTCATAACCATCCAGGATTTGAAATTCTGCCTTTTGCAAAATCACAGTGAAGTCAGAATGACATCTGTGGCTGGAGCCATAATTTTGGAATTTCCCCTTTAAACCTCTCACCTCCCCCTTTCCCACTTTTTGTTTTTAGTTGTGCTCCTACCCTCACTACCTTCTCATGTGGATCAGTGTTAGCTCTTGTTTCATAATCACTTTGGGGTGTTTTATTGTTAAGTGCTTCATAGAAATCAGACAGAGATGGAATCAGTATGTGTAGGATTCCCTTTCCTGAAAAGTCAGCATGTAATATCTGGGTTACAGTTCCTCCCCAGGGCTGTGAAGGCCCACTTTATGTACAGCCCATACATATAAACAAGTGTTGGAAGACCAGTAGGATACATTTGCTGGATGCTTTCTGGCTACAGGATCTTCTAATGCCTAGGTACTTGGTTAGTAGCCAAATTTCTGACTTGCAAACTGTTTGGGTTTTGAACAGTGCACAGGAACAAATACCTGTTGTTACCTATGGAGGATCTGTATTATAATGCTGCGTGGTTAGATCCTTGCATTGTCAAAAGTAAGAACAGAAAATGCTGGAAACACTCAGAAGGTTAGGCAGCCTCTGGAAAAAGAAAGGGTTTTGATGTAGGAACCCAGAACTGAAGCATTAACTGATTCTTTCTCACCAGTGCTGCTTGACCTCAGAGTGTTTCCAGTATTCCAGCATTTTCTGTTCTTATTCCAGAAGAAAAACTTGAAGTTTTCGATTTACGTTGTCAAAGCTGAATGTTTGTCTTTTAAATCTAGTTTGTCTTTGTCCTTTTGAATGGCTCAGCTTGGGTAAAATATATCTGTGCTGTACTTTTCTGTGAATCTGAGTCTGTTAGTTTTCTGTTCCTCCCTCCCAACAACAGTTTGCACAGAGGCTTCAACTTCGGGTCCCTAAACTGAAAAGAAAGCAGAAAGATAAACCTTGTAACGTTGTTGTATAGCTGCTATAGACTATGTGGTTTGTAATGAAACACCAGCTGTGCTGAATAATAACCTCAAAAACTTCTCGATTCTGAAGATCAGCTAGAATGTAATTTTCTTGATCTAATGTGTTATTTTTTTGCCTGACAGGTGCTTATTATGATGCAATGGAAGCAGTTACAATGGATTGTAAAGGCAGTAGCCGATAAGGAGCAGCAAAGCCAAACGCAACGTGCTATTTTAACTAGTACAGTTGAAACTCCTAAGTATAAATCCTACTGGTTCACATAAATTTGACAGACTTTGTGTTTGAAGCAAACTTGCTTGTGGATGAGTTGGAAATCCCCTTCAAAAGTAAAGGCGTGCAAACATGTTTGCAAAATTGAAGAAGAAGATTGCTGAAGAGGCAGGAAGCACCACAAAGCCTGGTGCAGGACGAATCCCAAGATCCGTCAGCAGAGATTCCATTGCCTCCGTAGGAGCTGACTCAGGCGATGACGTTGTACGTATGGTGATTTCTGTTATTTCTTAGACTGTTTACTGTGTCGAGAAGAAATCTTGGAAGAATCTGTGTAAACTGCCAGGGTCATTTCATCATCCTGCATCCTAAGAACATAAGTATGGGTCATGATATGGTCTGTTTCTGTGTATCAAGATCACATTTTCATCCAAGCTCCACATCCCTTGTTTCTGTCTGTGTTTAAAGTTGATCACTCTCAGTGATGACTGGATGTCCATAGCCTCTGATGTAGTGAATTATAAAGGTTTTCAATTGCTGTTAGTCTGTTGAAGGGCTTTGGATTTTTTTTATTCCATTCCGTACATGCTGCCTAACTTGCTGAGTTCCTCCAGCATTTTGTTTGTGTTACTGCTATTGAAGCATATAAATGTTATTATCTTCAGCATGCTCTTTATATTTACTTTATATCTTTGTAGCTCTAAAGCAGGATTCCCAACGTTTTATTTGCCTTGAACCCCTTCCATTAACTGAGGGGTCCGTGGACCCAGGTTGGGAACCCTTGCTGTAAAGGTTAGAACTATAATACGATACTTCCATCAACATGTAAGCAAGTTTTGTTTTATGTGGAGATACAATGTGGAATAGGCCCTTCTAGCCCATCAAGCTGTGCAGCCCAGTAACCCACCTATTTAGCCCTTGCCTAATCATAGGGTAATTTACAATAACTTATTCAGCTACTAACCAGTACGTCATTGGACTTTGGGAGAAAAACTATGCACTCAGAGGAAGGATGTACAAACTTCCTGCAGCCAGTGCTGGAATGGAATTCTGAACTCCAACGCCCCGAACTGTATTAGCGTTGTGCTATTTGCAACATGCAGCCCTCTTGACTTCTTGATTACCTTGGAGTCATAGAGCTGTATGTCACAATAAAAATTTATAACGTGGAGATGTTGAAAGCAAAGACATTTCTAGTTCATTGCACTTTCAGACCTCTTCTACAAGGATAACTGAAATAAGGACGAAACAGCTTCTTTTGAAGAGCAGCCCCTAAATATGCTAAACAGTCTTCCTTTGCGACAGTTTGAGTGTATGTCCAAGTTTATTTTAAAAATGTGGTTTATGGCTAAGTGTGTTAGATGCAGTATACTTTTTGCTGAGCATACATCAAAAAGCATAATTGGATTTCATGCTGAATTTGGGTGCAGGACTTGATGGATAAATGGTATGAATGTATTTGTTCACTCTTTGGGAAAGTATTTCCTTCCAGAATCAAGCAGATGGTAGGGAATAAAGTAGTATCTTAAAGTAACAAAACTGGGTTAAACTCTGAATTGTGAGAAGGATGTAACAAGCCTTCAAGTTAAAAGAGGCAAGTTGGGTAAATGGAAAAATAAAGAGCAGATGTAGCCATATTAAGTAGTTAGGAAAAGCAGGAAGACAGAATAAGATTTAAATACAGTGGATTCCAGTTAAATGGGACATATTGGGACCAGTAAATTTTGGCCCGATTAAGCAGCTGCCCCAATTAGCCGAAGTTTCATGGAAATAGTTAAAAAGATAAAAAAGACAAACTCCAGTTTATCTGAGTAACAAATTACATTATGTATTTAAATATAATACAGAACAACTTAAAACTCTGCCAATACTACTACAGTACTATAGAACTGTGTATTGGTTCATAATAGTTATTAACAGATGATAACATCCAGTGTTTGCTGTCGTGTAACTATAATGAACAAGATCAATGCCGACACCTAGCGCAGATAATGGGCTGCCTTCGACGATTGCATTTTCCAAATCTGAAGTTTCATTGTAACATTCAAAATGATTGCCGCTACCTTCAAATTCTTTATAGTTCCTAACTTATTGAATTATTGAAATCATTTCATTTTCACTCTCGGTCGTTTTTGCCATCTCCAAGCCTGAATGCTTGAAACCACAGTGAGCAGAAGAGTTCTGAATTGTCTTACTGCTTATTTCTTGCCAAGTATCAGTGACAAAATCTCTGCTTTTTGAACACAAACACACACAGCTGATGTTATTTTAAAAACTGTTCACTCTTAACATGGTGTAGTGTCTAATGACCACACAAGTACACATGATTGACGTTAGTTGGAACCTGTTCAGCAACAGTCTCCTGTCCCAATTAAGCAGCATAATGTCCCAAATACATGAAAGGAGTCCTGGCTATTTTCTCAATTAGTTTTTGTTCTTTAAGAGTTGTCCCAAATAAGCGGCTGCTCCAATTAACCAATGGCCCAATTTACGAAATCCACTGTATCGATGCACAAAAGGAGTGGAGTGTTGTACACCAGTTACTGAATGCCAATACAAGAGATCAGGTAGTACGTGGGTCTTTAATGCAACAGGTTTTGTGTACAGGAATACAAATGTCTTGCTACAATCATAAAACTGAGGTGTTTCTGCACCAATTGTTTTGCCTGCAATTTTGGTCCCCTGACTTTAGAATAAAAGAGTATGCTTATTAAAGAATGTGTGCAACAAAATTTCGCCAGTCTGATTTCTGGAATATAGAACTGATGGAGGAGGAATTGGGAAAATTAGATCTGTATTCATTAATTTAGATTTAGAAAAACCAAAGGTACTCTCTTAAAACAGAACCAGATGGACTGGATGTTGGTAAGATGCTTTCTGTGGCTGGGGTTGGTGGTCCAGAACCTAGGGTAACAGTATTTAGGACTGAAATGAGGAAATTTCTCCTCTGGGAGAGTTGGTGGACCTGTAAGTTTCTCTACCACAACTGGTGATGGAGGCCAAATTACTGAATACATTTTGAAAAGGAGGTAGGTGGATTTTCAGACACAGCATCAAACGATCTGGAGAGAGAGTGGAACTGTAAAATTGAACATCAGCTATGTGTGTATTGAGCTTCAAATGTCCTAAATCTGCACTTACTTTCTGTGCTGACACACAAATTACTGGAAGAAATCAACAGGTCAGGCAGCATCTATGAAAATGAAATAGTAGTTGACATTTCGAGTCCCAATGAAGAGTTTCATCCCGAAACATCGACTGCTTATTCCTTTCCATTGATGCTACCTGACCTGCTGAGTTCCTCCAGCATTTGTGTGTGTTGCTCTGGATCTGTAGAATCTATTACATTTACTACATTTTGTGTTTCTCTGTAAGCAGTCTTTCTCAGTGAAGCAGCGATTCACCTGCATTTCTTCCAATCTAGTTTACTAAATTCAATATTCACAGTGTAGTCTCCTCTATACTTTGTGGAACACCTGCATTTAGTCTGCCCTGAGGTGACCCTGACCTTCCTTGCTCCTTTAATTCTCTATGCTACTCCCACTCACTCAAATCAATCTCTGGTCTCCAGCACTGTTACAATGAGGCCCAACACAGACTTGCTGAACTATGCCTCATCTTCCTTTTGGCCGTGTTGCTGCTTTCTGGATTTAATATAGAATTCTAGAACATCAGATAACTTGGTCTTTTGTTGAATCAGTCTTCCACCTCTGATACTGGCACAGCTTGTTTATTTTTTCACTCTGGCCCTAGGGCACACACCCATAATGACGTGCTAGGTGTGTTTCCTGCTCTGTGCTTCACTGCTCCCACATTCCTTTGTTCATATTCACTCAGAGACCAAAAACATTGTTTTTGTAAAGAATCCCCATGGCCAGACCGGTTTTACCTTGGGGGAAACACCCCTTCCCCCATCGGACTACCCCATCACCCCTGCAATTTAAGCTTCTGTTGTCTTCATCCCAGTTCTGATGAAGTATCTTTGACTTAAAAATTTCACTGTCTTTCTCCTTCCACAGATGTGACCTGACCTGCTGGGTGCTTTCCTCATTTTGGCTTTCTATTTTATAATATGCCTTTAGAGTCATGAAACTCTACAGCACAGAAACAGGCCATTTGGCCTGTCTAGTCAATACTGAGCTGCTATTCTGGTTATTCCTATCAGCCTGCACCTGGACCATAGTGCTCCGTACCCTCTCATCCATGTACTTATCCAAATTTCTATTAAATGCTGAAATTAAAAACGCATCCAGCAGCTTCTGGAAGCTTGCGCCACCCTCTGAGTGAAAAAGTTCCTCCTCATTTTCCCCTTAAATATTTCACCTTTCACTCCTAACCTCTGACCTCTAGTTCTAGTCACCTAGTTCAGGTTCTAGTGGAAAAAGCCTGTTTGCATTTTCCTTATCCATGCCTCACGTCGTTTATTGAGATACAGCATGGAATAGGCCCTTTCAAACCTTTGAGATGCGCCACCCAACAATCTCCCTTTTTAATCCTAGTCTAATCACGGGACAATTTACAATGACCAGTTAACCTACCAACCGGTATATCTTTGGCCTGAGGGAAACAACCAGAGCAACTGGAGGAAACCCATGCAGTCACGGGGAGGACATACAAACTGCTTACAGGCTGAACCCGGGTCACCTGTACTGTAAAGTGTTGTGCTAACCACTACGCTATTGTGCCACCCTGATTTTGTAGACCTCTTTCAAATCTACCCTGCTACACCATTCTATGTTCCAGGGAATAAGCTTCTAACCTATTCTTCCTACTGGGATTGTTGTGATTATGTGGATTAATTTAAGCACTAAAGTCTGAGAAAATACATTTCTTTCAGTGCAATGGAGAAAAGGCATTCTCCAATAAGTACATAATAAGTTCAGAGTTTCTTGCAATTTGAAGTAGTGTTCCAAACTTTGTAATTTGTTTTCTAAGATGTGTACTCAGTGTTGGAATAACGAGAATCCACCTTTTTGAAAAACATTGCAATGACATAATCAGATTAGAATGAACATTCTATTTCACATGGTTATTTGCAATAAGAGTCATGCAGGGCTGTTTTGTATAAGTGAAGTACAATATATCTGTGCAGATGCTCCATTTTATCAACCAGTTAGAAATTTATAGTTACTAGAACAGAACAGGTATTATTTGATGTAATATTGAAACTTTTACAAGCAAACTGTTTATGAAATCATTTCAAATTTCTTTTTTTTATACAAATGAAGCTTGCAAATTGCATTCTCTATCCAGTCTCAATTCTGTAGTGTCAAAGTGATTTTGTATATATTGAGTTTTGGTTTTAAATCTGTGTTACAGGGAAAATAATCCAAATTAGCATTCATATATAATGTTAAAATCAACTCAGTTCTAGGGTCTTGGTGAGACTACACCAAGAGTATTAAGGTGACATGAGAAAATGCAGACACTGGAATCTGGAGCCAAAAACAAGGAACTCAGCACATCAGGCAGCATCTGTGGAGGTAAATAGGTAGCCAAAGTTTCAGGATGAAGAAGGGTCTCCACCTGAAATGTCGGCTGTCCATTTTGCTTCACAGATCTGCCAGACTGTTTGGGTTCCACCAGCACTTTGTCTTTGCTGTTGGACTACTTTACACAGTTTTATTCTCCCTGTCTTCATCAGGAATTGGGGAACTTGAATCCATGTGTCTTAGGAATACACTGATGAAGGGTTTTGGCCTGAAGCGTGAACTGTTTATTCCCCTACATAGATGCTGCCTGACTTGCTAGGTTCCTCCAGCATTTTGTGTGTCTTGTATCTGCAACTGTGCAGCCTTTGAAAACCTTTCTAGATCTATGGAACTGGTACAGCCAGTACAACTGATAAGCCCTCTCCACCATTGAGCACATTTACATGGAGCACAATTGCAGGAAAGCAGCATCTATCATCAGAAACGCCCCACCCCACCATCCATCCAGACCATGCTCTCTTCTGACTGCTACCATCAGGAAGGAGGTAGAGGAACCTCAGGATTCATGCCACTAGGGTCAGGAACAGTTATTACTTATTACCCCGCAACCATCAGGCTCTTGATCCAAAGGGGATAACTTCACTCACCCCAACATTGAACTGTTCCCACAGCCCATGGACTCACTTTCACAGACTCTTCTTCATCTCATGTTCTCAATATGTATTGCTTATTTATTTGTTTGTTTCTTTCTTTGTATTTACTGTGAATGCCTTCAGGAAAATAAATTTTAGCATTGTATATGGTGACATACAGTGTATGTACTTTGATAATAAATTTACTTTGAACTTTGGTACATCTGCTAACTCCATAGCCTCCATGTCTAAACCATGGTAGTGTAGCTGTTAGCATGATGCAATTGCAACTCAGAGCATTGGAGTTTGGAGTTCAATCCCAGAATCCTCTGTAAGGAGTTTGTATATTATCCCCATGGAACATGTGGATTTTTCCCAGGTATTCCAGTTTCCTGCCCCCAGTCCAAAGACATACTGGTTAGGTTAATAGGTCGTTGTAAATTGTCCTGTGATTTGGTTAGAGTTAAATCTGGGTTGTCAGGTTGCTGTGGTTGTGTGGCTCGAAGACAGAGATTGAAAAGAGAGTAGAGATGGACAGTTTTGAAATGGTGTCACGAAAATCTTAAAAGACTGCTTGACCAGAAGCTTGTGCAATTCATTGAGCAGAATGTGAAAATAACTGTCCTTAGTATTTGATTTATTTTTATTTTGTTGGTTAAAAAAACAATTTGTTTTATCACACTGATTTTTCCTTGCCTCTCCACCACCACCCACCAGTTCCATTGTACCTTTACATGAAGGGTTTCAGTCGAAGTTTTTCTCCTGATTTTTGTTATAATAGTAAAATTTGAACACAAGCATCAGTGCAAAAATGGGGCTTTCACATAGTACTTAAAATATCAGCTTTAATGAGGTGGATCAGGAAAAGATGTGGATTTTGGTCATGTGGTGACTTAGGTGAGAGATGTATATTGAGATGTGTGGAGCAGATCACAGGCCAGGCTGTCCTGCAATAAAATGCTCTCATTTGTGGAGAAGATTTATTAACTTTAAGATAAATTAAGAAAATCTATATTATTGTGGTTTAAACAAGATAAATAAAACAAGAAATCTGCAATTATTTAAAATTGTAACCATGCTTTTCTTTTGCAAGGCCTCTGATAGCAGTTGTTCCCGAGAGGATTTATTATCTCAGTTGCTACGGCGAAATGACCAAATTCGAAAGTTGGAGGTCAAACTGTCAGGTACCTGTTTTTATTTCTTCACTATAATTTCTTCCCCCCCCTCCCCAAAGAGAATTGGTTTATTAATTATGTTGAAAGACTTCATTTTTGCTGGAGATACATTCATGTAGACTTGAAAAATAATAATTAGCATATTTAAATTTTGGTCAGAAGCTTGATTTTAAGCTGCAAATTTGCATTGCGCAGGGGGCAGGGGATGATATCAATTCATTTCTGATCAGCTATAGTTGTGAATGTGGGCAGACAAACGACATGTGGAATTTAAACCAGATTAGGACATAGACAGTGATTAGTAGGGCCCTGAGGAATGTTGAACAAAGGGACTTGGGGATATACAGTAAGTACATAGTTCCTTGAAAGTGGCTACACAGATCATGGGCTGGACATGGCATTGAATTTTAAGAGATGGGACTTCATGCTACAGTTAGGATAGACAGTAGTTTGTGATGGACTGTAGATCATGGTCTCTTTGTGGCCTTTGCTTACATGGTGGTGTGTGGGGGGGAGGTGGGTGTCGGTGTTTTTGCTGGAGCAAGTGGGAGGGTGAGGGTTGAAGACTTTGTTGCTACTTGAGGTGAAGAGGGGCCTTGGGGTTCTAACATTTCTGTTATTCATTCTTTGGTTTTTTTCCCTCCTGTTTCATGGATGTCTGTGAAGAGTAATAATTTCAGGTTGCATACTGTGTACATTCTCTGATATTTAATTGAACCATTGAGTTGGACAAAACTGTAGATAGACCACAGTTGGAGTATTGTGTATAGTTCTGGTCACTGTCCTACACAAGAATGTTGCCTGGACTCGAGAATTTGAGTTAGAAGTGATTGGATTGGCTGAAAATGTTTTCTCTGGAGCTTAGGAGGCTGATGGGAACCTTATAGAGGTTTATAAAATTATAAAAGACATTGATTGGGTAGTTAGTCAAAGAGAAAGGGAATCTAAAATTAGAGGGCATACGTTAAGTTGAAGGGAGGGGCAGATTTAAAGGGGATCTGAGCGGCAGGTTTCTCCACAGAGAGTGGTGTACATTTGAAGTGAGCTACCAGAAGATGTGGTAGAAGTGGGTATAAATATAATGTTTATAAATGCACTTGAACAGTTTCATGGGTAGGAAAAATTAGAAGGATTTAGACCAAATGCAGGCAAGTGGGATTAGTTTAATTAAGCATCTTGGTCTTTATGGATGTTGGGCTGAACGGCCCGTTTCTTTACTGTGTAATGCTGTAAATCTAGATCAATAGATCTGGGATATTATGTTGTTGTTACAACATGAGACTAAATTAGAGGCATTCATTATATATTCCTGCATAAGCTCTCTGTTGTACTTTAGAACTTAAAATCTTAATGTTTGCTTTGTGTTATTTATAGTTGTCTGAAAATGGCAGATCTAAGCATGTGCCTTCATTTCTCTGTGGAGGCATTCCAGTCGCTGATAAAGAAATAGCAATATGAGAGAACATCAGTTAGCAGACCTCCTTATTACTGAGGGTGAATCATTGTCTCTGAGCTTTGTAAATGCAGAGGATGATTGATACCGTGACGAGTAATTGAGAACAGGGGTTATTTTACATGCTGTTCATTATATATGAAGGAAATCTGATAAATAATTCACAACAAAACTGTAAGGTAATTGTGGAGGTGTGCCTTGTGTATAATAGAAGGGATGATTTCTGTTGTATCATATAATGGGTGATCATGTTATGCACTTTTGTTCTTCAGGAAGGAATGCACCATAACAGGTGTTTTGAGAGATTATGAGTCATATCTAGATTTTGAATTGTCTAATGTATATAATTTATTTTGGTGTACTGATGAAATGATGAGCTGGATCGCCTGACCCACTATCCACCCACTGCTCACCTCACAGTTATGACTGCAGTTAATGAACCCCTGACAGAATACAGCAATCCCATCCAATGGTGAAAGCTGCACTACCCAGACTGGCATGAATGACATTCGTGTGCACCAATGACACAAGTGTTAGAACTGGAATTGGTTTATTATAGTCACATGTTCTGAGATGCAGTGAAAAGTTTGCCTTGCAAACTTCATGCAGATCAAATCATTGCACAGTGCATTGAAGTAGAACAATAACAGAATGCAGACTAAAGTTTAACAGATACAAAGAAAGTGCAGTGCAGGTAAACAATAAGTTTCAAGAACATAATGAGATAGATTGTAAGGTCATAAACACAAGAAATTTTGCAGATGTTGGAAATCTGGAACAACACTCAAAATGTTGGAGAAACTCAGCAGGTCAGGCAACATCCATGAAAAGGAATAAACAGTCAAAATTTGAGGCCAAGACCTTCATCGGGAACACAGGTGCTGCCTGACCTGCTGAGTTTCTCCAGCAGATTGTGAGGTCAAGTGTCCATCTCGTCATATTAGGAATCAGTCAATGGTTATAACAGCAGGGTAGAAGCTGTATATTTGAGCCTGGTAGTACATGCTTTCAGGCTTTTGTATCTTCTGTCCAATGGAAGAGGGGTAAGATAGAACATCCAGTGTGATAAAGGGCTTTGATTCTGCTGGCTATTTTACTGAGGCAGCAAAAATATGGACAGAATCCATGGAGGAATGACTGGTTTTCGTGATGTGCTGTGTCCACAACTTTCTTCAGTTTCTTGCAGAGTAAAGTGCAGAGCAGTTACCATGCTAAGCCATTATGCATCCAAATAGGATGCTTTCTATGGTGTATTGATAAAAATTGGTAAGAGTTGACAGAAACATGCCAAATTTCTTTAACCTTCTGAGGAAGTAGAGGCTTTGATGAGCTTTCTTTGCCTTGTGTCCATGTGGTTAGAACAGGACCGGATTGGTGAGGGTTCACTCCAAGGACCTTGAAGCTCTCAACTTCAACACCACTGATATAGGCAGATGCACGTGTATCCCCTCTCTCAGCACTGTCCTTCTCCTTTTTGAGGCCAATGACCAGTTTAATTATTTTGGAGGCATAGAGATTCCTAAAGAAATTTTTAATCTTAAAAATAGCTAAATTAATCAATAGCTAAATTATTATTAAGAAATACCATTCCTTCAATAAATCAGTTAATGCACCTGAGTTACCCTGATAACAGAGAGGCACCAGTGCAGAGATGCTAAACCTACACCAGAGTGATAGAGATATACACCAAGGCCACAGGCCCTTTAGCCCAACTGGTTCATGCCAACCAAGATGCCCCTGGTTTCTGCTCCCTAAACAGGAATGCCTCTGATGCATCATAGTGACAGAAATAATGTGGAATTCTAAGTGATGCTCCTTTTTAATTGTAGCTCAGATATTTGGTTTGACCTGCATTTGTTATTTCCCTACATCTTCGAGAAACATCTCACACTGTCTTAGAAAATGATCCTTTTCACCTTATGGAGCAAGACCCCTTTGGAATAAAAGGAAGAGAAAATCCTTGGCACCAACTATTAAGTGTCCATTTTCTCTAATCCTACACAAATCCTATTTCATTCTCCCCAGATTGATTTATTTAGTTAGCAATACAGTGCAAGCTAGGCCCTTCCAGCCCTTCGAGCCACACCAACCTGGCAACCCCAAATAATCCTAACCTAATCATGGGACAATTTACAATAACCAGTTAACCTTACTGGTATGTCCTTGGACTGAGGGAGGAAACTGGAAGAGCTGGAGAAACCCACGCATTTCATGGGAAGGACATACTGAGATTCTTTATAGAACAGTACTGGAATTGAACTCGGAACTCTGTCTGGAACGCCCCTAGCTGTAACAGTGTCATGCTAAGTGCTATTCTACCATGCTGCCCAATTCTACCATTCGCTTACACACTCTGGGCAATTTAGGGGAGCCAGACCACCCCAAAGAAACCCAAATGGTCACAAGGAGAACATGCAGAGGTGAAAATTGAACCTCAGCTATGGAGCCATGAAGTAGCAGCTCAACTCACTGCATCACTGGGTTCTGTATGTTCTATGCTGTGTTTTCTGCCAAAGAAAACTGACCTCTGAACATGGAAAGAAAACAGATCCTTCTCTAGATTATAACAGGGTTCCATTTCTGAGAACAGACTGTAACTGAACAGTTTGCAAGTTGGAAATATGGCTGCCCAGCAATATATTTAAATAAAAGCATCACACTGCCAAGGGCAATTTGTAATCAAACAGGGGCATTTAACTCAACTATTCAGATTTTGCTGTGTTCCCACACGACAGAAGATGCCTGCAGGCTTGCAGTAGCCAGCAAATCTATCATAAACACTCATTCTGTGTACAGGCTGAACATGGCATAGATCTGTGATCTGAACCATGTAAATATGTTCTGACCTAAAATTAAATAACTGGTTAGTTCAATGGAGCAATTAATTTACCTGACTGATCTTGGAATCATCAGTCCAGTTTCTTCATAATCATGAACTGTTGAATAATCGATGTTAGAACATCTTTCAAGAGGGTGAACCTTTGCAAGGTGTCGGGCCCTGATGGTATATCTGGTAGGGCTCTGAAAACTTACCCCTAGCAACTGGCAGGACGGTTCAAGGACATCTTCAAGTTCTCACTGCTACAATTGGGGGTTGCCATCTACTTCAAAAGGGCGACAGTGCCCAAGAAGAGCAGGGTGAGCTGCCTCAATGACTGTCACCCAATGGCACTCACTGATGAAGTGCTTTGAGAGTTTGGTTATGGCTAAATCAACCCTTGCCTAAGCAGGGACTTGGACCTGCTACAATTTGCCAATTGCCTCAGACTTTTGCACAGTACTGTAGTAATTTTATGTATTGCACTGTGCTGATGCTGCAAAATAAAACAAATTTCATGACCTATGTGAGTGATGATAAACCCGATTCTGATATGGGTCTCTATTGTGGACTGCAAGGGGGCAAAGAGAGAGGGGAATCATGGTTGAGAAAAGGGGAAGGGAGAGGGAAGCAGCAGAGAGACAATCTGTAATGATGAATAAACCAATTGTTTAGAATTATATGACCTTGCCTGGCATCTCAGGGCTGGGTGCTTCTGCACTTGCGCCACATCCCCCCCACCATGCACCCCGGCATTCCTTCTCTGCCACCTGTGCCACGCCCTTCCTATGGTGTTCCACCCTTGCCATTCCCAACATCTTCCTGCCAGATTTACAAACTCACTGTCCACTCCACATTGGTAAATACAGTACTGTGCAAAAGTCTTAGGCACCCTAACTATATACAGTGCCTATAAAAAGTATTCACCCTGCCCCTGGAAGTTTTCTTGTTTTATTGTTTTACAACATTGAATCATGGTGGATTTAATTTGGCTTTTTTGACACTGATCAACAGAAAAAGACTCTTCAATGACAAAATGAAAGCAGATCCCTACGAAGTGATCTAAATTAACTACAAATATAAGATACAAAATAATTGACTGCGTAAGTATTCACCACCTTCAAGTCATTATTTGGATGCACTTTTGGCAGCAATTACAGCCTTGAGTCTGTGTGGATAGATCTCTTATCAGCTTCGTGCATCTGGACACTACAATTTCCCCCCATACTTCTTTACAAAACTGCTCAAGCTCCGTCAGATTGCATGGGGATCGTGAGTGAAAAGTCTTTTTCAAGTCCAGGCATAAATTATCAATTGGATTGAGGTCTGGACTCTGACTTGGCCACTCCAGGACATTAAGTGGTCTTTTTAAGCCATTCCTGTGTAGCTTCGGCTTTATGCTTGGGGTCATTGTCTTGCTGGAAAATAAATCTTCTCCCAAGTCACAGTTCTCTTTCAGACTGCATCAGGATTTCGTCAAGGATTTCCCAGTATTTTGCTGCATTCATTTTACCCTCTACCTTCAAAAGGCTTCCAGGGCCTGCTGCAGTGAAGCATCCCAACAGCATGATGCAGCTACACCATGCTTCACAATAGGGATGGTGTGTTTTTGATGATGTGCAGTGTTTGGTTTATGCCAAACATAATGTTTAGTCTGATGGCCAAAAAGCTCAATTTTGGTTTCATTAGACCATAGAACCTTCTTCCAGCTGACCTTCTGGCAAACCCTAGCCGAGATTTCACTTGAGTTTTTTTCTACAGTGGCTTTCTCTTTGCCACTTTCCTATAAAGCTGTGACTGGTGAAGCACCTGGGCAACAGTTGTTGTATACACAGTCTCTCCCATCTCAGCCACTGAAGCTTGTAGTTCCTCCAGAGCTGTCATAGGTCTCTTGGTCTCACTGGTCTCCTCCTTGCACGGTCACTCAGTTTTTGATGATGTCCTGCTCTAGGCTAATTTACAGCTGTGCCATATTTTTCCATTTCTTGATGATTTCCTGATTTCTGTGGAATTCTCTGCCACAGGAAACAGTTGAGGCCGGTTCATTGGCTATATTTAAGAGGAAGTTAGATATGGCCCTTGTGGCTAAAGGGATCAGGGGGTATGGAGAGAAAGCAGGTACAGGGTTCTGAGTTGGATGATCAGCCATGATCATACTGAATGGTGGTGCAGGCTGGAAGGGCTAAATGGCCTACTCCTGCACCTATTTTCTATGTTCCTCTGTTTCTATGATTGACTTAATTATACTCCAAGGGATATTCAGGGACTTGAAAATTTTCTAGTATCCATCTCCTTGTGTTTTTCAAAAACCTTTTTGTGGGGTTACTTGGAGTGTTCTTTTGTCTTCATAGTGTAGTTTTTGCCAGGATACTGACTCACCAGCAGTTGTATTTTTACTACAATCAATTGAAACACCTTGACTGCACAGAGGTGTCTGAAATGAGATTTCCATTTAACTAAGTATGTCTCTTCTAAAACCAATTGGCTGCACCAGTGATGATTTAGTGTATGATATTAAGGAGGGGGTGAATACTTAAGCAATCAATTATTTTGTGTTTCATATTTGTATCTAATTTAGATAACTTTGTAAAGACCTGTTCTCACTTTTGAGACAAAAAAGTCTTTTTCAGTTGATCAGTGTCAAAAAAAAAGTCAAATTAAATCCACTGTGATTCAATGTTGTAAAACAATAAAACATAACTTCTGGGGGGGGGGGGGGGGGACATGAATACTTTTTATAGACACTGTATCTGTGCCTAAGACTTGCATAGTATTTATATACTTATAATTTTTAGTTTTTAGTATTATGTATTCCACTGTACAGCTGCCACAAAACAACGAATTTCATGACATATGCCAGTGAAATTAAACCTGATTCTGAAGCTCATTATGCTTGATACTGTACTAGATTTCATTTAGACCATAAGACAGGAGCAGAAATAGGCCATTTGGCCCATCAAGTCTGTTTTGCAATTCCATCATGGCTGATTTATTGTCCCTCAACCCCATTCTCTGGCCTTCTCCCTGTAATCTTTGATGCCCTTACTAATCAAGAACCTATTAACCTCTGCTTTAAAGATACCCAATGACTTGGCCTCAACAGCCGTTTGCAGTAATGAATTCCACAGATTCACCACTCACTGACTAAAGAAATTTCTCTTCTGTTCTAAAGGGATGTCCTATTTTGAGGCTGCATGCTGTGGTCCTAGACTCCCCCACTATAGGAAACATCCTCTCCATGTCCACTCTATCTCAGCCTTATTTAAAGAGTTGATTTCCCCCCTCCCTCTGCCATCACTGCATTTCCATCCAGTGCTCCAATTGATTATAATAGACAATAGGTGCAGGAGAAAGCTATTCGGCCCTTTGAGCTAGCACTGCCATTCAATGTGATCATGGCTGATCATCCACAATCAGTACCCTGTTCCTGCCTTCAACCCATATCCCTCGACTCCGATATCTTTAAGAGCTCTACCTAACTCTTTCTTGAAAGCATCCAGAGAATTGGCCTCCACTGCCTTCTGAAGCAGAGCATTCCATAGATCCACAACTCTCTGGGTGAAAAAGATTTTCCTGAATTCTGTTCTAAATGGCCTACCCCTTATTCTTAAACTGTGGCCTCTGGTTCTGGACTCCCCCAATATCGGGAACATTAACAGTTAAGTCAATCTGCTTTCAAGTTTGTTGGGTTCTCCCAGTGCCATTTGATGTTAGATTGAAGTGAGCAAGGAAGATTATTCAGTCTGGGGGAGGTTGCTCACTTTTTAACTTTCTCTGAAAGCATCTGGCCATGTTTCAGCACTCCGTTTCTCAAATAATGACGTGACAGTAGTTGTACTGTGAAATATGTTAAATAAATACAACCATTTTCACAGTTTTCATACATTGAGACTGTATTTTATCTATAACTTGGTAGTAAGTGAGGTGAATAATTGATCAACACAGTGGCTGGCTACATAGTCTTTTAAATGTCATTAGAATTATTATAATTTTAAAAAATGATGTAGCACTGTGTCAGATTAATTTAGGTTATTTGACAGCTAAACACGTAGTGAGCTATTATTAATTGCTGATGCATTCCAAGAAAAAAGATGTACCATTTTGAAATTATTTTTCCCTCTTTACAGTCATAATTGGGTGAATATATGCACTTTAAATGAGCCTTGAATAAGTTTGTGCTTATTTTGGTTATTATAGAAGTTGTGTCAAGGACATGTAGAGTTCTATTGATTATACCAAGAATCAGAGATTTTAGCTATGATGAGAGATTTTTTAAAGAAGTTGGCCATTTTATTAGAACCAAGAAAAGATTTAATTGATCAACCATCTTAATAATAAGCTAAGAGTGAATCCATTTCAGATGGTTGGTGCAGCATGAACTAAAAGGTAAGATTTAATAATGAATTCTGCCTTGCCCAACTCCCTGGGTCTCTGACATTTTTGTAATGTCCCTTCATGGGATCTGAGTGTTATTGTGTGTGACATTTATTGCTCATCCTTAACTACCTTTGAGAAGGTGTTGATGAGCTCCCCTCTGCAGCTGCTATTATGTACAGCAACTTGGTAGTGGTAGACTTTAAGGAGTGCCTTAACTGGACAGGTAGAGAGTGATGTTAGAAATTACTTGTTAACACACAGCAAGTTGGAAATTTGGAATGCTCTCATTCAAAAGGCTGGTGGGATTGGTATCTGTTAGATATTAAGGACTATATTGCCATGGTCAACAATTGGAGTTATAGAGCAGAAGTGGTTGCAGTGTTTTGTCGGGTTCCCAACCTGGGGTTGTGGACCCCATGCTTGTTGTTATTGGTCCATAGCATAAAAAAGGTTGGCAACCCCTGTTCTAAATGAATGGTGAACTAAGTGGCTGGATTGTTGCCTCCTGTTTAGATGTTGTGTTCACACATCATATCTATGCTCACTGACATTGGCTTCTGATCTGACTAAAACGCGTATTTACAATTAAAATCCTTGTGTTCAAATAGTTCCATGTCCCTGATTCACCTCATCTCTGTGGCCTCCTCCAAGCACTGTAATTGTGTGAGATCTTGTGTTCCCAGATGGGCTGTAGCTTAATAGCTCTACTGAACTCGGCCAGTTGGAATGCAGCCAATATAAAGTGTTCAGCATGTTTTTCTTCCCATGGACCTATCGTGCCAGACTGCTGAGACACTGAAGTAGCTGCAGTAGTTTAGTGCTCATTTTCTGATATTGATATTTCATAACTTACAAAAGCTGCTGGTGTATTTCAGAATCAATACTGTAATTGCTAGAAGAGTAGGCAGCATGGTAGCGAAGTGATTAGCATAGCGCTTTACTGCAGCAGTGACTGAGTGTAATTCCATTGCTGAATATAACAAGTTTGTAAACTCTCACCATGACTGCACGTGTTTCCTCTAAGTGCTTGGGTTTCCTCCCACTTTCCAAAGATATATGGGTTAGGGTTAGTTGTGGTCATACTATGTTGGTACCAGAAACATGGCAACACTTACTTGCTGCCCCCAGCACATCCTTGGACTGTGCAGGTCGTTGATGCAAATTATGCATTTCACTGCATGTTTTGATATACTTGTGATAAATAAAGCTAATCTTAACCTTAATTTAATCAAAATTAAAGTGACATTGGGCCAGGGGTAGATGACCACGTGAGTTTATCTGGGTGCTGCAGTTTCCTCCCACAGTCCCAAAGACGTACTGGTTGGTAGGTTAATTGGTCATTGCAAATTGCCCCTTGATTAGGCTGGGGTTAAATAATGGGTTTGCTGGGTGGCACAGCTCAAAAGCGCCAGAAGAGCCTACTCTGTGCTACATGTCAACAAATGCCAGCAGTTCTACGGTGAACAGACAGCACTTGCCCCATATGTGCAGCCACTTCACATGCACATCAAAATGCAGAGCCCTGTACTCTACCTATGAAGAGATTGCAGCTGTCACAGGTTTCCTTAGCACCATGTTAAAAAGGCTTGTTCTAATGCATCCACCAACACTCTCCATCATAATGGTAATGTTTGTGAGTGAAGCAATGGGATTGCCCTGCTTTTTGTGGAAGGACCATACTGGGAAAGTAGAGTAGATACAAGTGTTGTGGCTGTGTTACAGTAGCTGGGCTGGAGGCTGAAACCAGAATTAGGTTTCTGCTAGGATTGACCGGGGAAAGAAATTCTTTTAATCTAATATGAGATGAATCCCCTTGTGAGGATTTTGGTATATCTGTGCAAATCAATCCATGTGAAATTTAGCATGTTTTCTGAAAGTTTAATTCAGTATTACAAGTTCAAACAATGATAATCATTGAAAAATGTGAAGATGTTATGTGTAAATGCAATCACTGTGTTTCTTCAGTTCATTTCACTGTGTAAACTCCTCAGGTTTCAACATATGCTCAGACATTTACTTTCCCTAATATACTGTGTTTGTTATTTCAAGAGTAGATCTTTCTGTTTACCATTAACACGTTAAGGGGAGGCCATCAAATGACATCTTCTCCTTAACAGTAATGATTTTCTGTTGGAGAAAATCATTTATGTCTTTCACTCATGAATATCCTGTGTTTTGTTTTCTTTTTTTGCTTGTTTTGACCTCCTGGCCTGCGTCCCTTCTCCCCTCACACAAGATTATGCTGAGCAGCTGCGAAATTTGCAGAAGACAAAAGAGAAGCTTGAAATTGCATTAGAAAGACACCAGGATTGTACGTACATTCAATTTATTGTTTCAGTATGATTTATTCCATTCAATGGATTTTCAGATGCTAAGCAACTTCTTTCTGCTGTGAGTGATAAATAGAAAGCCAAAACCTTTATTAATTACTTTTCTGCTGGTGTTTATAAAGACTGTAAAACAGTATGATTTTATTGTACTGAACTATGGAAGAACATTTACAAAACAGAGTAAAACTTGAATAATTTATTTGGAAGCCATGAAGGTTTGGCATGTGACTTACTAGGTGATGTTTGCAGTTTCCATTCACCAGCAGTTCTGTTCCCAGGGACTTAACGGAGCCCTGTTTCCCTCTCCCCCTTCCGACAGACCAGGGCTCTGGTTCTAGCATACCCCAAGTGCTTGCCAGCACTCTTGTTCCTGCACCCTTACAATTTCCTCACTCCCCAATTCTTTACCATTCCCTGACCACTGGCTGGGACACCAGTTCCTGGACTCTATTTTCATATATCCGGTCTGGGTTACTGTGCTCCCTGATTCCTCACTGGCTCCCAGTTGCTCACCATTACCTGACCACTGGCTGGAACACTAGTTCCTGGATTCCCTTTTCACACACCAAGTCCCATTTACTATGTCCCCTGATCCCTAGTTCCCATGTTCCCTGACCACTTGTAGGGACACCATTTCCTAGACTCCCTTTTCACAAAATGGGTCCCAGTTACTATGCCCCCTGATCCTAGTTCCCATGTTCCCTGACCACTTGTAGGGACACCATTTCCTAGATCCCCCTTTTACACACCGGGTCTCAGTTACTATGCTCCCTGATCTGTTGCCAGTCCCCAGTTCCCATGTTCCCTGACCACTTGGTGAGTTGCCAGCTCCTATACTATAATCTAACAGACTGGAAAATTGACTATTCCTAAACATGAGATTCTGCAGATGCTGGAAATCCAGAGTGTGCACACAAAATGCTGGAGGAGCTCAGTAGGTAAGACAGCATCTATAGAGGTGGTTAAACTGTTAATGTTTTGAGCCAACACTCTTCATCAGAACTGGAAAGGAAGAGTGAAGTTACCAGGATAAGAAGGTGGGGGGGGGGGGGGGGAAGAAGTACAAGCTAAAAGATGATTCTTATTCTAGTATCTTCCCTCTTCCTTTCCAATCCTGTTGAAGAGTCTTGACCTGAAACATCGACTGCTTATTTCCACAGATGCTGTCTGACTTGTTGAGTTCCTGCAGCATTTTGTGTGCGTTGTCCTGGAAAATTGGCTAGTCTGGCAGCATCAGAATACTGAGCATGCTGGATCAATGGCATCTCACTGTACCTTGGATAGGAAATACCTGATAGATTTCAATTGCTTTTAATAACCTAGTTGACTTTCAATGCCTTTATGTGCTAGGTACAATTTTGTTTACTGCCGGCTGTAATTTGAAGTATTTTGCATTTCAAATCTTAATTAGCTTCAATGAGGAAGCTTCAGGAGCAGAATGAGGCATATCAAGCCAGCAGAGCAAAGATGGCAGAGACAATGGCTCTAGCCTTGGAAAAGAAGGATCAGGTAACCTACTGCTAATTTTCAAACTCAACCACCCCCACTGATCCTTTTGTAGCCTAAAGTAGCAACGTTACACAATAGAAAATGTTGCTTGCCTGAAGAGTTATCAAAGGAATTAGTTTTTTTAATTAGTATGTTGCTTTAATTTCTGCACAGAGCAACACCTCATTGTACGTGTGAAAGTGCATCAAAATCATTGATCTTTAAAGGAAGAAGCATATATGAGGGTTGACATTTCTAAACTAATATATCATTTTAACATTTTCATTCTCTTCAGAAAGCTGCTTTCTTCCATGGGTGATGGCATTTAACAAATATGTCTTATTAATAGTCAAGCAACCCTATTAAATTTGTGTACATTAATTTTAAGTATTAACTTAAACAAAAGTTCCATTTTGAAATGAATTATGTGTAATTTTTATTTTCAGGAATGGAAGGTGAAAATTTCAGTTCTTGATAAGGTAATGGGGGTTTTTCCAAGCTGTTTTTTTTTCCCTCTGGTTTTGCCCGCTATCATGAAATACTCATTTAAACTAAAATGATAAATTGGCTTGTTACATTTAAGATTTGATGTTCATTTGCAAGTATGGATCATGTCTGTTCTTGGCACTTATCAGGAAATAGTGTGGCGTTCACTATGTTCACACCAAGATCCTCTACCAATATTTGGATGAAGGGTTGATTTGTATTTGTTGAGAAGGAGAGGTGACAGGGTATGGCAGCTTCATTTACCTTTTCATCAAAACTGGGAAAATAGAACAAGTTTTAAGTTACAGGGAATTGGGAAGGGACAAAGTGAACAAAATGGAACGTCCATGGTAGAGTGGAGACCAGAAGAGATCGAACTGATACGTCATGTTCATGGCACCTGAGGATGGTGAAGGCAAGTGAACAGCGAAAAGTGATTCTAGCAAAGGCAGAAACAGGAGAAGATGGGAATTGGAGACCGTTTTTTTTTTTCTGGCATGACATTCTTACCTGGGCACTACCCCAGAAATCAGTCTACCGTAGATTCCGGACTACAGAGCGCACCTGATTAAAAGCCGCTGGCTCTAATTTTAGAAATAAAATCAATTTTTTAATTGTACAGGCCGCACCGGATTTTAGGCTACACCGGATTTTCGGCCCCAGGTGTCCCACGTTGTAATATGAGATATTTACACAGATATTACACGTGAGGATTTTTAACTTTTAATTAAATCCATATGGTAACAAAAACAAATACATATTGCAAATGCTTTTTTTCGAACCGTGCCCGTAACGCGGCTACTTTTAAATATACGTTGCGTATACTTCTTTACTGAACAACATTCCAATATCTCCTAACGACTGGTAAAAAATATATATACTGCAGCCTACCAGGAAAAGTTATTGATCGCCTTTAACTTAAAAGCAGCGTTCGCTCAGATCCAAAGCCGCTCGCGTAATGCGCTCCCTCCATCCTTCCCGTTTTATTGCAAACGGCATTTTTCCCACAAGACGCGGCGAAACCGGGTGTGACGTCATAGCATCCCGCGATGTAGTACAGAAAACAAATATAGTTAAAACTCTTCTAACTTTAACTAGAAAATGAATTACTAAGCGAAAATATTATAAACTAAATAACTGCCATAAAGGCAGCACAATGCTTTTCTTCGAGTGTTTTCCATGTTGATGAGGGTGAGTACAAATGACTGATTTACAATAATTTAATTGTGAAAGTGCGCTTGATTTATCGTACAATTTCATTGGACCTCTGTGAACTACTCATCAATTTTATTGGTCTACTGTTACGAGGCAAAATGTTTACGAGGCGGCATGAAAAAAAATCATGTATTAGCCGCTCCGTTTTAAAGGCCGCAAAGTTCAAAGCTGTTCAAAATGTGGGAAAAAAGTAGCGGCTTAAAATCCGGAATCTACGGTAGTTATTTTGTAGACATAAGAGACTGCAGATGCTGGAGAAACTCAGTGAGTCAGGCAGCATTTGTTGAGCAAAATGGACAATTACTGTTTTGGGTTGACACCCTTCATCTGGACTGGCTAGGTGATTTCCGGGGACAGTCCTCAAATGAGAATTTCTTGGCGGAAAATAACCCCCAAGCTGTCTCCAATTAATTTGTTTTCTCCTTGCCTCTTTTGTTACTTCTCCCCCTCTTTTTCCCATTCCCTATTTTGGCTCCCATCTTACCCCTTCTCTTCTCCTTGCCTGCCGATCACCTCTTTCTGGTGCCCCTCCTCCTTCCCTTTCTCCCATGGTCCACTCGCCACTCCTATCAGATTCCTTCTTCTTCAACCCTTTGCCTCTTCCACTTATCACCAGCCAGCTTGTACTCCTTCCCCTCCCCCACCTTCAAATTTTGTCTTCCTCCCCCTTCCTTTCCAGTCCTGATGAAGGGTCTCAGCCCGAAACGTTGACTTTTTATTCCCCTCCATAGATTCTGCCTGACCTGCTGAGTTCCTCCAGCATTTCGTGGGTTGTCTGCCTTCACCATCCTCAGCTACATTGATCATTTTGGATTGACTCAGCATTGAGGCCTAGTTTTGCAGTGTGCAGTAGTGATACTAGTTGGTTGTCCATCACAAGTCTAAATGTTAACAGGGGTTATTACCACAGATATCATACCTTTGTCTGTTATCTTCTGAGGTATACTCACAATTTTTCCAACAAAAGATAATGAATACTGGTCACACACACAAAATGCTGGTGGAACGCAGCAGGCAAGGCAGCGTCTATAGGAAGAAGTACAGTCGACGTTTTGGGTCGAGACCCTTTGTCAGGACTAACTGAAAGAAAAGATAGTAAGAGATATGAGAGGGGGAGGGGGAAATCTGAAATGATAGGAGAAGACAGGAGGGGGAGGGATAAAGCTAAGAGCTGGAAAGTTGATTGGCAAAAGGGATACACAGCTGGAGAAGGGAAAGGATCATGGGATGGGAGGCCTAGGGAGAAAGAAAAGGGGAGGGGAGCACCAGAGGGAGATGGAGAACAGGCAAGGAGTGATTGTGAGAGGGGCAAGGTGGGGGGGGGGGGGAGGGAGGAGGGAAATAAATAAATAAATAAGGGATGGGGTAAGAAGGGGAAGAGGGGCATTAACGGAAGTTAGAGAAATCAATGTTCATACCATCAGGTTGGAGGCTACCCAGACGGAATATCAGGTGTTGTTCCTCCAACCTGAGTGTGGCTTCATCTTGACAGTAGAGGAGGCCATGGATAGACATATCAGAATGGGAATGGGACGTGGAATTAAAATGTGTGGTCACTGGGAGGTCCTGCTTTCTCTGGCGGACCGAGCATAGATGTTCAGCGAAACGGTCTCCAAGTCTGCGTCGGGTCTCACCAATATATAAAAGGCCACACTGGGAGCACTGGACGCAGTATATCACATCAGCCGACTCACAGGTGAAGTGTCGCCTCACCTGGAAGGACTGTCTGGGGCCCTGAATGGTGATGAGGGAGGAAGTGTAAGGGCAGGTGTAGCACTTGTTCCACTTACAAGGATAAGTGCCAGGAGAGAGATTGATGGGAAGGGATGGGGGGGACGAATGGACAAGGGCATTGCGTGGGGACACTAAGTTCATTTTCCTTTTGAAGTTGAGCCAAGCATGGTGCTCCCACATTTATCCAGGTTGAAATTAACTAACATCATAAGAGCTATCATTATGTGTGCCACAGTAGCGTAGTGATAGCACAACACTATTACAGCTCGGGTCATCGGAGTTCAGAGTTCAATTCCAGCGTCCTCTGTAAGGAGTCTCTATATGTCCACCCCATGGAATATGTAGGTTTTCTCCAAGTCCTTCAATTTCCTCAAGACTCACAGTCCAAAGGTGTACTGTTTAGGAGGTCAGTTGGTCCATAGAACATAGAACCATAGAACACTACAGCACAGTACAGGCCCTTCAGCCCTCCATGTTGTGCCGACCTATATAATCCTTAAAAAAAAGTATTAAACCCACACTACCCCATAACCCTCCATTTTTCTTTTATCCATGTGCCTGTCCAAGAGGCTCTTAAATACCCCTAATGTTTTAGCCTCCACCACCATCCCTGGCAAGTCATTCCAGGCACTCACAACCCTCTGTGTTTAAAAAAAAAAAACAAAAAACAAACAAACAAACAAACAAACTTACCCCTGATGTCTCCCCTAAACTTCCCTCCCTTAATTTTGTACCTATGCCCTCTGGTGTTTGCTGTTGGTGCCCTGGGAAACAAGTACTGACTATCCACCCTATCTATGCCTTTCATAATCTTGTAGTCCTCTATCAAGTCCCCTCTCATTCTTCTATGCTCCAAAGAGAAAAGTCCCAGCTCTGCTAACCTTGCTTCATATGACTTATTCTCCAATCCAGGCGACATCCTGGTAAATCTCCTCTGCACTCTCTCCATAGCTTCAACATCCTTCCTATAATGAGATGACCAGAATTCCATGTACTGACCATTACATGTAGTGGTTGTTGTAAATAATCTTGTTAGGGTTAAATGGATGATTGTCAGGGGTTGCTGGGCAGTGCGGTTCAAAGGGCCAGAAGGGCCTATTCTGTGCTGTATCTCAATAAACAAATAATTGTGGACAATTTGAGAAAATTGCAGGTCAAATGTGAATTAAAAATAGGAGGTTTCCCACTCCATTATGACAAACTGAAAACCTCTGTTCAGTTTTAGTGATAATTCTTTATATTTTCATTGTTATAAATATGATGAATCTAAATGTTCAAACAACCCACCTTTTTCTTGATTACTTGTAGCTTCAACAGCACCCCCTTCTATCAGGTGTGTGTTTACATAGGCTACATTTATAATAGAGAATATTGGTAGGAGTTGCTTACAGTTCTAATGTTTTATAGCCATATACGTACACAGTGACTGGATGGGAACCACGGCAGCAGGGCACAAATGAAAGGGTTGAGGACTTGGCATGACAACACTGGAAGGAAGGATAACAAGGGGCACACTAATGAATGTGGTGGTACTGATGGACTGAAATGTATTCATTTCAGCGCTAAGAGTATCATGGGTAAAGAGGATGAACTTAGAGCCTGGATCAGTACATGAAATTATAATGTTGTTGCCATTACAGAGACCTGGTTGCATGAGGGACAGGACTTGGCAGCACAAAGCTCTTGGCTTTCATTGTTTTAGATGTGATGGAGAGGGAGTAAAAGAGGTGGAGGGGTTGCACTACAGATAGGGATGAATGTCACAGTAATACTCAGAGTGGACACACTGGAGGGCTTATCCACAGAGGTGATTTGAGTGGAGCTCTGAAATAAAGGTGCAATTACACTGATGGGATTATAAAGAAGCTATATTGTACTGTGGGGTGGAGGAACAGATCAGTAGAAGATTATGGAATGGTGCAGGAACAACAGGGTTGTCACCGTGAGGAACTTAAACTTCTCCAGTATTGATTGGAACTTTTTTAATAGACAGGGTGGGATTTCTTCAGTGCAACCAAGAGGTTCTTGAAACAGTATTTGGAGAGTTCAGTTAGAGGAGAACCAGGTTTAGGAAATGAGCCAGGCCAAGTGACAGACCTGATGGTGGGTGAACATTTTGGGAATAGTGACTACAACTCATGTTTTAAGATAGTTTGAGTAAGGATAAAAAAGGATCTTGAAGGAAAGTACTAAACTATGAGAGGTCAACTTTCGACAGGATAAGACAAGAACTAAGTGGTGTTGATTGCTAACAGTTGCTGTTAGATCTCTATGTCTGAGTTGTGGAAGTTGTTTAAAGACCAGCTGATCAGAGTTCAGGATTGGCATGCTCTGATAAGGAGTAAGGACAGGAATGTGCTCAAGGGGTAATTAGGAAGGCTAAAAGAGAATCCAAAGGCTTATATTTAGGAAAAGAGGATAATAAAGGAGGGAATTTGTGCTTGGAGTCATATTTCTAAATGCAGAACAGACTTCTTGGGCCCAATAGTCTAATCCTGCTCCTATGTTTTATGGAATGGTCCATGAACCTATGTCAACCATTAACCACCCATATACAACATCACATTTATCTCAAATTCTCATTAATTCCCCTAGATTTTGTCACGCACCTAAGAATAATTAATAGTGATCCATTAAGCTGCAAATACACACGTCCTTCCAATGAGGGTGGAAGCCGGAGCACCCCAAGGAAGCCCACATAATCACAGAGAGAATTACACACACCACCTGAAGTCTAAAGGGAACCCAGGTATCTGGTGATGTGTGGCAGTGCTGTACTGGCTGTGTCACTGTGCTGCCCTGGTATAAGTTGTGTTAAGTCTGTAACTGCACCCAATTATCATGATATAGAAACATTGAAAATGTGCAGCACAATACAGGCCCTTCGGCCCACAAAGTAGATATCTATGAATGCATGCATAGACAAAATGGAAAATAGCTGTGAAGGATTGAGCACAGTAGCGGCCCTTTAGCCTACAATATTGTATTATCCTTTTAATCTCCTCCAAGATCAATCTAACCCTTCCCTCCCACGCAGTCCTTCAACTTTCTGCCACATGTGCCTATCTAAAGTCTCTTAAATGTCCATAATGTATCTGCCTCTACCACCCACTCCGACAGCACATTCCACGCACCCACCGCTTGCCTGAGAGCTTTGATCTTTCACTTACAATTATGTATATAAAATAGCACTGGTAATTTTTTATTAGTCTTCTCACTTTATGAATTATTTTAGGAAAAAGCAGCCTTTGCGAATCAGCTGAAGCAGATGAAGGATGAAAATTTGAACCTGTTTCAGAAACGAGATGAACAGGATGAATTGGACGGATTTCAGCAGCAGGAACTTGCCAAAGTCAAACATATGGTATAAGGAATAAAATAAATTCTTAACAAACTTCCATTTTGTAGAAAACCTTTTGCTTTGTGGCTGTTCAGTTATGTGGTAGACTTTTATTTTACTAATACACCTGGAAGCAGAGTGTCTTTTGGAAAAGAGATTTAATCTCTCAGCCCAGAGCTGAATAGTGGGTGCAGTATTGTGGGTGCTATAGTGAGGGCTTGATTAAAAAT
The DNA here is from genome assembly GCF_048418815.1 of Hemitrygon akajei. Lineage (NCBI taxonomy): Eukaryota > Metazoa > Chordata > Chondrichthyes > Myliobatiformes > Dasyatidae > Hemitrygon > Hemitrygon akajei. The sequence continues at coordinate 171,256,089 of NC_133130.1, read as the reverse complement.
GAATGTTTTTCCTCAGTGAAGAATTTTCACCAACTTAAATGGCCGTCTTCAATTTGGAAATGGTCTACACTCAGTGGCCATGTTATTAGGTACAGAAGTGGAACCTGGTGTGGTCCCTCCTCATCAGGGTTCAATGTGTTGTGCATTCGGAGATACTCATCTGTACAACACGTGCTTATTTGAGTTGCGGTTGCCTTCCTGTCAGCTTGAACTGGTCTGGCCATTCTCCTTTGACTGCTCTCATTAACAAGGTGTTTTCACCCCCAGAACTGCTTCTCACTGGACGTTTTTTGTTTCTTGCATCATTCTCTGTAAACTCTGGAGACTGTCGTGTGTAAAAACCCCAGGAGATCAGCAGTTCCTGAGATCTGGCAATCCACCAAACCACCCCATCTGGCAACAACAATCATTCCACGGTCAAAGTTACTTAGATCATATCACTAATGTGATGAGGATCAAGAAGGTTTGGACAAGGGAAGCACGGGAGTGCCTACAGGACTGCTTTGAATCTGTGGACTGGACTGTGTTCAGGGATTCATCTTCGAACCTGGATGAGTATACCAACTTCATTAAAACCTGTGGATGAGTGTGTGCCCACAAAGATTTACTGTACATTCCCAAACCAAAAGCCGTGGAGGCTAGATCTGTGGCATTCAAGTCTGGCGATCCAGGCCTATACCAGAAAGCCAAGTATGATTTGCGGAGGGCTATTTCAAGGGCGAAGAGACAATTTTGAATGAGGTTGGAGGCACAGACACACAGCAACTCTGGCAGGGTCTGCAAGACATTACTTCCTACAAAGCGAAACCCAATAGCATGAGTGGCAGTGATGCTTCACCAGCAGATGAACTGAATGCCTTCTATACACGCTTTGAAAGAGAGAACACAACTACAGCTGTGAAGATCCCTGTTGCACCTGATGACTCTGTGATCTCTGTCTTAGAGGTTGATGTTAGGCCTCTGAGATGAAGTTAAAGAGAGTGAACCCTCACAAGGTGGAATGTCCCGATGGAGTACCTGGAAAGGCTCTGAAAACCTGTGCCAACCGTCTAGCAGGAGTACTCAAAGATATTTTCAACCACTCACTGCTGGGGGCGGAAGTTCCCACTTGCTTCAAAAAGGCAACAATTATACCAGTGCCTAAGAAGAATAATATGGGCTGCCTTATTGACTATCACCTGGTAGCACTCACATTGACAGTGATGAAACGCTTTGAGAGGTTGGTCATGACTAGACTGAATTCCTGCCTCAGCAAGGACCTGGGCCCGTTGCAATTTGCCTATCACCACAATAGGTCAACGGCAGACACAATTTCAGTGGCTCTCCGCACAGCTTTAAACCACCTGGACAACACAAGCACCTACGTCAGGATGCTGTTCATGGACTATAGCTCAGCATTTAACACCATCATTCCCACAATCCTGATTGAGAAGTTGCAGAACCTGGGCCTCTGTACCTCCCTCTGCAATTGGATCCTTGACCTTCCTAACCGGAAGACCACAATCTGTGCAGTTTGGTGATAACATATCCTCCTCACTGATGATCAACACTGGCGTACCTCAAGGTTGCTCTACTCTCTATATACACATGACTGTGTGGCTAGGCATAGCTCAAATACCATTGATAAATTTGCGGATGATACAACCATTGTTGCTAGAATCTCAGGTGGTGATGAGAGGGCGTACAGGAGTGTGATATGTCAACTAGTGGAGTGGTGTCACAGCAACAACCTTGTACTCAACGTCAATAAGACGAAAGAGCTGATTGTGGACTTCAGGAAGAGTAAGACAAAAGAACACATACCAATCCTCATAGAGGGATCAGAAGTGGAGACCGGGAGCACTTTCAAGTTCCTGGGTGTCAAGATCTCTGAGAACCTAACCTGGTCCCAACATATTGATGTAGTTATAAAGAAGGCAAGACAGCGGCCATACTTTATTAGGAGTTTGAAGAGATTTGGCACGTCAACAAATACTCTCAAAAATTTCTATAGTTGTACCGTGGAGAGCATTCTGACAGGCTACATCACTGTCTGGTATGGAGGGGCTACTGCACAGGACTGAAAGAAGCTGCAGAAAGTTGTAAATCTACTCAGCTCCATCTTGGGCACTAGCCTACAAACCACCCAGGACATCTTTAGGGAACGGTGTCTCAGAAAGGCAGCGTCCATTATTAAGGACCTCCAGCATCCAGACCATGCCCTTTTCTCACTGTTACCATCAGGTAGGAGATACAGAAGCCTGAAGGCACACACTCAGCGATTCAGGAACAGCTTCTTCCCCTCTGCCATCCGATTCCTAAATGGACATTGAAGCTTTGGGTGCTACCTCACTTTTTAAAAATATTTCTTTTTTTGCATGCTTTTTAAATCTTTTCAATATATGTAATTGATTTATATGTTTGTTTATTAGTGTTATGTTTATATTTTTTATTATTTTTTTTCTCTGCTATATTATGTATTACATTGAACTGCAGCTGCTATGTTAGCAAATTTCACGTCACATGCCGGTGATAATAAAGCTGATTTTGATTCTGATTCTTCCCCATTCGGATGTTTGGTCTGAACAACAACTGAACCTCTTGCCCATGTCTGCATGCTTGTATGCATTGAGTTGCTGCTACATGAGCATTTAATTAGATATTTGAATTAAGGAGCAGGTGGACAGGTATACCTAATAAAGTGGCCACTGAGTGTATGTTCCTGAATTTGTGAGTGCAGGAAAGCATTTTGTTTACAGCTCTCTATCAACACCATATGCTGCCCATACGCTTAACAGTTGACAAATAAAGATGTGCTAATTACTCTGTTGCTCTTTTGGGATAAACTAGTTTCAGGTAAATTAATTTGGCGTAAGAGGAATTGTACGTGAGAACTTTGTCCTACATTTCTATAATTACATTACTGTCCAGCTCTGATGGATTGGGTTATCACAGCTTTAAATTTGTCAATATTAATTAAGATAAAGTATTAGAACTGAAGTATGCTGTGATGCTTGGAACATTACCATGTGATAAAACATCTTTTATAGAGTTAAACGTAATCTGACAGGATGTTATTTTATCTGTTTTATAGCTCCTGAGGAAAGAACAATTGTTGTCCAATGTTGAAGGAGAACTTGAGGAACAGAAAACAGAACTAGTTAAAACCAAAGAGGAGCTGAAGGTCTCCATTCAGAAACTTTCAAACCTAAAACAAAGGCTACAGCAAATGGAGAATTTAAATGCAGATTTGACCAAGGAAAGGTACAGCATTTTGGGGCGAAAATCATTTATGATACTCTGAAACATTTTATTCTGCCATAAACACAAGAGATTCTGCAGATGCTGGAAATCCAGAGTAACACACACTATGTTCAGCCCAAAACTCTGACTATTTGTTCCTCTCCATAGATGCTGCCTGACGTGCTGAGTTCCTCCAGCATTTTTTGTATGTTATTCGTCCATAAGCTGTCCAATTTTGCATCAATTCAGAATGAGCTGGATATTTCTTTAGTTGAACATGTAGTAAGACAGCAAAGTTACCCGATACCAAAATTCTTGAAAGAAATAATATTACCAGCAAAGGGGCATCAGAGTTCAGAGTTCAATTCCAGTGCCCTCTGTAAGGAGTTTCACAGTGTGAAACTGTGCCTGTTTCCTCCCACAGTTCCAAGGCATATCATTTGGTGGATTAATTGGTCATGATAAATAGTCCTGTGATTAGGCTAGGGTTAAATAGGTGGGTTGCTGGGCAGTGAGGTTCATTGGGCTGGAAGGACCTGTTCCAAGCTGTATCTCTAATGAAATAAATAAAAGTAAATTTAATGGTATTTATTGGAAGCTTTCTATGAGGTAGAAGGATTTTACTCTAAAAGCTTTTAGAGTACACTCCTTGAGCAAATCAGTAGGTATTGTAAATGCATTTGAGGAACGAGAATGTGAAGCCAGTAGGCCTTATGTTAATATTAATGGATGGAAATCAGGGCCTATAATTTTATGCCCAAATTTCCTTTAACTTGTTGAAATTTGTTAATATATACAATTTTTTCTATTGTATATTATATTTAGTTCCATTGACACGCCATTCATCCTTCTATTGGTCCCATTACTATTATCAATAATTGCATGGAGCCAAAAATTCATAGACTTGGTTCCAAAGTCAGGAAGTAATGTATACCAGGACAAGACAAAGTGGGCAGTTGTTTTTTGAATAAAACTGAAACATTTTAACAATGTTCTGTAGTTTGTAGTTTTATGCAGTTGTCAAGACTAAAGCCTATATGTTACATTAATCAGTGATACTAAGTGGTGCAGTACCTTTTGAAATGAAGTTTATTCTCTGTTATTAGACTGGATATACTAAAATACAGAGCTGCTTTACTTGCAATGTCAGTTTCTATGGCCAAACAAGTTGTCCCTCCCTAAATTTCTCACCCCTGAACTCCTCTCCCCTTCTATAACATGCTTTTTTTTTAAACCTGTCTGTTTTACCAAGCTTTTGGTCATCTCCCCACATAACTCCTAATGTGGATTGGTGTTAGATGTTATCTGATGACTCTGCTATGAAAATCCTTGTTATCTTTTGCTATAAATAAAAGTTACTGTAATTGTTCTGCGTCATGAAATTGGAATACTATTGTGATTTAAACAAAAAGTGATATACCTCCATCCAATTTATATTAAGTGATGGGATACCTCTGACTTAAGGCCACAATGTAATTTAATGTTATATATAATATATTTATACACAAATATAATGTTATAATTCCAAAGAAGGAAGGAGATACTGTATAGAAATTAACTTTATATAATGTCTCTCATTACATCAGTATGTACTAAGAGTATCGAATAGTACTGTTAGATACTCGGGTGTAATGTATGGAAAGGGGATGGCCAGTTTGTGCTAAAGGGCCATGAGATGAATGACTACATTGTGGAAGGATAAATATTAACCTGCACATTGGGAAATCTCCAGTGATTAATTGTTAAATTCTATATTCACTTCAAGGGAGAAGGCTACTGTTTATAAAAATGTCATCTCTGTCAGCCCAGCAACGCCTCAGTACAAATTTCTTGTCAGCAAACATTACATGCTCAGTGGTACTACTTTATTTAAGCCAACTTTAAGCATTTGCCAAGTTCATTGTACCAGGCCTGAATTTATGATTATTCTTTTTGAAATCATGCTACTCACTGTGTTGTCCAAAAAGACTATTGAAAACATGGAGCTCTAACTAATTCTTTTTCAGTTTCTTAGAGGAAAATCTTTGTACCTTTGAAGAAAAACTTGTTGATTTTTTAAAAATTTTACAGAGAGGAACTTTTGGCTACAAAACAAAGTGCAGAAAGGAAAATAACCCAGTTGGAAGAGAGGGCTCAGGAATTACAGGATTTGACCCAGCAATTCACAGCTGATATTAATAAGGTACAGAGGTTTAATATGCTCTTTCAAATAGAAAGGATAACACTCAATAATCAAGAGCATTGAAGTTTTATAAAATTTTATAGGAGAATGTAATGGTATCCATCTAGCTTTTAATTGCACCAAAGTAATATTTGTTCATTCTTTGCTTGCTAAATCTTTACATTTATCACAAAAAAGTCATAGGTATGCCTGTGTGGTACCTGTGAAAATAGCTGCTATGCACAGTGGCTTTTATGAAAAACGTAAATTGCTATGATATCAGCGTGTTCAGATTCTAAAGCAAAAAAATCTCATTCTTAGATCCTAAGAAAAAGAGTTTGATGCTCTTTCTCATCGAAGAGCAACTGCACATCTTAATAGTATAAAGAGAAAATAACTGTGCAAGGGGCACATTCATTAGAAAATCAGTAGTCAGTGTTGAGTTGTGTTAAGTACAAGCTAATTGACATTCATCAATGTGACTAGTTTTGTTTTTAAGTCAAAGACATTGGGATATTTTAACAAAAAGCAAATTCATTTCTCAAAACATGCTGGCATTTTGGGAAACATAGTTTTTTTCAGAACATAGAAATCTACAGCATATTACAGGCCCTTCAGCCCACAATATTGTGCTGACCGTGTACCCTACTCTAGAAACTGCCTAGAATTTCCCCACCGCATAGCCCTCTATTTTTCTAAGCTCCATGTACCTATCTAAGGGACTCTTAAAAGACACCTTTACCGCTGTCGCTGGCAGTGCATTCCATGCTCCCACCTGTGTGAAAAGCTTAACTCTACAACCCCCCCCAAGGACCTTAAAACTATATTCAGCCATAGGAAAAAGCCTCTGGTTATCCACACAATCAATGCCTCACAACATCTCTATCAGGTCACCTCTCATCCTCCTTCGCTCCAAGGAGAAAAGGCCAAGTTCACTCAACCTATTCTCATTAGACATGCTCCCGAACCAGGCAACATCCTTGTAAATCACCTCTGCACCCTTTCTATAGTTTCCGCATCCTTCCTGTAGTGAGGTGACCAGAACTGAGCACAGTACTCCAAGCGGGGTCTGACCAGGGTCCTATATAGCTGCAACATTACCTCTTGGCTCTTGAACACAATCCCACAGTTGATAAATACCAACGTACCATAAGCCGCCTTAACACTGTTAACCTGCGCAGTAGCTTTGAGTGTCCATGGACGTGGATCCCAAGATCTCGCTGATCCTCTACGCTGCCAAGAGTCTTATCATTAATATTCTGTCTTCAAATTTGACCAACCAAAACAAACCGCTTCACACTTAGCAGTTGAACCCAGTTCTGCATCCTATCAAAGTCCCACTGTAACCTCTGACAACCCTCCAGACTATCCACAACACCCCCAACTTTTGTGTCATCAGCAAATTTACTAATGCACCCTTCCACTTCCTCATCCAAGTCATTTATAGAAATCACAAAGATGGGGGTGGGGGGTAGTCCCAGAACAGATCCCTGTGGAACACCACTGATCACCAACCTCCATGCAGAATGCGAACCATCTACAACCACCCTTTGCCTTCTGTGGGCAAGCCAATTCTGGATCCACAAAGCAAGGTCTCCTTGGATCCCATGCCTCCTTACTTTCTGAATGATCCTTGAATGGGGCACCTTATCAACTGCTGTACTGAAATCCATATACACTACATCTACTGCTCTACCTTCATCAATGTGTTTTATTACATCTTCAAAGAATTCTATCAGGCTCATAAGGCATGGCCTACCCTTGACAAAACAATGCTGACTACCCCTAATCAGATTATGTCTATCTAAATGCTCATAAATCCTGTCTCTCAGGGCCTTCTCCAACAACTTGCCCACTACTGAAGTAAGATTCACTGGTCTATAATTTCCTTTGTTATCTCTGCTCCCTTTCTTAAACAGGGGAACAACATTTACAGCCCACCAATCCTCTGGTACTTCTTCCAAACCTATTGATGGTGCAAAGATCATCACCAGAGGCTCAGCAATCTCCTCCCTTGCTTCCCACAGTAGTCTGGGGTATATCTCTTCCAGTCCCAATGACTTATCTAACTTGATGCTTTTTAAAAGCTTCAGCACATCCTCTTTCTTAATGTCTGTAAGCTCAAGCTTTTCAGTCCGCTGTAAGTCATCCCACAATTGCTAAGGTTCTTTTCCCTTGCCACTCCATTAGACCCTATCTCTCTTTTATGGTTAAAAAAAAAAGAAAAACTCGCACACTAGGAGAAAGAACTCACTGTGTTTGGATGATGCTGTGCATGCCTTTTACTGCTGTCGATGCCTCTGATGCTTCCCACGCCTGTGCGCTAGCTACTGTTTTTAACAAAAAAAAACTCACTATGCTCGGTGGTGCTTTGCTTACCTTCCACTGCTGCTGGTTCTCTGGACCGGTTAATTATATTCAGAGAGATTGCTGAGACTTGCATACTTACATGGTGAGCCCATCATAGAATGTTCTGTAGTCATTTCCTTTAATTTCTTTTGTTTGGTCAGAGTAGCAGTCAAGCAATTGAAATGTTTCAGGTGATCAAAGCAAGAAATTTGTTTTTCTCTCTGCAGATTTTGCCTGACCCATTGAGTGTTTCCATCATATTCTGTTGTTGTTTTGAAGTATTTCTGATTTTTACAAATAGATTTGGAAGCAGAATGTCTTTTGGAATAAGTGATCTCATTTCTCTGAGCTGAGTGTAATAGTGGGTGCAGTGTAGTGAATGCTAAAGACAGTATCGTTGTCATCATCATCATGTGCCATGTCATATGACATGAGCAAACATGGTCTCCATGACCATGATTGTTCTTGGCAAGTTTTTTTTCTACAGAAGTGGTTTACCATTGCCTTCCTCTGGGCAGTGTCTTTACAAGACAGGGACCCCAGCCATTATCAATACTCTTCAGAAATAGTCTGCCTGACATCAGTGGTTGCATAACCAGGACTTGTGATATGCACCAGCTGCTTATACGACCATCCACCACCTGCTTCCACGGTTTCAAGTGTCTCTGATCAGGTGCTACACCCTGCCCAAGGGTGAGCTGCAGGCTAGCGAAGTGAAGGAGTGTCTTACACCTCCTTTGGTAGAGACGTAGTTCCATCCCGCCACCTGTAAAGACCGTGTAGAAGTATTGAAATATACATTGGGAGCTTTAAACCTCCTTTTCTCTAAAAACTGCAAGTTTAAGTCTTGCTTTTGGCAGCTAGCATAATGACAGTGAGTTGATGAGAGCCTGCTGACCTATTTGCATATTTTGGCTTGTTGACTGTGAAGTTTTGTGGAGGCACAGTGTGTTGATACATGGGCAACAGTCCAAACAGGAATTGCCTGACATCTGTATAGTTGATGTAGTGATTTTAAAAAGCTCCTTGCCAGATCAAATGCACTTTTTCTTATGCTCTCCGGAAGAAACAAAATAACAATTAACTTGAAAATATTTTGTTAGTTCTGTCTCCTGCCTCACAGATTTGCAGGTGACTTGCACCAGTTTTCTCTATCAGGGATTTTTTTTTTTTACACACACTTAAAACACAAGACCATAAGACAAAGGAGCAGAAGTCAGCCATTCGGCCCATCGAGTCTGCTCCGCCATTTCATCATGAGCTGATCCAATTTCCCCTTTAGTCTCATTTCCCCACCTTCTCACCATAACCTTTGATGCCCTGACTACTCAGATACCTATCATTCTCTGCCTTAAATACACCCAATGACTTAGCCTCCACTGCCGCCCGTGGCAACAAATTCCACAGATTCACCACCCTCTGGTTAAAATTTTTTTTTCACATCTCTGTTCTGAATGGGTGCCCTGCAATCTTCAAGTCATGTCCTTTCGTACTAGACTCCCCCACCATGGGAAACAACTTTGCCACATCCACTCTGTCCATGCCTTTCAACATTCAAAATGTTTCTATGAGGTCCCCCCTCATTCTTCTAAACTCCAAGGAGTACGGTCCAAGAGTGGTCAAACGTTCCTCATATGTTGACCCTCTCATTCCCAGAATCATTCTAGTGAATCTTCTCTCCAATGTCAGCACATCCTTTCTTAAATAAGGAGCCCAAAACTGCACACAGTATTCCAAGTGAGGTCTTACCAGTGCCTTATAGAGCCTCAACATCACATCCCTGCTCCTATACTCTATTCCTCTAGAAATAAGTGCCAACATTGCATTCGCCTTCTTCATCACTGACTCAACCTGGAGGTTAACCTTAAGGGTATCCTGCATGAGGACTCCCAAGTCCCGTTGCATCTCAGAACTTTGAATTCTTTCCCCATTTAAATAATAGTCTGCCCGTTTATTTCTTCTACCAAAGTGCATGACCGTACACTTTCCGACATTGTAATTCATTTGCCATTTCTTTGCCCATTCCCTCAATCTATCCAAGTCTCTCTGCAGACTCTATTTCCTCAGCACTACCGGCCCCTCCACCTATCTTTGTATCATCAGCAAACTTAGCCAAAAGCCATCTATTCCATAATCCAAATTGTTGATATACAACGTAAAAAGAAGCAGCCCCAACATGGACACCTGTGGAACACCACTGGTAACCGGCAGCCATCCAGAATGGGATCCCTTTATTCCCACTCTGTTTCCTGCCAATCAACCAACGCTCTATCCACGTATGTAACTTTCCCGTAATTCCATGGGCTCTTATCTTGTTTAATAGCCTCATGTGCGGCACCTTGTCAAAGGCCTTCTGAAAATCCAAATACACAACATCCACTGCATCTCCCTTGTCTAGCCTACTTGTAATTTCCTCAAAAAATTGCACTAGGTTTCTCAGGCAGGATTTTCCTTTAAGGAAACCATGCTGAGTTCTGCCTTTCTTGTCATATGCCTCCAGGTACTCTGTAACCTCATCCTTGACAATCGACTCCAACAACTTCCCAACCACCGATGTCAAGCGAACAGGTCTATAATTTCCTTTTTGCTTCCTTGCCCCCCTTCTTAAATAGCGGAGTGGCATTTGCAATCTTCCAGTCCTCCGGAACCAGGCCAGAATCTATCGACTTTTGAAAGATCATTGCTAATGCCTCCGCAATCTCCACTGCTACTTCCTTCAGAACAGGAGTGTGCATTCCATTTGGACCAGGAGTGTGCATTCCATCTGGACCAGGAGTGTGCGTTCCATCTGGACCGGGAGTGTGCATTCCATCTGGACCGGGAGTGTGCATTCATACCTGGACCGGGAGTGTGCATTCATACCTGGACCGGGAGTGTGCATTCATACCTGGACCGGGAGTGTGCATTCATACCTGGACCGGGAGTGTGCATTCATACCTGGACCGGGAGTGTGCATTCCATCTGGAAAATGGAGTGAAATCAGGCAGTCTGGTGGGATGTATGTTAGCAGAGGGAAATCGTACTCTTTGTTCATTGTATTACTGAAATCCAGTCGGATTGGAGGCCAAGTGATCCTCAGTATTTAAATGATGCATGTCTTTCTTTTGCTGAACTGGCTCTTCAGTTATTTGGCATACTTTGTTTACAACTAAAATTTCCTCAAAGTCCTGTTATAAATTCCCCATTTATAATTAAGATAAATCAACACCATCTTCTGGAAGTTGTTCTCCAAGCCTTCTGTCTTGGAGATATAACATCATATCTCTACTGTCATTGAGTTTCTCTCCCTAACTGCAGTGGTTTAAGAAGGCAGCCCCTTCCCAAGGGCAATAAAATTCTGACCCAGCTTGGGAAGCACACATCCCCTGAATGAATTAGAAAACACTATGCAATTATCATTTTATGTATTTCAGTGATGTTAATTCATCCTTAGTTAACCATATTGTACCTGTGTTGTTCTCTGGAAATAGGCATCCGTAGAGGCTGGGGAGAAGGAGAGAACTATTGAGCATCTACAGACAAAAGTACTTTCTCTGGAAAAAAGGATAGAGGGAAATTACTCTGATGATGAGCATGTACAAGAGCTGCTTAAAGAGGTACTATTCTCATAATAGTACTATTTAAATGATTCAAGTCTTCCTGTTGCTTGTTTGACCTGCTTTCAATGAGTTGTCATGCTATGCATATATCTATAATCTTCCTTATTCAGCTTTTGAATGTTTTGTTTTGGTTCTTTATTTCACACAGTAGATGTCTATAAGGTTGGATTTGAAATTGTGATTCTATTACTTTGTTAACCATTGCACTCTGTAGAAATCCTACCTGGAGCAGATACTGGAAGAAAGTCGACATCATTTGTTAGAAGCAAAAACTGACCATGCTGAGGTTGTGGGAACATTTGAAAGACAGGTATCCACTGCACTGTAAAATCTAATTTTCTCTACTAGTTTCTTAATACAAAAGAATTGTTTATGCTCTCTTTATATTTAATGATTTCCCCCATTTATTTTAGATAGCTAAATTAAAGAATGAATTAGCTGAAATACAGGCTGTGATGAAGGAAAAAGAGGCTGATATGCAGAACTTCAAAGACAAAAGCACAACTCAGGTAATTTCTGCTAACTATTCTGTTACAAGATGAATTACTTGTAAATTGGCTTTGATTTTCAACAGAGTCTGAAATTCTGTCTTTATATCTTAGCAGCATCTGAATGAATGGAATACAGCTGAATTAAATAACTTGATGCTTTCACAATGTTGGAAATGATAAATTACAGAAACCAAATGTAACCATACATTATGTGATTATTTCTCTTCTGTAACACAAGAAGGCTTTCTGCTTTCAAGACATCACTTCAGTTCGGCCCACATAAAACCTTAAGATTTAGGAGCAGCATTAAGCCATTGAGACTGCTTCACCATTCAGTCAGGGCTGATTGTTTTTCAAACTCATTCTCCAGCCTTCCTGTAACTTTTAGCCTCTTTACCAATCTAGAACCTATCAATATCTGCTTGAAGTGCACCCAGTGACTTGGCTCTGACTTCCCTCTGCAGTGACGAATTCTACAGATTCACCATCTTCTGGTGAAGTTCTCCTCATCTCTTTTTCAAAGGGGTGATCATTTATTCTGAGGCTGTGCCTTTGGATCCTAGACTCTCCTACTAATGGAAACATCCTCTTCATGTCAATTATAATTTCTGCCATAATACTGCCATTTCTAACAATGCAATTACTTTCCAGGTCAGTGAACTGGAGCAAAGGTTGCAGTCCACCAACGAAAAGTTAACACAAAAAGAAAGTGATGTAAATGAGAAAGAAACTCAATTTAAAAAGCTGGTGAGCAAAATGATCAAAATACAGCATTTTATGTTTATGAATCTTTGAAAACCCCATTCGTGTTTTTAAAGACTTTCAAATTTGAAGATTTATTCTCAGTGAATTTACTTTTAGTTTTGTTGGGTTAATTTATTTCTTGTAGCAAGAAGAGTATGAATCCGAGAAAAACAAATTACAACAACAGATCACTGCTTTAAGACATCAGCACATTGAGAAGACTAGCAGAGCAGATGCCCAAATAGCTGCCCTTGAAACTGCCCGTGAATTTGACAAAACTGCCTCTCAACACAAGATAGTAAGTATTTTACTATCATTGTGAAATGTTAGTAAATACTCAGATAATTTGATAGTTTCATAGTTATCATTAACAAAATGATTTATTTAACTACTTGAAGTTAAATTTCCAAAGCTGGGATTCAAACTGATGGTCTCTGGATCAATGATGCTGGTGCTAGTCTAATAAACCATTTGAAGAAATCTAAGCAAAAGTGCCATTTGTTTGTCTTTATTTGTGCATAGTGTCAGCTCCAACAGAAAAATGAAGAAATAAGTGACAGACTTAATGAAACTGAAAATGCTTTGAAGAAAGTTGAATGTGAACTTGAAATGTTACAGGTCTGTACCCGATTATAAAATTATATTTAAGAGTAGTTAGTTATTTCTTAAAGAGAATATTTTCTTTCATGCCTTACTCTACAATCACTGAGAACCTGCTACTCAATATTTACTATCATCTTGCTATGATATAAAGACATTTTGAAGAAATATTAGCTTTATCTGTTATATGTACATCAAAACATACAGTGAAATGCATCGTTTGCCTCAAATCAAATGAACGAGGATTGTGCTGGTAATACACATTGCAATGTATTATGCTGGGCAGCCTGCAAGTTTCACCACATTTCTGGCAACAACTTATCATGCCTACAACTTGCCCTAACCCATACGTCTTTGGAATATGGGAGGAAACCAGAGCACGTGGAGGAAATCAACGTAGTCTCAGGGAGAACCTACGAACTCCTTACAGACATTTGCAGGAATTGAACCCCAGTCGGTTATCACTGGTGGTATAATAGCATTATACTGCTGCATTATCGTGTGACCCTGCAACAAAAGTTGTAACAGAGTTCAAAGTTCAGAATAAATTTATTATCAAACTACACTTATGTCACCATATACAACCCTGAGTATAGTTATTTTGTGGGTTTACTCAGTAAGTCCAAGAACCATAATAGAATCAATGAAAGGTTGTACCCAACAGGGCAAGCAAACAACCAATGTGCAAGGGACAGCAAACTGTGCAAACCCAAAAGGAAAAAAAAAATTATAAGTATTGAGAATATGAGATGAAGAGTATTTACAAGTGAGTCTATAGGTTGTGGGAACAGATCAGTGATGGGACAAATGAAGTTACCCCCACTGATTCAAGAGCCTGAGAGTTCCACTCTATCTGTTATCAACTTTGTGTCTTCTCTTTTCTGCTCTGCTAGATTTCCCAATCCCTCCTTTTCCTTCTCCTAATTTTGACTTGTTGGATTATACAGAAAGAGTTTTGTACGCATGTTTGTATGTATTAGGAGGTTCTTTTGTACATGACGAAATATCACAGATTGCATTAGTCATAAATTTCATGCCTTTTCTCTGATTCTCTCACCATTTGTGTCTTTTCCATACACTGTTCTTCCAGAACATGAATTACTTTTAGTGTGTCAACATCACCTCCTTGACACTGCCATGCCATCCAAAGATGGGACAGAGGGAAGCTCGCACAACAGGCTTCTCTGAACCTGTGAGGAGGGAGTTGTATAAGAAGTATTGCTTTGATAAAATGTCATATTACTGTATCAACCAAACTGAAAATAAATAATCCTCACTAATGCATAGATTAGATGGTGGAGAAGAATCTACAAAATACAGTTCCCATTAATGCAAGATTTATGTTTTTTATTAAAATAGTTAGAATAATGTTATTTAGTAAAACAAAGAACAAATAAACATCAAGGAGGGAACTACCATTGGGGAAATACATCTGTGCATTCCTTGTACACCTAATAGAGCCATAGAAAAGTACAGCATAGATACAGGCCCTTTGGTCCATCTAGTCCATTCCAAACCATTTAAACTGCATACTCCAATCGACCTGCATCCAGGACCATACCCCTCCATGCCCCTACCATCCATGTACCTATCCAAACTTCTCTTAAGCACTGAAATTGAGCTCGCTTGCACCCCTTGTTCCAAAGCCAAGTGTGGAACTCTCTGGACCCTCTGAGTGAAGAAGTTTCCCCTCATGTTACCCTTAAACTTTTCACCTTTCATCCTTAACCCATGACCTCTGGTTGTAGTTCCACCCAACTTCAGTGGAAAAAGCCTATTTGCATTTACCTTATCTATACCATTCATAATTTTGTATGTCTCTATCAAATCTCTTCTCAGTCTTCTACGTTCTAAGGAATAAAGTCCTAACCTATTCAATCTTTCCTTATAACTCAGGTTCTCCAGACCTGGCGACATCCTTGTATATTTTCTCTGTACTCTTTCAACCTTGTTTACATTTTTCCTGTAGGTCAGTGACCAAAACTGCACACAATACTCCAAATTAGGCCTTACCGACGTCTTGTACAACTTCAACATAACATCCCATCTTCTGTACTCAATGTATCTTTTTATGGAATTAATTTAAAAATCTTGCCTTGAATGTTGTCCTCGGAGGGCCTTTCTTGCATACTGTTACCCTAGTCCCTCGTCAACTGCTATCTATTGCAGCGCAGACTCCTCTACAGGGAATCGGAGGAGACCATGAGCATGGGAAGAAATGGTGAGATTCTTCAACCAAACATGGAGAATTTTCTCAGATGTACAGTCTTAAATTAATGAACAGGAGAAACGATTTACATATTGAAATGATGGATTGTGCGGTGCATAGCAATTAATGCTACTGCCTCACAACACCAAGGGCCCAGGTTCAGTCCTCACTGCAGGGCCAGTCTATGTGGTGTTTGCTCTTCTCCCTGGGAGTGTATGTGCTTTGGTTTCCTTCCACATCCCAAACTCTTTTGTCACTACAGGAAATTACCCTTTAGTGTTGATAAGTGGCAGTAGAATCAAAGCTGAGCCTATAGGCAAGCAAGAGAGAACAAGTTGCAGAACTTTAAGAAGATAAAGAGGGAGGAATGTGATTGACAGGATTTGTTCTTAGTGGGAGACAGCATGGGCCTGATGGGCTGAATGGCTGTTTTCTTTGTTTTACTAAAATTGTAATCAAATTAAAAGTTATTTGTAATGTATACATGGAATGAAGATGAGAGGAATAAACAAAGTAAAACTGAAATTATGTTTTTAGAACATAGAACAGTGCAGCACAGTACAGGCCTTTGAGTCCATGATATTGTACTGATCCTATAAACTAGAGCAAGATCATTCTATGCCTTCCCTCCCACATAGCCCTCCATTTTTCTTTCATCCATGTGCCTGTTATCTGTACATTTCAGCTAAATATTTGTATTTTTTTCTGTTGGCTTCACATTTGGCGTCGGTTGGAAGTGTTTCTGCCTACAATATTATTGTGGGCATTCTCTTTGCCATTTACATTAAATATTTAAGCACCACTTCCTCAAAGCATGGCTCTGAATACTCTCATTACCTTATCTCCACAACCTCAATCTCACAAAGTAATTTACTTAATTGTTTAAAATCACAGAAATATTTAATAATGTTTGGCTTATGTGAATGTACAAATTTAGAGATGTTGCAACCATGATTGTACTGTAATTCTTGTGAAATTTTAATAATATAATTGCACTAACATATTTCACTGCTTTAATGCAGGACAAATTAAGAATCAGTGAAACTGCGAGAAATGAGCTTGCTAAAGTGTTAGAAGAGGCCAGAACACAACAGGAGAAACTGCATCATAAGGTTTGTTCTAATAAATACTCTAGTTGAACTGAAAGTGCATGGTACATGGAACTACAATTTTGGTCCTTAAAAATACGGCCTTATTATTTTAAATGCAAGGAATTCTACAGATCATAAACACGAGACATTCTGTGGACGGTGGAAATCCAAAGCAACGCACAGAAAATGCTGGAGGAGCTCAGCAGCTCAGTTATCATCCATAGAAATGAATAAACAGTCTATGTTTTGGGCTGAGACCCTTCTTCAGGGCTGGGAAAGAAGGGGGAAGATGCCAGAATGAAAATGTTGGGAGAGGGGAAGGAGAATAGTTAGAAGTTATTAGATGAAGCCAGGTGGGTGAGAAAGGTATAGGGCTGGAGAGAAAGGGATCTAAGAGGAGAAGAGGGTGGACCGTAGGAGGAAGGGAAGGAGAAGGAGCACTAGGGGGAGATGATAAGCAGATGCGAAGAGGTAAAAGTCCAGAGTGAGGAATAGAAGAACAGGGGAGGGCAAGGGAATTTTTTTTTACCAGGAGAAATCAATATTCAAGCCATCAGATAGATAGATAGATACTTTATTCATCCCCATGGGGAAATTCAACATTTTTTCCAATGTCCCATACACTTGTTGTAGCAAAACTAATTACATACAATACTTAACTCAGTAAAAATATGATATGCATCTAAATCACTCTCTCCAAAAGCATTAATAATAGCTTTTAAAAAGTTCTTAAGTAGTTTACTTAAATACATTAAATACAATCAACCCCGGCACTTTAACATATCTTACTCCTGGCGGTTGAATTGTAAAGCCTAATGGCATTGGGGAGTATTGACCTCTTCATTCTGTCTGAGGAGCATTGCATCAATAGCAGCCTGTCGCTGAAACTGCTTCTCTGTCTCTGGATGGTCAAGTAGTCCACTATCCAGTCCACCATGTGAGAGTCTACTCCCATCTCCGTTAGTTTGTGCCTTAAGATCTTGGGCTGGATGGTGTTAAAGGCACTAGAGAAGTCCAGGAATGTAATCCTCACAGCACCACTGTCCCCATCCAGGTGAGAGAGTTGGAGACTACCCAAAAAGAATACGAGGTGTTGCTCCTTTAACCTGAGAGTGGCCTCATCTTGCTACAAGAGGAGGCCATGGACCATGTCAGAATAGGAATCGGAGTTAAAATGTCTGGCCACCAGGAATTTATGCTTTTGGCAGATGGGGTGGAGGTAGCCTTGAAAAAAAGCATATCCTGTATTTTAATTGTAGAATTACATCCTGTTTCATTTTCCATTAGAACTCAAAAAGGAAAATCTATGCACGTGAACTAAGCTGTAATTAATTTCAAATTTCAATGATTGGCAGCTTTGATGTAAGCATATTAATTTTCTTTGTGGAAAAAAGAAATTAATACATTGGAATCAAATAGACTTTGCAAGAGTGATATTTATCAAGAAGTGTGGAAGACAATAGGCTGGGTTGTCAGTGTAGTGCAAAAGTAATCTTTATAACACAAAGAATAATCAGAAATTAGTAAAATGCCTTCCTTTCGCACTTGATTTTAATTGTAATGTTGCCCATAGATTGTATAATAAAGCTGATTGTCATGACACTGCCACCTTGTGTTTCTCAATGGAAGTCCTTGGTGTCAGCGATTTTTATTGCTAACCATGCCCCTCAGCGTTAGCTTGGTAGAAGAACACAAGGAAACAGAGCAAGAGTAGGCCACCCGGCCTTTCAAACCTTCCTCACCATTCAATATGATCATTGATCTGTGCTGTTCTCAACTCCCATGTAGTTTTAAGAGCTGCCCACAATTCTCTTTTATTGTCAATTCCTCAATCTTCCAAAAAACATATCAAACACCAACTTAAATATATCTGATTACAATGATTACAGCTATATTTCATTAGGAGTTTGAGGAGACTTGGCATGGTACCAAACACTCACATTTCAGCAGATGTCCTGTGGACAGCATTCTAATTCTTTGCATCATTATCTGGTACGGAGGGGCCATTGCAGAGGATCAGAAAAAATTGCAGTAAGTTGCAAACTCAGCCACCTCCATCATGGGCACTAGCCTTCCCAGCATCAAGGGCACCTTCAAAAGGTGATGCCTCAACAAGACAGCATCCATCATTAAGGACCCCCATCGCCCAGGACATGTCCCTTCTCATTGCATCCATCAAAGAGGAGATATGGGAGCCTGAAGACACACACACAATATTTCAGGAACTGTTTCTTCCCCTCCGTCATCAGATTTCTGAATGGGCAATGAACCTTGTAAATAACCTCACTACTTTTTTTACTCTCTTTTTGTTTCCCACTGTCATTTATAGTTTTTTAAAATTATTATGTATTGCAATATACTGCTGGCTCAAAATAACAAATTTCCCAATGAATGCCAGCGATACTAATTCAAATTCAGAGATTCACCATCTTTTGAGAGAAGAAATTTCCTGGCATCTCAGTTTTAAATGACCAGCCTTTTACTTTGCAGCTATTTCCCTTTGTTTGTGACTCTCTCACAGCGGAAACAACACTTGTACCCATTCAAGCCCACTTAGGATCTTATATGTTTGAATAAGGTCACTTCTCCTTCTTCAGAGTCTATTGGTTTAGCATCTCTTGATGGCACAGTACTCTCAATATTAAGCCTGATGAATCTTCAATGGTATATCCTTTTTTTAGATAGGGGACCAAAATTGTGCACAATGATCCAGGTATGATGTCTGCACATTTTTTTTTTTAAAAAAACCTCCCTGTTCTTAAAACACTCTAAACCATTCTCAGTCAAGACCAACATGCCATTTGCCATCAAAATCAGGTGTAATATCACTGACATATGTCATGAAATTTGTTTTTTTTGTACCAGCAGTATACTGCAATACATAAAAATACTATAAATTACAATAAGAAACATATAGAGTATAAATTAAATAAGTAGTGAAAAAAAGATCAAAAATAGTCAGGTAGTGTTCGTGGATTGGTTTATTGTCCACATTCAGAAATCTGATGATGGAGGGGATGAAGCTGTTTCTAAAACGTTAAGTATGTGTCTTTAGGAACATGTACTGAGTGATGGGTTTTTAAAAAAATTTTTATGCAACCTTTTTAAGGCTTCACCTTTTGAAGATGCTCTCCGTACTAGGAAGTCTGGTCCCCATAATAGAGCTGGCTGAGTTCGCAACCCTCTGCAGCTTTTACTGATCCTATGCATACCAGATGATGATGCAACCAGTTAGAAGCAGTACATCTCTTAACTACGTATTGGAAGTGGCTACTAACATTTTGTGCGTGATGCTCTGAGTAGAATTTCACTCCATTTGTTCTCTCTCTCCATTTGATTCCTTTTACTAAAGTGCATGAAATCACACATCTCCACATTAAACTCCACTTGCCAGGTGGTTCCTTCTGTAGGATAGGGTTTTGATGATTATGATCTTTTACAAATGTTGTCATCTGTGGTCTGGGGGAGATACACTTGCGGGCGCTGCTAATGTTTTACCAAGAAATACAACGTAAATTAACTTTCACTTTGTTCACACTGACAGGTGTTAACATTAACAGAAAAGCTGGAAGAAAAAAATACTTCTGTCTTGCAGAAAGATGAAGAATTCATCAAAATGGAAGAAGATTTTAAGAAACTTGAGCAAGGTTTGAACATAAATGATTTATTAACGATCCAACAATATTTGAAGGAAGACAAAATAATATTTTTAAAGCTTTTAGATCTTAAAAAAAAGTATTTTAGATGTAGCTAAGGAGCATCTACTTTCACCTTTAGCCTCTGAGAAACATTGATCGTTATACTTATGCAGTTTGATTTTAATTTTACAATGTACTCCAACAACTGATATAAAAACAATATCATCACAGTCATGTCTCAATACAGAGTAAATGCCTTCAGACAGTTCCATACTGCAGACTGATTTGCCCAGTTCCCCTTGGGCACTTTCTGCTAAGTAATTATAAAACAGCAAAATCTGAGGCCTTTGAGCCATGCGAATTAAGTTACAGAACTGCTTGATAGGGACTGGAAATGATTAGTCATTGTTGATCAAACATCAGCTCTTTAGAGACCTGTTTGCTAAATCTGCATTTGGATAGATTTTGGGAAACCTTCAAAAATCTTGTTTTGTTCTAGTCCAATGTAAACTGGTGGCCACTTCAGTACGTGGATTGAGGAGTGGAACCTAGTGCGGTCTTCTGCCGCTGTAGCCCATCCACTTCAAGGTTCAACATATTATTCATTCAGAGATGCTCTTCCGCACGTTACTGTTGTAATGTGTGATTACTTGAGTTACTGTTGCCTTCCTGTCAGTTTGAACCAGTCTGGCCATCCTCCACTGACCTCTCTTATTAACAAGGTTTTTTGCCCACAGAACTGCCACTCACTGGATGGTTTTTTTGTTTTTCACACCATTCTGTGTAAGCTCTAGAGACTGTTGTGCATGAAAATCCCAGGAGATCAGCAATTTCTGAGATTCTCAAACCACCCCGTCTGGCACCAACAAACATTCCACGGTCAAAGCCACTTAGATCACATTTCTTCCCCATTCTGGTATTGGTCTAAATAACAACTGAACCTTTTGACCATGTCTTGCATGCTTTTATGCTTTGAGCTGCTGCTACCTGATTGGCTGATTAGACATTTGCTTTAAAGAGCAGGTATATAGGTGCATCTGATAACGAGGCCACTGAGTGTATTTTCTGCATGTATTTGCTAAAATTGAATGGTATTTCACTTATAAAATGAAGGGTTTTTAATTACGTATATTTAATTGCAATCAATTGTTATAAATTTGTTATCCTAACATTTCCCTAGATAAGGAAGCTCTAAGGTCACAATTACATCAGCTACACATTGAAAATGAAAGTTATAAACGTTTAACAGTGGAAAGAGAGGGGGCAGCCCAGAGCCAGCTAACTGATCTTGAGCTGAAGGTGTCTGAGAGCCAGCAACTACTGGAGGCCAGTCAGAGGAAGGTAGGCTATCTTTTTATCTCAATCACACATCAAGTTTTGAACCGATAGTTACTCCTGGTGGTTGGGCACGCTACACTTATAACGCAACTGTAGCTCAGTTTATTTTTGTTCCTTAGAGACCTTGAGTGACCTATCGTTATTTCTGAATCAATAAAAAAAAGTACAGCCATTTTGTGAGAAAGAAGTATGCATTTCAATGTTTAAAAGGCATTTGGATAGGAAGACACAGGCAAATGAGAATAGTGTAGGTAGGCATCATGGTTGATATTGGCCAAGGGACTTGTTTCCAGCTGTATGTGGAAATAAGCTTTTCAGCCCATCTAGTCCATGCAGCATAGTTCCATGATTCTGTCATTCTGATCATAGTTAATATTAGCTCGTGAGCCTGGAATCCTTCCTGCAAATTCCAGGCTTGTAAACAGTTGTTCACAAACCGTCTCTAAAGGCTTAACATGTTTGGTAAGGTTTGTCTTTGTTTGCAATCTTCCTAAAGGTCAAACAGGCTCTGCAACATCTCTTCAAGTTCCTTATCATTCCTACAGAAATACCGGTGTCTGTGTGGCTTACATTTCTGCTGCACATTTCTTTAACCCTTAAGTTACTTAACTAAGCTCATATTGTGTCTTATAGAGTTAAAAAGTCAGAGAGAGAAACGGCACAGAAATATCCTTCATGACCCACTGAGTTTACAATGACCATCAACTACTCTTTTATATCATTAATGCTACCCTAATCCTCATAACCTGTCAAATAATGATTATGTAACACCCTGGTTAACATATTTTTACTGCTGTGCTGTAGGTATTTCATTTTAGCAGTTCTGTTCTGCTTTCAGCTTGTTTGGGTTTGAGCTAAGATAAGAGGCTTGTTATTTAACTTAGGAATGTGCTGTCAGCCAATCAGGATAGTGGAATTGGGAGAAGGTTCCAGAGAACGCTGGGTCTTTCTTGGTAGGAGCTGGAAGAAGACAAGGGGAAAAGATGGCTGAGGGTGCTGTCCCTATTGCACAGGTACTCTGTGCAGATGATTGGCTTCAAGAAGGAAGAACCAGTACTCCCATGGGAGACACATCTGTTCGAGATGGATTTTAAGCGACGTTCAGAAGTTGGGGTGTGCTTTGAGGGTCCAGCGCCTGAGTGACAGCGAACAGCTCCAAATCAAGTACACATTTGACTATTCAAGAGTAATTGGCCCTTTTTGTTTCTTTTCTTTCTTTCATTTAATAACTGTTTGTTTCTCGCTACAGAATGCAGTGACTGTTAGCAAGGGTTTTCCAGAGCTGCCCAGTATAAGGGGGTTTCATTTGTTGGGGTGTCATCTGGGATTGAGTTCATTGGATGTTGTGTGATTGCCCTGAGCATTGATCAGTGGGTTTGTGTTTAAGCCTGTGTTAAACTATTGTCCAGAAAAATGACTAAGATGTGGTTATAAACATCGTAGGGATCAAGCGTAGGTGCAGTTCAAAGAGATTAACTATAGCTAATGCTTGTGTTTTGAGTGGGGTGGATATCCATAGCTCAGACAATTTGTTGCTTAGGATTTAGGTACTGTTAAAGCATTAGGACAAGTTACGATCATGGAGCAGCAATTTGAAAGGTGTAGTGTTAGTTCGGACTAGCACTGACGTAACGGGAGTGGATCTTCCTGGTGCCCGGAGAGGCAGGGTCATGGGCCGTCCATACTTTCAGAGAAGAGGGGAGTGTAGGCCAGGATGCCGAGTTGAAAGTCAAGTTTTCTGTAGCTGAGGGTGGAGACTTTAAAGAAAAGTTGCTCTCGGTTCTGCAGTGAGGAGAAGGAGTTATTTGATGTGCTAGGTCTAATGAGACCTTCAGTTGTTGATTTAAATTCTGAGTTTGTTTTGGCTATAACATCACTGCTTGATAAATGCAGAAGTATATCTATGGAGAGTCAGAGTTATTGTAGGCTGCGAGTGTTCTCTGCGGTCAAGCCCACATCCAGTGGGGAAGAAGAATATGTGGCTTGGGCTGAGCAGACATCTCAGTTACTGGATGAATGGCAGTGCTCAGATAATATGAAAAAACAGAGACAGGTAGAGAGCTTAAAGGGGCTGGTGGCTGATATAATGAGGTTCCTCAAGGCAGAAAATCCATTAGCCGTGTCAACTAATTATCTGCAAGCTCTGGAAGATACTTTCGGCACTGCTGGAAGTGCAGCCGGTCTTCGGATGATGTTTAGGCACACGTTCCAAGAGGAAGGAGAGAAGTTGTCTGCCTATATTTTCAGGTTGGAGAAGCTGCTGCACTGTTTTTGCTACAAAGGGGGCATTCAACTGTCTGAGAGAAATTGCTTAAGTTGCAAGTTGTGAAGGGCATGTTAACACATGATGTGATTGCTCTACATATTTGAATGACCCACGTGCTGTGCCTTCCTCCATCTTTTACCGAGTTACTCAGCAAAGTTGGAGAGGAGGAACACGCGATGGTAGAGTGGGAGGCCCCCATCAGCAGGGTACAGTCTTCGGTAGTAGCCTCGGTTGCTGAAGTGACCCCTGATGTTCTACTTACGGAGGTGTTACAGGAGTTCTTGGCAAATTTGAGAGCTGAGGTATCTTGGTTGATATCGGTGGGTACAGTCACCAAGCATGAAAAAGCCGATAGAGAGCCTGGCCCACTGATGGGACATACTAAGCAGAGGGCTACTGCTGAGTGGGGTCTCTTCGCCAGAAGTGACTGGTGTTTTCTGTTACACCTACGGAGAAGATGGACATTTCAAGCAGGGGTGTGAAGGATAGGAATATCTTAGGGAAATAAATCACTGGTTAATCAAACAGAGAAGAAAAGATGTAAAACTGCAGAGGGATTGAATGAAGGAGCAGGCTGACATTTCGGAGAGGATATGTTCCTATCAGTGTACCACTCTCTTCTTCTTTCTCCTCTCTTCGGCTGTCCATCAATTTCGATGTCGACTGAGACCTGGGCAAGGTTGTATGGAAGACTGGCAGTTGTCCATGCTCCAAGCATCCCCTCTCCACGCCACCGATGTTGTCCAAGGGAAGGGCACTAGGCCAATACAGCTTGGCACTGGTGTCGTCACAGAGCTATGTGTGGTTAAGTGCCTTGCTCAAGGACACAACACGCTGCCTCAGCTGTGGCTCGAACTAGCAATCTTCAGATTACTAGACCAACGCCTTAGCCACTTGGCCACGCGCCAACACACCAGTGTATTAAGGGAAGTACCAAACACTATTCCTGAGGTTTAGTGGAACCACACTCTGATGTATCCATATAGATTGTGGAGCTATACTTGACACAGGTTCTCATGCTACTTTGCTTTATAGATCCTTTTACAACCAGTATTTGACACATTTACCATTGACGCTACTCAGTGCCCTTGAGACTCCGGGGCTTGGTACTGATGAGTACTCCTACGATGGTTACTTGTTGTTGAAGTTGGAGTAACTGAGACTGTTGACACAGTAGTGTTGGTCTGCCCGGATCCGGTTGAAAAGGGTGGAGCTTCCATTCTTGTGGGAACAAATACCACCATTGTGAGCAGGCTCATGGGACTATGCAAGGAGAGAACTTTTTGAACACCTTGTCCATTCACCCTGTGGTTAGAATTGCTTTTGAGGAGGTGCAAGTTTTTCCTAAGCAGGATGATGAGCAGAAAAGAGGAAATGTGTGGTGCACTCAGTCTAAACCTGTTGTGTTACGTGCTGGAGGAGTAGCTAGAATGACAGGAACCCCCAAATTTGCCGGAATGTCCAAGGAATGGAAAAGAGCTTAACTGAGAAGATGTTGGGACATGAAGATGCAGTTTCTACTGAAGTGGTTGATGTTGGTTACTCCAGGAATACTTGCCACATTATTAGAGCAACTGAGGACACCCCTTTCCGAGAGAGGTCTCACCAGTTAGCACCAGTGGAGGGTGAGGATGTTTGGCTGCACCAGCTTAAAGTGACAGAAGTTAAATTGGAGCAGGGGGGCCCTGAGCTCCCGGAAGACACTCCCTGGTAGTAAACAGGAAGGGTCACAAAGGGTGGTTGAAGCTGAAGATGGGATAAGGTTGAAAGTCATGAGGACATGACTATTTGTGCTGGGGGGTGAGTGTAACACCCTGGTTAAAATTTTTACTGCTATGCTGTTGGTATTTCATTTTAGCAATTCTGTAAGAGCAGTCTGCTCTGCTTTCAGCTTGTCTGCACTAAGATAAAAGTCTTGTTATTCAACTTGGGAATGTGCTGTCAGCCAATCAGGATAGTGAGACTGGGAGAAGGTTCTGGAGAACACTGGGTTGAAGCTCTTTGTTGGCGGGAGCTGGAAGAAGACGGGGAAAAGATGGCTGAGAGTGTCGTCCCTGTTGCACAAGGTGTTACGTGCAGATGAATGGCTCCAAGAAGGAAGAACCAATGCTCCTGTGGGAGACCTGTTTATTTGAGATTGATTGCGAGCGACATTTGGAAGGTGGGGTGTGCTTTCGCACGCAAGTGACAGACAAGTTCAAGATGAGCTCCAACTTAAGTGCACAGTTGACTGTTTTAAGAATAATGGGCCCTTTTTGTTTTTTCCTTCCTTTCATTTAATAACTGCTTAAATTAACATTCTTAAATATAATTCGTTTTAATTGTATGCAGCATACGATCTGTTATTTTTTGCCGGGGGCAGTAAATCATACAGCATTCACACTAACTGGAGCTTGGGTGGGAGACATCCTAACCTCACGGATCTGGCGGGACCAAAGACATATACACCTTAGATGTATGAAGCCAGAGAAAGTTGGGTTTATCACCTTGGAATCCAGTGGCTGTTAGCAAGGGGGTAATGAGCCAGTTTTCCAGAGACGCCCAGTATAAGGGGGTTTCGACTACAATTATTCAATTAGAACATTGATAAGTTTGGCATTATTACTGCTAAATTACCAGAAGTTCCTGATAATCTATAAGATGTGTGTATTGTTTCTGTCTTTTAGATGAAATGGAAAATAATTATGATAATCATTCATTGAAAGCATCACTGAAACAACCCATTTGGCACACCTTTGTTTTTATTCAACACACAAAGAGCACTGGAGGAGCTCAGTAGGTCAGGTAGGATCTATGAATGGAAATAAACAGGCGACGTTCCTGGCCGTGACCTTTCATCAGAATAGGTAGGGTCAGAGCTTGACTGCACATTTCCCTCCATAGATTTGGTCTAACCTATTGGATTTCCAGCAACTGCAGAATCTCTTGTGCAAAATTTTCTAGGTCAGAATTTTGTGCAGTTCAGAAGGTGTCTTATAAACAAAAGAAGGGTCTGACTTTACAGGAGACCTAGAGTAAAGAGTACATAAAATCAAAGACACAAGAGTCAGCAGCTCTCCGTTAAGTTCAACCTGCCGAACGCTCACTTTTTCAGATATCTCCAAATCCGACGCTTTACTGCTCCTTTAATTCCTAACTTTCCTGAAATGCCTGCGAAAAATGCTATGGACCTATTTCTTTCCATTAATCCACTAGGTAAAGGTTTTATTTCAATTATCCGAGATAAACTAGCAGCCTTACGACGGGCTCCTGTGGATAAAATTTAAATGGCCTGGGAGCAGGATTTAAATATCTCCTTATCCGATGAGAGCTGGGACTCTATTCTCAAATCGGTTAACTCAACCTCCCTTTGTGCTCGCCATTGCCTCTTACAGTTTAAGATTGTTCATAGAGCCTATATGTCTAAATCTAAACTATCTCGATTCTACCCTGGCATTAGTCCGCTCTGTGATAAATGCAAGAGGGGCGTGGCCTCTCTCATCCATATGTACTGGTTCTGTCCTAGCTTGGAGAAATTCTGGAAAGATGTCTTCACTACATTATCGGGTATTCTGAATCAGCACCTAGAACCTAACCCCTTAATTGCTCTGTTTGGTTTTTGGGGCGAGACAAATTTATGTCTGGGTCCGACTAAATGCCGAATACTATCCTTTGTCTCTCTCCTGGCGAGACGCTTGATCCTCCTTAGATGGAGAGATGTTGCCCCGCCCACTCATGCGCAATGGCTTAACGACATTATGGCCTGCTTGGACCTCGAAAAAATTCATTATTCAGTTCTTAATTCGGATCTAAAGTTCCATAAGGTCTGGGGACCTTTTATCGAGTACTTTCATAACCTTCCTCTTGACTAGGGTTTTTCTTCTTTTCGGTCCCTTGCTTTCAGCTCCCTTTTTTTTCTGGTAGTAGGCATATTTATCCTCTGTTGCTAAGTGTATTCACAGTCTGGGAGTTTGACTGTCCTGACTTATACTCTTTATACTGTGTGGTGGTAGGTCTGGAGTTGTTGTTTTTTTCTTGTGTTGTGGGGTTTGGGGGGGACACTAAGCTCACTTGTCTTTAATTTAGGTGCTTTTTTGTTAAATTCTCTTCCTTTGTAGCATATTGTTATTGTATGCTTAATCTTGCACTGTATTAATGCTCCTCATTGGGATTTGGGGTTTTTAATTTTGTAAAATGTTTTGAAAAACTGATTTAAAAAAAATCAAAAAAAAAGACACAAGAGATCCTGCAGATGCTAGAAGTTCAGAGCAACACATACAAAATACTGGAGGAACTCAGCAGATCATTTGACTCCTTCACCTCTTGGACTGCGAGGCTTCCAGAAAGTGGCTTCCACTTCTTCGTCAAGAGCTCTTAAACATAGACAATAAATGCTAGCCTAGTCAAATGTGCTGATGTCATGGAAATAAATGGGGAAAAAAAAGAATGACCTTTGGTTCAGTAATTGCAGTCTTGTCTTCCTCTGGAATCTGTGTCTCTGTCTGCTGTCCAACCTTTCCTGCACCATTCACAGCATAAGGAGCTGTCAAAACTAAACTATTACATTACCCACTAGTCAGACTCAACGGTTTCAAAAATCTGGAATGTTGTGATCAAAAAGTAAGTTTAAAAACTACATTATTATTTTAACTGGCATCAAAATTATTAGAGATGTAGCACTTTAAAGATGAGATTGACTGTTTTTCAACTAATTAAGCACTTTCCGAAATACGAAGAATTGTTTAACAGTGGCATTTTTTTCTAATCTTCATCCTTTCCAGATTCTCCAAAAGAAATATGATCTTGGAATATGGTACCAAAACCCAGCCACTGTTACACTCTATTCTGTGTTCTGTTATTGTTTTTCCCTTTTACTACTTTGTACTTGTGTTCAGAATAACCTGTATGGATGGAAAGCAAAACAATTTTTTTTCCACTTTATCTCAGTACACGTGGCAATAATTTACCAATTATCAACCGTCGATGAGTGACCTGCACACTAGTCTGGAATTCCATCAGGAGTTCTTAAATAATGATCAGGAACGTTGATTAGCTTAATTGATTCAGTGATGTTGCAGCCAATTGTGGCATGTCTGCTTCTGTGTCGACAACATTAGCTGGTTTAGCTTTGACGTGAACTTGTGTCTTTTTTAAGTTTAAAATTGGTAATGTAATTGTGTACACACTTTCTCTAAAATTAGAGCGAATTTCATTTGAACCCGTTTAGTTTTGGGATTTGGAAACTAGAGGTTGCTTGTTCCTATGGCAAGATGTTATACACTCAGGGTATAGACTTGTGTTCTAGACTTTTCTCAAACTCTTTATTTTGTTCCAAGGCCAAAATAATACATAAGTCTGCAAAATTCTAAATTCAGAACCATGAGTGAGGATGATTGAATGAGGACTTTTCTCTTTGAAGCAAAGGAGGATGAGAGGTGATTGAGATGTACAAGATGATAAGAGGCATAGATGGCTTGGACAGCCAACATCATCTGAGGTGGAAATGGCCAATATGAGGGGGCATAATTTTAAGGTGATTGGAGGAAAGTATAGGGGTAATTTGTGAGGCAAGTTTTTTTATACAGAGAGTGGTGGGTGCGTAGAACATGCTGCCAGGGGCAGATACATTAGGGAGATTTAAATTCAAAGTAAATTTGTTATCAAAGCACATGTATGTCACTATATACAATCCTGAGATTCATTTTCTTGCAGGCATACTTAATAAATCCATATAGAATAATAACCAGAATAGAATGAATGAAAGACCATGCCAACTTGGCGCTCAAACAGTGTGCAAAAGGCAACTAACTATGCAAATACAAAAATAAAAATTAATAATAAATAAATAAGCAATAAATATCAAGAACATGAGATGAAGAGGCCTTGAAAGTGAGTCCATAGGTTGTGGGAACATTTCACTGATGGGACAAGTGAATTTGAGTGAAGTTATCCACTTTGGTTCAAGAGCCTGATGATTGAGGGACAATAACTGTTCCTGGACCTGGTGGTGTGAGTCCTAAGGCTCCTGTACCACTACCTTGATGGCAGCAGTAAGAAGCGAGTGTGACCTAGATGGTGGGGGTCCCTGATGATGATGGATGCTGCGTTCTGTGTAGATGTGCTTAGTGGTGGGAGGGCGATATCTGTTCTGGAGTAACAGTGTTTCCATACCAGGCTGTGATGCAGCCAGTCAATATACTTTTCACCACTCATCTGTAGAAGTTTGTCAGAGTTTTAGATTTCATGCTGAATCTTCACTGACTCTTAAGGAAGTAGAAGCATTGCCTTGCTTTCTTCGTGTGCTGGGCCCAGGACAGTTCCTCTGAAATGATAACACCAAGGAATTTAAATTTGTTGACCCTCTCCATCTCTGACCCTCCGATGACTGGCTCATGGACCACTAGTTCCCTCCTTGAAGTCAATAATCAGTTCCTTGGTCTTGCTGATACTGAGTAAGAGGTTGGTGTTATGGCAGCACTCAGCCAGATTTTGAATTTCCCTCCTATATGCTGATTCATCACCACCTTTGATTCAGCCTATAACAGTAGTGTCATAAGCAAACTTGAAAATGGCATTGGAGCTTTATACATTCTTAAGTGTATAGCAAGTAGAGCAGGTTGCTGAGAACACAACCTTGTGGTGCACACATGCTGATGAAGATTGTGGAGAAAATGTTGTTGCTAATCCAAACTGACTGGGGTCTGCCTGTGAAGAAATTGAGGATCCAATTGTACAAGGAGGTATTGATGCCAAGGTCCTGAAGCTTCTTGAATAGTTTTGAGGGAATTATAATATGAATGTGAGCTATAGTTAACAAAGAGCATTCAGATGTATCTTTGCCATCTAGGTATTCCAGGGTTGA
This sequence comes from Hemitrygon akajei, assembly GCF_048418815.1. Classification (NCBI taxonomy): domain Eukaryota; kingdom Metazoa; phylum Chordata; class Chondrichthyes; order Myliobatiformes; family Dasyatidae; genus Hemitrygon; species Hemitrygon akajei. The sequence continues at coordinate 171,225,540 of NC_133130.1, read as the reverse complement.
GTTGAAGAGCCAATGAGATGGCATCTGCTGTGGATCTAAGAGACCCTTAGATAGGCACATGGATGATAGAAAAATGGAGAGCTATGTGGGAGGGAGGTGTTAGATTTATTTTGGAGTGGGTTAAAAGATCAGCATGATACCATGAGTTGAGGGCCTGTACTGTGCTGTAGTGTTCTATGTAAAATCAAGAGCTCAGATAATGAAATCCAAATTGCTCTTGCAGGTAACCGCTCTGGAAGCAGAACTGATGGCCCTCAATCCCCCAGAAAATGGTGAGAAAGAACAAAATGGAGATGTTGCAATTGCAGACGCCATGCAACTTCAGCAGGACAACCAAGATTTGGAGCAGCAGTTGATGGAGAAAAATAAGGTTAGCCACACAGGAAATACTTACTTCACTGTGGTTTAGAAGTTGTACCTCCAGCTTACAACCACTCTAGGTGTTAACTTTGGGTTTTAATAGTGTTTGAATGGGGATACTTAACGGACTTTTGCTTGTACTTAATATTCACTGGTTGAAATGCTGCTTTTTTTCCATCTGTGATGAATATCTTGAGTAGTTCTAACATGCCACTTCCATTATGAACGTTGTTGTTTCACAGTAGTGTTCTCAAAATGGTTAAATTACAAAGATGTTTTATTTAATGGAATCACACCTTTCACAGCATTACAGAGTGTTTTATAGCCATTAAATACTTGAAACAAAGGCAACATTGTAGTCTGAAAATATGGCAACTGGTTTGCATACTGCTAGCTCACACAACTGCACAATAGCCACTAAATAACATGCATATTAGCAATGTTGAGTGGGAGATAAATATTGACCTGTGCGTTGTGTTGTCAGTGCTTGGTTTACACTGGCCAAAATATTTTTTCAAAAATGTTGCTTTCTCAGAATTTTCCTTTGTTTATGATAGACCACTTGAAGCTGAACACAAATATAATTTCAGTCTACTTGCATCATGTAGGAACTTGGGGGAAAAAAAATCAACTTTATTGAATTTAATTGCATACTGGTGCTGACGCTCTGCAGTAGTTCAGCTAAATGTTTTGCTGATGATTTTTGTCTGTACTTGGTGTCTGGGGCTTTTTGCTCAGGTATCCAACAATAATCATACAGAAATGATGGATTGCAGTTGCCCTGATTCCATTTGTTCATGACCATAATGTCCTGGTGAAACCTATCACCATGCTCATCACTGACAGTACCAAGATTTATTTGAAAGAAGTCTCAATGGGAATGCAGAAAATGAATCTTTAGTGACACTTTGCATCTCATGGTTTTGTATGCTGTAGTTGCCAAGAAAATCTTCAACAACATCCTCGAATGCCTTCTATGCAATTTTCTTTTTTTTTAAAACTTTTTTTTAAATTAGTTTTTCAAATCATTTTACAAAATTAAAAGCCCCAAATCCCAGTGGGGAGCATTAATACAGTGCAAGATTAAGCATACAATAACAATATGCTACAAACGAAGAGAATTTAACAAAAAAGCACCTAAATTAAAGACAAGTGAGCTTAGTGTCCTCCCCAATCCCCACAACACAAGAAAAAAACAACAACAACTCCAGACCAACCACCACACAATATAGAGAGTATAAGTCAGGACAGTCAAACTCCCAGACTGTGAATACACTTAGCAACAGAGGATAATAATGCCTACTACCAGAAAAAAAAGGGAGCTGAAAGCAAGGGACCGAAAAGAAGAAAAAAAAACCCTAGTCAAGAGGAAGGTTATGAAAGTACTCGATAAAAGGTCCCCAGACCTTATGGAACTTTAGATCCGAATTAAGAACTGAATAATGAATTTTTTCGAGGTCCAAGCAGGCCATAATGTCATTAAGCCATTGCGCATGAGTGGGCGGGGCAACATCTCTCCATCTAAGGAGGATCAAGCGTCTCGCCAGGAGAGAGGCAAAGGATAGTATTCGGCATTTAGTCGGACCCAGACATAAATCTGTCTCGCCCCAAAAACCGAACAGAGCAATTAAGGGGTTAGGTTCTAGGTGCTGATTCAGAATACCCGATAATGTAATGAAGACATCTTTCCAGAATTTCTCCAAGCTAGGACAGAACCAGTACATGTGGATGAGAGAGGCCACGCCCCTCTTGCATTTATCACAAAGCGGACTAATGCCAGGGTAGAATCGAGATAGTTTAGATTTAGACATATAGGCTCTATGAACAATCTTAAACTGTAAGAGGCAATGGCGAGCACAAAGGGAGGTTGAGTTGACCGATTTGAGAACTGAGTCCCAGCTCTCCTCGGATAAGGAGATATTTAAATCCTGCTCCCAGGCCATTTAAATTTTATCCACAGGGGCCCGTCGTAAGGCTGCTAGTTTATCTCGGATAATTGAAATTAAACCTTTACCTAGTGGATTAATGGAAAGAAATAGGTCCATAGCATTTTTCGCAGGCATTTCAGGAAAGTTAGGAATTAAAGGAGCAGTAAAGTGTTGGATTTGGAGGTATCTGAAAAAGTGAGCATTAGGCAGGTTGAACTTAATGGAGAGCTGCTGAAAAGAAGCGAAGCGATTATTAATGAAGAGATCTTCAAAATGTCTAATGCCCTTCCTGTACCAAACATGGAATGCTGGATCGTACGTAGTAGGTAAAAAAAGGTGATTATGTGCGACAGGGCTAGAAACGGAAAACCCCTGGAAACCATAGCATTTCCTGAACTGAGCCCATATACGCAAAGTGTGTCTGACCAGAGGATTAGCTATTGATCTGGGCAGACTGCTAGGGAGTACAGAGCCAAGAAGTGCAGATATAGATAATTCTTTAGTGGAGTTCAGCTCCATTGCCACCCAGTTAGGGCACTCGGGTTGACCGTGGAAGAAAGACCAGAAGGCAGCACAACGTATATTAGCTGCCCAGTAATATAAGTGAAAGTTAGGTAAAGCCATGCCACCCTCTTTTTTAGATTTTTGGAGGTGGATTTTATTAATTCTAGAGCGCTTATTCTGCCACAGATATGACAAAATAATAGAGTCTAAGGAATCAAAAAAAGATTTAGGAATAAAAATTGGGATAGATTGAAATAAGTATAAAAATTTGGGAAGAACATACATTTTAACAACATTAATACGACCTACCAAGGTCATAGATAGAGGTGACCATTGTACCAGACTCTGTTTTATAGCATATGAAAGATTGACAAAGTTTTCACGAAAGAGATCTTTAAACTTCCTTGTGGCTGTAATTCCAAGATAAGTAAATTGATTATGGACTACTTTAAAAGGGAGATCACGAAATATTAGTTCTTGTGTTTCTTTATTAATTGGGAAAAGTTCACTCTTATGTAAGTTGAGTTTATAGCCAGAGATCTGGCTAAACTGGTCAAGAAGTGAAAACATTAGAGGTAAGGATGTAGACGGATTTGAGAGAAAGAGTAATAAGTCATCAGCATAGAGAGAAACTTTATGCTCAACACCCCCTCTCCAAATCCCGGTCAATTCAGGACAATTTCGAAATGCTATCGCCAGAGGTTCTATAGCCAAATCAAAGAGAAAGGGACTTAAGGGGCATCCCTGATGGGTGCCACGTTTGAGATTAAATACTTGGGATTTCTGAAAATTAGTTAGAACAGAAGCAGTAGGACACAGGTACAGCAATTGGATCCAAGAGATGAAACTTTGGCCGAGGTCAAATTTTTCTAAGACTGCAAAAAGGTAGTTCCACTCTATACGGTCAAATGCTTTCTCCGCATCAAGGGAGATAACACATTCAGGAATCCCAGTTGGAACTGAGTATAAAATATTAAATAGACGCCGAATGTTTAAAAAAAGGGAGACGGTTTTTAATAAAGCCTGTTTGGTCATCAGAGATAATGGAGGGAATAACGGTTTCTAATCTATGAGCCAACACTTTAGCTAAGATCTTTACATCAACATTGAGCAGAGAGATCGGCCTGTACGAGGAACACTGTGTTGGGTCTTTGCCCTTTTTTAAAAGAAGAATAATAGATGCCTCATTGAAAGAGGGTGGCAATTTGCCGTAATTAAATGAGTCAGATAATACTGAAAGTAACTGAGGAGAAAGAAGTGAGGAGAATGATTTATAAAATTCCACAGGGAACCCATCAGGTCCAGGAGATTTCCCTGAGGACAGTGCAGAAATTGCAAAAGATATTTCTTCTGGTGATATAGGCGCATTGAGTTTGGCTTTGAAATCAGATGAAAGTGAGGGGATATTCAGATTCTGTAAAAATTGATCCACAGAGATATTGTCATTCAGGGATTCAGAGGAATAAAGCCGGGAATAAAATTTTTAAAATGCGTCACCAATTTCTAAATGATCCGATGTAAAGTCTCCATTCTCCTTCCGGATCTTTGTAATATGTTGTTTGGCTTTGGAACGCCTCAGCTGATTGGCTAGGAATTTACCAGACTTATCCCCATGAATGTAAAAGCGGCTCTTGCTTTCGAGAAGTTGGCGTTCGACAGGTTGAGTGGACAGAAGGTTTAATTTAGTTTGGAGTTCAACACGCTTCTTGTATAATTCAGGGTTCTTAGTTTGGGCATATATTTGATCCAAATCTTTAATCTGGTTAATGAGGTCTGCTCGATCTGCACGGGATCTTCTATTGAGATTTGCTGTGTAAGAGATTATTTGACCCCTCAGATATGCTTTCATGGCATCCCAGACAATCTGGGATGGCACTTCAGGTGATGTATTAGTGTTAAAATAAAAGGTTATCTGGTCCTTAATAAATTTTACGAAATCATCATCCGATAGTAAAGTTGAATCGAACCGCCAGTGTTTGTTCCTCTGAGGGAGACCAGGAAAGTTCAGAGAGAGGGTAATTGGGGCATGGTCAGAGATCAGTATACTCTGATAGTCACAAGAGTGGGCAAATGGGATAAGTTGGTTATCGAGTAAGAAATAGTCAATTCTAGTGAAGGTATGGTGAACATGTGAGAAAAAAGAATAATCTCTCTCCGTAGGATGGAGGAAACGCCATATATCAGAGATACCAAAATTAGAGAGAAACGATTGAATAGCTAAGGCAGATTTAGTAGGTGATCTGGTAACAGAGGATGATCGGTCCAGTTTAGGATCCAACCAAAAGTTGAAGTCACCACCCAATATAAGAGAGTATGAGTTTAAGTCTGGTAGTGAGGAAAAAAACCATTCAAAAAAGTTAACATCATCAAAGTTGGGGGCATACAGGTTTGCTAGTGCAACTTTAGTGTTATATAGTTTACCAGAAACAATAATAAAACGGCCATTTGTATCAGATATTTTATTATGGAGTTCAAAAGGAATATTTGAGTTAATAAGAATGGAAACTCCCCTGGCTTTAGCGGCAAAGGATGAATGAAAATGCTGACCCGCCCACTTTGACAGAAGCCGGGAGTTATCAAAACAACGAATATGAGTTTCTTGGAGGAAAGCAATGTCAGCTTTGAGTTGTTTAATATGTGCGAATACCTTCCTCCTTTTAACAGGGTGGTTCAGTCCCTTTACATTCCAGCTCACGAATTTAAGTGCACTAGCCATTATCAATTACAAATGCATAAAAGGCAGCAGGCATATAAAAAATCAAGCAGTACAATAGCAGTCTGGGAGCAGAGATGTAAACATAGATTCGTAAGATCAAAATATAAACATGTCCTAAGCAATAAAGAGATGTTGGAACTGGAAAATCCACCCCACCCGCACAACCCAAAACTAGACGGCTACCAAAACAAGTAGCTAGCTCTACCAAAAAAATTAACCCAAATACAACTTCCAGATCTGTGTCATTAACAACAGTTCCGTATAAATACTATAGCAAATAATAACTAGTTTATGCACTAGAAAACATAACTACAGATTAGAACACCTTCTGCAGAAATATACAACTTAATACAGAGAAAATTGGAAGAAAACCAAAACTAACCTACTCGTGAAAAATTATAGAAGAATAAAGTAAGAGAAAGGGAAAAAAAAGGTAAGAAGGAAAAAGAGAAAAGAAGGGGAAGGGGAAAATTATAAATTCAAGATGAGTATTTATCAACCATTTACAGAGAAGGGAGAGAAAAATTCAGAGATTAGAAAAAAGGGGTGAAGAAAAGAAAAAGATAAAATAAATAAATATTTAAAGCAAAGGAAAAATAAATCAGCAGTTGAACTGTGAACCGACAAACAGGGAGGCCTTCACTAAAGACTTCGAACCTCCAAAACAAGTTAGAATTAGTTGTAGAACTCTGTAGGTAAAGTTATACAAGAATAAAGATAGGTTACACACACACCAAATCCCGGGAGAGATTGTCAACAGCCCTTAGAGTTTCAATGAATAATGTCTGAGTGATTCAAGTGAAGTCTGAGTCCAGAAAAAGTAATTTTACTGCGAGGAGTACTTATCCACCATTTTAGGAGGTCCGATCAGATTCTGAAGATGACTGGATAGCCGGAAGACTTGTCACAAACGCTTCAGCTTCCTTCACCGACCTGAACCACTTGTATTTTCCGGTATTAAGCTTGATTCGTAGATCAGCAGGATTGCGAAGTGAAGGTTTGAAACCACGATCAAAAAGCACTTTCATTGCGCCTTTAAACTCAGCGCGCATCTTTAAGGTCTGGGGTGCAAAATCTTCCACAAAGCGAATGGTTGTATCCTGGAAAGAAAAAGAGCCTCTGCGACGTGCCTCCACAATCAGACTGTGTTTTACCTGGTATTGATGGAAACACAGGATTACTGGTTGCGGACGGGAACCCAGAATTCCGGGGGGAACGTAAACTCTGTGTGCCCGTTCGAGCTCGGGCAGCTTCGGAAGCAAGTCTTTCCCGAATAACTCACAGAGAAACTCGACGAAAAACTTCACGGTTGGTCCCTTTTCAGTCGCCTCTGGTAATCCCAGAATTCTGATGTTGCAGCGTCTGCTACGGTTTTCGAGATCCACCATTTTGGAAAGAAGTTTATTAGACTTTTCCTCTAAGCTGGAACAGAGAGTCTCCAAGTATCGAACACGACTTTCTAAATCTTCAGAAGTCGAATCGATGCGAGATAAGTGTTCAGCATGTTTGTCCACTTTATCGTTGATCCGATCCAGTTTATCTTCTAACTGTTTGAAAGCGGTTTTAAATTCCTTTAAGATTTCGTCTCGCAGCTTTCCCAGCGCAACCATCGTTTCGTCCGACGCGGTCATGGCTTCTTTTCTCCCGGATTTAGAACTCTTGCTAGACATTGTAAGTTAAATATATTCACAGGCAAGTAAGAGATACCGAAATAATTCCTAACTAAGGTTTAAAAAATGGAGACATTTAGTGCAAAGGTAGCGACAGTAACGGGACAAAAGTTCGGAGCAGCTAAACAATCGCCATCTTACCGGAAGTCCCCCTATGCAATTTTCTTTGGTCTCACTAGAAGCTCTTTGAATTCTCTGTCATTATTGACCTGTTTGATTTGTGGACCAATAAAAATGCCTTCCTTAATCTTGGCATCAGTTATTCTGACTTGAATTATGAATTGAAATGACAAATATAGATGATTTCAAAAAATTAGTGTGATAGGGAAATTTCATGGTGATTTTCATGATCATTAGCCCAAAATCCATAAGATAGACCCAAAAGTATTCAGGAAGCAAAATCTTTGTTGTCATCCAAGTAGTTGGTACTTTATGATCTTGTATCTGAGAGAGTAGACGAGGCTTTGTTTTCATACTGTACATGAAAGTGCACTTTTGATGGAGCAACACTCCCTCAGTACTGTGCTGGAAATGCCAGTTTGAGTTTTTTCTCTGCTTAAGCCAGTGGGGACGGTTATTGAAGCATGAATCAGAAAGTTAAAGAGGTGTGCACTGAGCCAGGTCGGACTACTAACAGATATAGAGTTAGCTATCTTCAAAAATATCAGCATTATTGTATTGAAAAGAGTGATCAATTACATAGAACATAGAATAGTACAGCACAGTACAGGCCCTTCCGCCTACAATGTTGTGCCAACCCTTAAACCCTGCCTCCCATATAACCCCCCCACCTTAAATTCCTCCATATACCTGTCTAGTAGTCTCTTACATTTCACTAGTGTATCTGCCTCCACCACTGACTCAGGCAGTGCATTCCACGCACCAACCACTCTCTGAGTAAAAAACCTTCCTCTAATATCCTCCTTGAACTTCTCACCCTTACCTTAAAGCCATGTCCTCTTGTATTGAGCAGTGGTGCCCTGGGGAAGAGGCGCTGGCTGTCCACTCTATCTATTCCTCTTAATATCTTGTATACCTCTATCGTGTCTCCTCTCATCCTCCTCCTCTCCAAAGAGTAAAGCCCTAGCTCCCTTAATCTCTGATCATAATGCATACTCTCTAAACCAGGCAGCATCCTGGTAAATCTCCTCTGTACCCTTTCCAATGCCTCCACATCCTTCCTATAGTGAGGTGACCAGAACTGGACACAGTACTCCAAGTGTGGCCTAACCAGGTTTTATAGAGTCGCATCATTACCTTGTGACTCTTAAAATCTATCCCTCGACTTATGAAAGCTAACACCCCATAAGCTTTCTTAACTACCCTATCTACCTGTGAGGCAACTTTCAGGGATCTGTGGACATGTACACCCAGATCCCTCTGCTCCTCCACACTACCAAGTATCCTGCTATTTATTTGGTACTCTGCCTTGGAGTTTGTCCTTCCAAAGTGTACCACCTCACACTTCTCTGGGTGGAACTCCATCTGCCACTTATCAGCCCACTTCTGCGTCCTATCAATGTCTCTCTGCAATCTTCGACAATCCTCTACACTATCTACAACACCACCAACCTTTGTGTCATCTGCAAACTTGCCAACCCACCCTTCTACCCCCACATCCAGGTCGTTAATAAAAATCACGAGAAGTAGGGGTCCCAGAAGCTATCCTTGCGGGACACCACTAGTCACAACCCTCCAATCCAAATGTACTTCCTCCACCACGACCCTCTGCTTTCTGCAGGCAAGCCAATTCTGAATCCACCTGGCCAAACTTCCCTGGATCCCATGCCTTCTGATTTTCTGAATAAGCCTACCGTGTGGAATCTTGTCAAATGCCTTACTAAAATCCATGTAGATTACATCCACTGCACTACCCTCATCTATATGCCTGGTCACCTCCTCGAAGAACTCATGTAAGGCTTATTAGGCATGATCTGCCCATCACAAAACCATGCTGACTGTCCCTGATCAGACCATGATTCTCTAAATGCCCATAGATCCTATCTCTAAGAATCTTAGCCAACAGCTTTCCCACCACAGACGTAAGGCTCACTAGTCTATAATTACCCGGACTATCCCTACTACCTTTTTTGAACAAGGGGACAATATTTGCCTCCCTCCAATCCTCTGGAGAAGGATTACAAGACACAATATCTAAGAAGGGATGTTCTGGCATTGGAGAGGGTCCAAAGGAGGTTTATGAACTTAGAACATAGAAATCTACAGCATACTACAGGCCCTTCGGCCCACAATGTTGTGCTGACCATGTAACCTACTCTAGAAACCGCCTAGAATTTCCTTATCGCATAACCCTCTATTTTCCTAAGCACTATACACATGAGAATGAAAGGTTTAACATATGAGGAGCATTTGATTGTACTGGGCTTGTACTCGCTGGAGTTTAGATGGAAGAGGGGTGGGGGAATCTCATTGAGACCTAGGACTGAAGGACCTAGCTATAAGGAAAGATTGAATAGATTAGGATTTTAATCCTTGGAATGCAGAAGATTAAGGGGAAATTTGATAGAGGTACACAAAATTATGAAGTGTTTAGATTGAGTAAATGCAAGAAGGCTTTTTCTGCTGAGGTTGGGTGGGACCACAACCATAGGTTGTGGGTTAAGGGTGAAAAGTTAAAACTTCTTCATTCAGAATGAGAGTGTGGTTCAAGCTGCCAGCACAAAAGTGTATGGGAGCTCAATTTTCACATTTAAGAGAAGTTTGGATAAGTACGTGAATAGGAGGGGTATGGAGGGCTATGTTCCTAATGCAGGTCGATGGGAGTAGGCAGCTTAAATGGTTCAGCATGGACTTGTGAGTCAAAGGGCCTGTTTCTGTGCTGTACTTTTCTGTGACTCTTGAATATTGGGAGGTCTAGAGTGGAAATGCTTCCTATATTGGGGGAGTTTAGGAGCAGAGGACACAGCCTCAGAGTAGACAGGCATCCCTTCAGCATAGAAATTAGGAGGAATTTCTGTAGTCAGAGGGTGGTGATTCTGTAAAATTCATTGCCACAGATAGTTGTGGAGGCTCAATTATTGGGTATATTTGATAAATTCTTTATTAGTAAGGGCATCTAAGGATACGAGAAGGCAGGAGAATGGAGTTGAGAGGAATAATAAATCAGCCATGATGGAATGGTGGAGTAGACTCGATGGGCCGAATGGCCCAATTCTGCTCCTGTGTCTTATGGTCTTACAGTAGCTTGCTTTGAAAGCCCTTTCTTCTAAATAGACCAAAACTAGAATGCTATGCAGGAGGAAAGGGTTAGTTTGATCTTGGAATATATTTAGATGTTGGTACAATATCATAGGCTGAAAGGCCTGTACCGTGCTGCACTGTTCTGTGTTCTGCGCTAATTGGCTGGTATTTCATCAGGCGATCAAACCACAACCAGTCTGCCCCTATCAACCAGACCAAGTTATATAATACCAAATGTGTAAGACGACATCTTCTGAACATTTGCATCTATTTTTCTTGCAACTGAGTATCATGTCATTGCAAAGGAAGCTCTGGTAGAGGCCTTTATCGGTGTCATACTTCAGTGACGGGTTTGAAATGACTCAAGAGGAAACCTGATACAAGATTTTATGTGGGTGCAGAACAGGGTGGATGAGAAGCTTTTTCTGCGAATGGGTGGCACCAGTCCAAGTAATTTACAAAAGTCGCTAACAGATCAAAAAAAACACCACTTCTGATTTTTTTTTTGTTTGTGGATAGAGCTGACAGTATTATCACTTTTAAGGGGTGGTAATGTCATCATGAAGGCGAAGAGAGAACGTGTATGCACAGGTGCAATAAATATCAGAGATACACTATTCACAACAAAACTGTAATTGATAGAATATGTAAGGAAGAACACAACTAACACAAAAATAGAAGTCCATTGTAGTGCAAAGTGGTGATGTGATTAGGGTTGTGCAAGTTGATCTATCCTGGGCCCAACATATTGATACAATTACCAAAAAAATGACAGCGACTATATTTCATTAGGAGTTTGAGAAGACTTGGTTTGTCGCCAAAAACTCTCATAAATTTCTACAAATGTACCATGGAGAACATTCTAACAGGTTGAATCACTGTCTGGTATGGAAGGGCCCACTGCACAGGATCAGATAAAGCTTCAAAAAGTCGTAAACTCAGCCAGCTTCATCATAGATATTAGCCTTCTGAGCATTGAGGACACCTTCAAAAGGTGATGCCTCAAAAAGGTGGCATCCACCACCTGGGACATGCCCTCTTCTCATTGCTACCATCATGGAGGAGTTAACAGGAGCCTGAAGACACACCTCAATGTTTCAAAAACAGCTTCTTCCCCTCTGCAGTCAGATTTCTGAATGGACAATTAATCCATGAATACTACCTCAATATATATTTTCTCTTTTTTTGCATATAGTAATTTTTAAAATTATATATACCTTTTGTAATTTGTGGCTTTTTTATTTCAATATATTGCAATATACTGATACCACAAAACAACAAATTTCACAACACACGTTTGCAAGAAAATGTTTGTGAGCTTTTTGCAATTACCTGGTTTTCTGTATTAATTACTCATAAAATGTGGTCGGATCTTCATCTAAGTCAGAATAATCTGCCTAAGCTAATAACACACAAATTGTACTTTTCAAGTTTTTATTGAACACATTGTTTAATCCTTCACAGTTCAGGCTGGGAAAGTATGTGAACTCTTGTATTTAATAACTGGTAGAATCTCCTTTAGCAGCAATAACCTCCACCAAATGTTTCCTGTAGCTGCTGATCAGACTTGCCAATGGCAAGGAAGAATTTTAAGCCATTCCTCCATACAAAACTGTTTCAGCTCATCAATATTTCTGGGATACTTTGCATAAACAGCCCTCTTCAGTTCATGTCACAGCATCTCAATTGGGTTAACATCTGGAATCTGACTTGGCCATTCCAAAGCATTAATTTTCTTCTTTTTAAACCATTCTGTTGCTGATTTACTCTTGTGTTTTGGATCATTGTCTTGTTACATCATCCAAGTTCTATTAAACTTTAGGTGACAAACTGCTACCCTGACATTCTCCTGTAATATGTCCTGATACAATTTTGAATTCATTGTTCCCTCAATGATTGCAAGCTGTCCAGACCCTGAGGCAGCAAAGCAGCCCCAAACTATGAAGCTCCTTCCATCATACTTCAAAGTTGGAATTGGGTTTTGGTGTTGGTGTGCAGTACCCTTGTATATCCAAACATAGCGGTGTATATTTTTGCCAGATAGTTCAACTTTTGTCTTATCTGTCCACAGAACATTGTCCCAAAAATTTTGTGGAACATCTAGGTGGTCTTTTGCAAACTGAGATTTTTTTGGAGAGCAATGGTTTCCTCTGTGGTGTCCTTTCATGAACACCATTCTTGTTTGGTATTTTTCTTATTGGAACACATGAACAGAGACTTTAGCAAATTCTAGAGATTTCTGTAGGTCTTTTGCTGTTAACTTTTGGATCTTTTTCACCTTCTTCAGCATTGCATGTTGTGCTTTTGGTGTGATCTTTGCAGTATGCCCACTCTTAGGGAGAGTAGCAAAGGTTCTGAATATTCTCCATTTGTAGACAATTTCTCTTACTATGGATTGATGAACACTCAGGTCTTTAGAAGTGCCTTTGTAGACTTCTCCAGGTTCATACATCTCTACAATTCTTCTAAGGTCCTCTGAAAGCTGTTTTGATTGAGGCATGGTGCACATAAAGAGGTTTTTCTTGAGAAGAGCAGACTCTGTCAGTAACTTGACTTTGTGTGCCTTTTTTATAGGACAGGGCATCTCTACGCCCCCACTCTTCCAGTTTCATCTCATTGATTGGAACACGTGACTCTAAATAGCTTTTGTAGAAGGCTTTACTCCAGAGGTCCACATACTTTTTGAACCTAGACTATGATTGTCTAAATGGTGTACTCAGTCTTAACAAGAAGAAGTACAATTGTGTATTATTAATTAGTTTAGGCAGATTGTGTTTGTTTATTATAGTGACTTAGATGAAGATCAGACTACATTTTATGAGTATTTATTGCAAAGCATTCAGAAACCTTTTCTTGCAACTGTATGCTGGTGATATTAAACCTGATTCTGATCCTACTTGAGTACTCTAGATGAAGGCCCATCAATGGCCTACAGTACTGAAGCATAATTTCCTTATCTTTATGTTAGATTCCATTTGTAATTAATTAAACTGGTGCGGCAGATTATTAGGAGAACTCTTAAAATATAAATTATTAATTAAAACAACAATCTTTTCATTGATTGTGAGCCTGCTTCTGTTGTTCTTTTGACTGTTGTGTGCATGCTATGTTGGTGCCAGAATGTGCGGCAACACTTGTGGGCTGCCCCCAGCACATCCTTATGTGTGTTGGATGTTAACGCAAGTGATCCACTTCACTGTCTGTTTCGATGTAGTTGTGATAAATAAATCTGAATCCGAAATTGTTTTTTACATATTAAAGTAAAATATGTTTTAAGAATCCCTTCTCCTTGTCGCTAATGAAATGAGTGGGCTTTTAAGCCTACAAATGCCGACAGAGCAGACTGATGGATGTGATCACTTCTGTCACGTACTAAGTCCTGGAATTACATTTGGGTCTGTGTATATCTGGGACTTGCTGGGAATGACGGAACCCCAGCACCATTTGATTCATTACACCTTCACTTCCTTCCATCCGATCTGTCTTCAAAGTGCATTGCTTAAGGAAGACTAATAACATTGTAAAGGATGCCTGCCACCCTGGCATTTCCTTTCGTACCTTCTGGGAGCTTTAAAGCCTGGACAGACTGAAGGACTGCTTCTTCCCACTACTATAAGACTTCAGACCCAACCACCTCTTTCACACCCCTTCTCAGTGATGCTGCCACCTTCTTGGACTGTTAATTTTATCTCACATGGTTTATGGTTTATTCCATTATTGTAACGGTTTCTTTTTGCACTATTTCAGATTTCACTACAATTGTTGAACCATTCTGCTGCTATGCAGTCACTGTTGTATTTATTACTACTGTGTACACTACTTACTTTGCTAACTTCATGTGAACAAGGAATTTCATTACAACTGGTGTGAATAGACAATAGACTAATGTGAATCTGAACAATGATGCGGAACCTCCTTTGCTGTGTTAAGGTGTGATGGTCCCATTTATTCTCTCATAATCATTCAAAAGCCCCAGAGGAAGTTCATGAGAATGATCATGGAAATGCAAGGGTTAAGTAGAGCATTTAAACTTCTGGAGTTTAGAAGAATGGGGGGTGGGGGTGGGGGAATCTCATTGAAACTTAACAAATATTGAAAGGCCCTAGATAGTGTGGATGTGGAGAGAATGTATCCAATAGTGGGAAAGACTAGGACCAAAGGTCACAGCCTCAGAATAGAAGCATATCCCTTTATATCAGAGATGAGGGGGAGTTCCTTTAGCCAGAGGGTGGTGAATCTTTGGAATTCATTGCCACAGACAGCTGTGGAGCTGTCAATGGGTATATTTAAAGCGGAGGTTGATAGGTTCTTGATTAGTAAGGGCATCAAAGGTTACAGGGAGAAGGCAGGAGAATGGGGTTGAGAGGGATAATAAATCAGCCATGATAGAATGGCGGAGCAGACTCTGTGGGTCCAGAATCCTATTCTGTTTCTATGTCTATGGTCTCATAGTCCATTTATGATTGATCCAAGAAAATGGGAACATTTGAGTATCCATAACCTGGATAAAATTTAAATCAGGATTGTTTTATTAAATAAAGCATAACATCGCTGTGGATTTTATATTTTACTTCTTTTCCTCTCTCAAAGACAATTAAACAGCTGCTCCAGAGACTAGCAGAACTGAAAAAGACTCTGCAGAAGGAACTGGTAAGGCTCCTGTATGAAACTAACCTTTAAAGACATATTAATTAGATTTTAGTTTATTTTTGGGGATCATTTCAAAAAGTGGGTCAGAAAAATGACATCAATATTTGCACATGCGTAAAGTACGGCAGATGCCATTAGCCAGCAGGTCTCTCGACACCCATGGCATAACGTGTAACCTAATACTAAAATAATGTCACCTAGTGAATTGTTCCCAGGATAATTTTCTAATACTTTGCATGACCCAGATTCCATGGAAGTAATAGTACAATTTGAGGGAACTTATCTAGGTGATTGATAACCCATTCAAATTCCTGTGTTTTTACTCCTCGTAAACCCTTGCACGTGTGGTGCACATTGAAACTAGTGAGGCTCTTCCACTTTGAACTGGAACTAACCCACTTTGTTTTCATGTGTATTTAAGCAATCGAATAATGTGTTTGGATTGGCAAAGTGAATTTTGTGGTTTTCTACCCACAGGGAGGCTGGGTAGCTAAGCGGTTAGTTTAATGCTGTTACAGCGCCAGCTGTAAGGTTAGGGTTCAATCCTGCTGTAGTCTGTAAAGAGTTTGTACACTCTCCCCATGACCACGTGGGTTTCCTCTGGGTGCTCCATTTTCTTCCTGCATTCCAAAGATGGACGAGTTAGAACATGCTTTGTTGGCGCCAGAAGCATGATCAGACTTGGGAGCTGCCTCCAGCACATCTCGAACTGTGTATTAGTCATTGACACAAACAGTGCATTACACTGGATTTTTGATATGCACGTGAACAATATGGCTTATGTTTAAAACTAGATGTGGAGAGGGTGTTTCCTATAATGACCAGAGGGCACAGTGTCAGAATAGAGGTAGGTCCATTTATAACTGAGGTGAAGAGGAATTTTTCCAGCAAGAGGGGGGTGAATCTGTGTAATTCATTGCCACAAACATGTGGAGGCCAAGTCATTGGGTCTGTTTAAAGCGATTGAGTGCAGCTATGTTTGATTAGTCAAAGGCTACAGGGAGAAGGCAGGGAAATGGGGTTGAGAGGGATAATAAATCAGCCATGATGGAATGGTGGAGCAGACTTGAATGGTCTAATTCTGCTCCAATGTCTTAGGGTTTAATATTCAGACAAAGGAATTAGTTTAATTTGGCATCATACTTGACACAGACTCATGAGCTGAAGGCAACATTCATGTGTTGCACTGTTCTGTGACCCACATCCCAGAGACATCCAGGTTATTGAATGTTGTAAATTGCCCCAAGTAAGCAGGCAGTTAGTAGAATCTAAGAGGATTTGATGGTAATCTGGGATTATTGCAGATGAAATTTATATCAGCGAGAGTTCAGTGGGTTGAATGGGTCTCTTCATTCTGTATGAATGAGGCATCTTACCATATTTATCTTTAACATGCAAAAAAAAAATAGAAATGCAAGAGTGGACAGTAACTCCAGCATATTTCACCCTGGAGATTATCTTCATAAGTTTAAAAAAGAATTGTATTCACTCAGGGACTGCTTTGACTTTTATGTAGAGAATGTTTTCTGTGTGAATAAGGTGCAGATTTAGACTATTCAGCTGTAACGTTGTGTAGCTTTGAGAATCACTGGGCTTTGACTGTTCTTCAGTACAGATATGTTCTCTGGGGTATGTTCCTTGAGATAGTACAGTTCACATCAGACAGACAAAGTTTCTATTTGTATAATAGGTTTCCTGTTAGAAATTCCAAAACAAATCACAGTCAGGTTTAATATCACTGACATATGTTATGAGATTTATCTTTGCAGCAGGAGTACATAAAATATACTATAAATTACAATAAGAAATATATCTAAAAATTAACTAAGTAGTGCAGAAAAAGAGCAAAAATAGTGAGGTAGTGTTCATGGGTTGGTTCAGTATCATTCAGAAATCTGATGGTGTACAGGAAGAAGCTGTTCCTAAAATGTTGAGTGTGTGTCTTCAGGCTCCTGTACCTCTTCTCTGATGGTAGTAATGAGAAGAGGACATGACCTGGCTGGTGGGGTATGCTTCTGCCAAACAAATTTTGATTTGGTTTTGCTTGTAGCATTTGATTAATGCATTCTAAATCTTTTCAATTAAAGAAAATGAAACCAGAAATGGAGCCCACTGAAGTCCGAGAGAGATCCTGCTTCGAGCCACCAACCACTGTTAGTAATTCCTCCACAGTTGTAAACAATTCTGACCTGAATGACTCCAGGGAGATAAATTTTGATTATCTTAAACATGTCCTCCTCAAGTTCATGTCTGTACGAGAATCAGAGGTAAGTTAATAATAACTCATTAGTTTAAAGTTGATCAGTGGAAATGTATTACTAGAGTCTGTTGAGAGAAATTAAAGTATAGATTGGTGATTGTAATTTAATTAATCAGAGAGGAAGCCCAGCCATGGTTTGGTATTTAAACTCATATAGTGTATGTGAGATTTGGACTTGAGATTCTGTAGTATTAATACAGGAACTGGAAGTAAAGCTTTCAGAAAGGCTTATCCAGTTCTGGCATGCCGACGCTTTTGTTTTCAATAAATCCCATCACACTAACCCTTCCCTATGGGTGTGCAGCTGTCAGGTTTAGGAAACACTTTCCTGGGACGCCACATACTGTAGAGGTTAGCACGATGCTATTACAGCTCCTGGAGTTATGGAGTTCAGAGTTAATTTCCAGCATGGTTTTAGTTGACTGCTCCAGTTTCCTCCCATGGTCCAAAGATGTACCGGGTAGGTTAATTGGTCATAGTAAATTGTCTCATGATTTAAGTTTTGTTGCTGGGTGGCACAGCTCGAAGAGCCAGAAGGGCCTATATCACACTGTATCAGTAAATAAAGTAAATGAATAAGCATAATCTCCCAAAATTCATTAGGCGATTTGTAGAGGTGTTTAAGATTATGAGAGGCAAAGCCAGCGCATTTTTCCCCAGAGTGTCTATGGCCAATACCAGAGGACATCCACTTAAGGTGAGTGGAGGAAAGTTTAAGAGAGATGACAAAGGTCCACACAGAGAACATTAAGTGCCTGCATTTCACTGCTGGGTGTGTGTGGCTGATACAATAGAGGCCTTTAAGAGGCTCTTAGCTAGGCAGATGGGATGTGGATTATGTAAGAGGAAGGGTTGAATAGATCGTGGAATTGGTTTGTATTGGTTGCCACAGCATTGTGGGTCAAAGGCCTGTACTGTGCTGCATACTATATTCTATGTTCAAAAGTTAATTTATTATCAAAGTATATAACTCTTGAAGTTCTCCAGTTCTCTGGATAGCTGTGAAACCAAGAAAGGAAAAGAAAAGAAGGCAGCAGATCATCTACCCCCAAATCCCTCCTCCCACATAAGGAACAAGCAAAACAGATAAGGCACATCGACCCCCAAATCTCTCCTCCTGTACAAAGAAACTAATGAAACGGATCAGGCACGTCGACCCCCAAATCCTTCCTCCAGCACAAAACAAACTGAGAAGATCAGGCGAAAAAACACAGAATAAAAATCTGTAACACTGAAAAATAGAGTCCATAGTTCTATTAGTTCTTATTAGACTACCTGCCTATCATTACTTGTGACAAATAATACTAATCTCTAAAAACATCTAGGGGGTTCTATCAAAGACTGGACATAAGAGTGTTGTAATTTGTTGGCTAAATTCAATAACGTGACATGGATCAGGAATTCCTTTGCCAAGTGGCAAGTGATTTGTTGAAAGATCAATAGTGGAGACAAAATGTTTCTGGAACTACACTGACTGCTCTGGTCATTGTAGCCCAATGTAGTACTTTAATGAATTCCTACTTAAAGGTCTGGGGAAGATTTATTTAAGCATTAAAAAGTGAATCTTGAATAAACTTTTAAAACCTTATATTTAAATTTTTTTTGTGCAAAATTAAGCCATTTGGCCCATCAACTCTGCTCTGCTATTTCATCATGACTGATCCAATTTTCCTCTCAGCCCCAATCTCCTGCCTCCTCCCTGTACCCCTTCAATCCTTGACCAATCAAGAATCTATCAATCTCTGCCTTAAATATACATAAAGACTCGGCCTCCACAGCAGTCTGTGGCAAAGAACTCCACAGAATTGTGACTGCTGCAATTATTTTAGCGTTTTCCTTGCTGATCCATCAGTACTTTCCTGCTGGTGGAAAATAGAAAGGCCTGTTATGTGATATATCTCTAAATTAAAAATATAGGTAGGGTCAGGAATATGCAGGAAATGGACACAGTTAAGGCAGAAGGGATTAGTTGAGCATTTGATTACTAATTAGTTTGGCACAACATTGTGGGCTGAAGAGCCTGTTCTATGTTCTGTATTAGTTTTCAGTGTGATAACTGAAAAAAGTATTAAATTATATTATGTGTTTTGTTGCAGGCCTATCAACTGGTGAAAGCTGTATCAGTGCTACTAAACTTCACACGTGAAGAGGAGAACATGTTAAAGGAATCTTTAGAATACAAGGTATAACATTGTTGCTTTTGTTGGTTCTCCAAGTTAATTGGTACTGTTAACCATTCTTTTCCCTTGGATACAGTTGCTCCTCCACAAATCTTGTGTCATTACCCTTCTCAAAAAAGAATGGGTATTGACCCACCTGCATTGGGAAACTACACCCAGTTCCAAGCTTCTTATCCTCTCCAGTTGTTGAATTTGTTGTAGCCTTTCAAATGTGAACCATTTCTTAGAATCCTTTTTCAATTAAGATCGTAATAAAATAAGGAACAGGAATAGGCCACTCAGCCCCTCAAGCCTGCACTGCTGTTGAAGATGATCATTTATGATGAGCCCCAAAACCTGTATCCCCTTCTAATCCCTATAGTCCACAATTCCAAGATCTAGTGTTTTAGACACACCAAATAATCCAGCCTCAAAAAGCCTCCGGGGGAGCAGAATTCCAGAGACTTACCCTATGTCTTGTATCCTCATAGACCATTTGATACCCTGATTAATCAAGAACCTATTAACCTCCACTTTAAATCTACTCAATGACTTGGCTTCCACAGCCGCCCATGGAAGTAAATTCCACAGATTCACTCCCTCTGGCTAAAGAAATTCCTCTTCATATGTATTCTAAATGGACGTTGCTATAGTCTGAGGCTCTGCTCTCTTGTACTAGATTTACCCACTATAGGAAACATCCTCTCCACGTCCACTCCATCCAGGCCTTTCAATATTTGATAGATTTCAATGAGATTTCACCCCTCCCCATTCTTCTGAACTCCAGCAAGTATAGGCCCAGAGCCAACAAATGCTTCTCATACATTAACCCTTTCATTCTTGGAATCATTCTTCTGAACCCTCTCTGGATCCTCTCCAATGCCAGCTCATCTTTTCTCAGATAAGGAGCCCAAAACTGCTCACAATACTGGTCGTGCGGTCTGACCAATGCCTTATAAAGCCTCAGCATTACATCTTTGCTCTTGTATTCTAATCCTCTCAAAATGAATGCTACCATTGCAGTTGTCCTCCTATTTGTCTTACTACTGACTCGACCTGCATTGTAACCTTTACAGGATCCTGCTCTAGAACTCCCAAGTCCCTTTGGACTATTCTTCTATTCTCTACAGCCCTCAGGTCCCAGATGTTTCAAAAATATGTCTACTTTTTTTAAAATACCCCCAATGATCCAGCCTCAACAACCCTCTGGGGAAGAGAATTTCAGAGATGTACCACCCTCCGTCTGAAATACCTGCTCACCTCAATTTTAAATGACCTCCCTCCCACCCTAATACTATAACCATCTCCCTCCTACAAATCCCGATTTTCAATTTAACTACTGAACTAATATGTTTTTATTAAAGTCATTAAAGACAGCCTATGTGATCATCTGTTCTTCTTGTGATTCTTGACCTGTCAGCTGTTTTTAACAATGTTGACTACATAATCCTGTCCATTACCTCACTAGGTGTTATACTAACAACACACACAAAATGCTGGTGGAACGCAGCAGGTCAGGCAGCATCTATAGGAAAAAGTCCAGTCGACGTTCTGGGACGAAGGGTCTCAGCCCGAAACGTCGACTGGACTTTTTCCTATAGATGCTGCCTGGCCTGCTGCGTTCCACCAGCATTTTGTGTGTGTTTGGATTTCCAGCATCTGCAGATTTCCTCGTGTTAGTGAGGTATACTCACTGGATTCTTATTCAACCAATTGTGGCTAGAGGTTCACCAGCAATGGCTTTTCTTCCACTCATTCTTAGTCTTCTTCTGTTCCTTATCTACACGCCTATCCTGGCATCATCTAATAACATAGTATCATTTCCACCTGTGCAGCTCAGGAAAAGCACTCCCCACCATTGAACACATTTACAAGGACTGCACCACAAGAAAGCAGCATCTGTCATCGAGGACCCCCATTATCCAGGCCATGCTCTCTTCTCACTGTTGCCATCGGGAAGGAGGTACAGGAGCCTTAGGTCCCACACCTGCAGCTTCAGGAACAGTTATTATCTTACAACCATCAGGCTCCTGAACCCACCTGGATAACTTCACTCACAACAACTCTGAACTGATTCCACAACCTACAGACTCATTTTCAAAGACTCTACAACTCATATTCTCACTATTATTTATTTACATTTTTTATTATTTGCACAGTTTATCTTCCTTTGCACATTGGTTGTTTGTTGGTCTTTGTTATGTATGGCTTTATATAATTTCTATTGTAGAGGAGATTTACAAGGGTGTTGCCTGGATTGGGGAGCATGCCTTATGAAAACAGGTTGAGTGAACTCGGCCTTTCCTCCTTGGAGCGACAGAGGATGAGAAGTGACCTGATAAAGGAGTATAAGATGATGAGAGGCATTGATCATGTGGATAGTCAGAGGCTTTTTCACAGGGCTGAAATGGTTGCCACAAGAGGACATAGGTTTAAGGTGCTGGGGAGTAGGTACAGAGGAGATGTCAGGGGTAAGTTTTTTATGCAGAGAGTTGTGAGTGCGCGGAATGGGCTGCCAGCAACGGTGGTGATAGGGTCTTTTAAGAGACTTTTGAATAGATAGATGGAGCTTATAAAAATAGAGGGCTATGGGTAAGCCTAGTAATTTCTGAGGTAGGGTTATGTTCAGCACAACTTTGAGGGCTGAAGGGCCTGTATTGTGCTGTAGGTTTTCTATGTTTCTATTTCTTTATTTTCCTGTAAGTGCCTGCAGGAAAATTAATTTCAAGATAGCATATGGTGACACATACGTACTTTGATAATAAGTTTACTTTCAACTTTGAAATCAGTTTTTGTGTTATTTTACATTTGAGTGAGAGACACAGCTTAAAAGATGCATGCATCAGATGGCCATTGGCATGGAATAATTCATCCAACAAATGTCCTTGATGTGCTTCCTAAACATTATTCTGTATACTTTGCAGATGTCTTGGTTTGGATCTAAGCCTGTCCCTAAAGGTATTGTCCGTCCATCAATATCAGGCCAACCTCCCTCTCATTGGCAGTGAACCAAGTGCAGTGTCTGGAACGTGCACTCTGACAAGAACCATTGACGTAACTCTCTGTACGAACACTACAGCTATTGATAAGATATCCTTATTAATATTATCTGTCACTGTTATGACAGTGTTTTAATACAGGACTACCATTTTACATTTAATAGTACCTGATACTTTATATTACTGCACCTGTTAAATGCAGATGAAGACGTTCTCCTATGGGGAATGATATTCACAGAGAAGAAATGTATTGACAAATTGAAATTCTGTAATATCAAGAGGGACTTTTTGTTTTGGACCTGTAGCTTTATTACAGCCCTGAACAGATTTGAATGAAATACTGTTTGAAGTGACATACTGTCTTACATCTTTGTACATGTGATGCTCCTTCATAAGAAAACATTAACAAATGCTCATAAATGTCAGCTTCTTAAGTTATAATTTTAATTATTAGCATTAGAATATAAAGTTGGGAATAAATCTAAACAAAATGGCAGAATCTCCATCCCCTGGTTACAGGACAGCGGTGCTGTTCATAACCGTTTCCAATTTGATATCACAGTCAAATGTTTATCTCCTTTCCAAAATACTTAATGTGCACATCTGCAGTTGGATTATTTGAATTGATAAAAGCAGGGAAATGAATGAAAGATGATGGTAAAAGAGATCAAGTTTGATATTGTAATCAGTTTTCTCTAACTGGTCCAAAAACATCATTGTAGCCCTTACATGGGCATGAAATACCTCTTAGATATTCTCCACTAGTTGTACATGTCCATGTTGATTCATTGCATCACCTAGAGCAGGGGTTCCCAACCTTTTTATACCTAACTAAGGTTAGGAACTGCTGACCCAGAGCCTTTCCATGTGTTGTTGCTGTTTCAGGGTTATCATGTGTTTTTTTTTTAATTGCAGTATGTGAAAATGGTGCTGGAATCAGAAGCTGGGGCTTTAATGCTTGGTATAAATAGGGCAAGCAAAGGTACAGTTAAATTCACATATACTTGGGCTAATGCAAATTAGAAAGGAATGTGGCATTTCAGGATAGCTTCAAATGGGGACGCTATTGTGTATAGAAACTGGAACAAAGTTGTAACACACCAGATGTATAAATTATTTACAGCTTTCTCAAGGCAGAAATCATCACTGTTGTAATAATGATGTTCCATCAGTATTTTCTTCACCCTGCCATTCATTGAAAGCAAGAGCAACATGTGTAAATAATATAATATATGTTATATGAAAACTAATGCACTTTTATTTGTATAAAAATATGCTGTGGCATGTAATATTTGTACATGCGTTGATTGGCCTTGACAACTAATTTTTCTCCCTCAATGTTGTAAACCTGGACTGGATACAGCAAGTGATGCTCCGTCTAACCAGTGTTTGCTTGGGAATGATTTGTAGGTGCAATACTTTCCAATTAAAACTCCTTTAGACTTAAAGTATTTGTGTCTGGATTCTTTGAAACTTCTGTGCAGTTACTGTAATGGTTGTTGTACTGTATATGGTAGTTTGGGGGGGGGGGGGGGTATTGACATTACTATTTAAATTTCACCCTTCTGAGATAATAAAAAATTCGGCCCTAGCAACAAAATGTAAGATTCAGATGTGCATTTATGTTCTTAATGTATGAGAGATTGGCTGCTATCACTGTCAGGTGACATGGTAAACTTTGCAGTGTCTTTTAAAGGTTTGACATGTCAAGCTGTCGGGTAAATGATATATTTTACTTTCTTATGCTACTATAAAAAGGCACGTTCAGCTGTGTAATGGGGATAAAATTATTCTCTGAGATAACTAAGTGCACAAATGGCAAACTTCCAAAAGCTTCTTTTCAAACTTATTGAAAAATGCACATAAATCAATAGTTCAAACTAACTTGAACTTTTTTCCAGTAGTAGTTGAATATTATCTAAAAGGGGTAGCACATGAAACAACTGTGGTGGAGCTAATGCCTCATGGCTCCAGTGCTTTCTGTGAAGAGTCTGCATGTTCTCCCTACAACTGTGTGGGTTTCCTCCAGCTGCTCAAATTTCCTCCAACATCCCAAAGATGTGAGGGTGGTTAATTCTCCATTCTAAATTGCCCCAAGAGTGTATGAGGGTTTGACTAGAATGTAGAGTGAATAAAATTAGATTAGTGTAGGAATAGTGTATAGGAATGTTTGAAGTCCAGAGGTTAACAGGAATGAAAGGGTTAATATATGAGTAGTGTTTGATGGTTCTGGACCTATAGAAGAATGGGGCGGGGGTGGGGGGGGAGATCTCACTGAAACCTATCAAATATTGAAATGCCTAGATAGAGTGGAAGAAAAGAGCATGTTTCCTATAGTGGAGGAGCCTAGGACCAGAGGGCACAGCCTCAGGATGAGAGATGTGGAGGAATTTCTTTAGCCAAACAGTAGTTAATCTGTGGAATTCATTGCCACGTTCTGCTGTGGAGGCCAAGTCATTGGGTCGATTTGAAGTGGTGGTTGATAGTTCCTTGAGTTGTAAGGGCATCAAAGGTTATGGGGAGAAGATGGGGGAATGAGGTTGAGAGGGATAATAAATCAGACATGATGGAATGGCAGAGCAGTATCAATGGGCAAAATGACTTAATTCTGCTCCTATGTCATATGCTCTGGTCAGTGTGTACTGAAGGGTCTACATCAAAGCTGTATGAATAACACATTCATCTTCAACAGGAATAGTGAAATGCAAGATGTCTGGTTTCTTGTGACAATGGGGGGGAGTTGTAATTTTTTAATAAAATCTTGCATTTATCTGAATAATTTAATTTTTCTTCCAAAATTCAGTTTGACCTAGTAATCATGAATGTTAATTTCTAGCTGTAGTTCAAACCTTATTTAAAAACTTGATTAGACTCTATAAATGGGTTGTTATTTCCAACCCAGGATGTGATTCCATATCATGATGGACCAGTGTAAATACAGTTTCAACTTCATCAGTTTTTCACATAACAGCTGAGACCAAAACCTCACAAAAGGAAATTGTGCTTATTTACAACTAGGTCACTTACACTGTGGAATTGGAAACCAGGTTAGTTGTCCCCATTAAAAGAAATTAGGTTGGAGGTGGGGGATTTGTATCTATTTTTTCATTATTTATTTATTGAGACAGCGGGGAACAGGCCCTTTTGGCCCAATGAGCTGCACCACCCAGCAACCCATCCACTTAGCCTAATCACAAAACAATTTATGTTGACTAATTGAACTACTAACAGGTACATCTTTGGACTGTGGTAGGAAATCCATGTGTTGATAGGGATTAATGTACAAACTCCTTAAATTCACAGGAATTGAACAATGCAATTTGAGAATCCCGGAAAGCTAAGAAATTAAGAATAAATTTTTAATAAGTTTTTTAAAAAAAAGAGTAACAGAGAATAGTTTGCCTGGAATCAGCTGAAGATGGGGCAGTAGTAGGCATTGAAACATTTTAGAAATTCAAATAATACTTTGGTGGAAGTTTAAGACATCATGGGAACTGTAGTAATTTTCTCTAGAGATCGTTGGGGGGAGTAATGGTGCTTGGCCTGAAAATTACAGCCCACTTTCACCTTCAAAGCTCATTGAGTTTGGAAACCTCTTGAACTGGCAATTGATTACAGATCAGTTAAAATAAATCAATGGATTTCTGTCAAGCAAGCAAATCAGTAATGTATGAGAGGTGAATGGACTTCTGCATAATTTCAATGAATGGTAAATGGCTTTGTGGCCTCCTGTTTGGTATCAAAGGACAGAGAGATTTACTATAGTTATTCTTCAAATGTCTTTCAGGGGTTTACAGCTGCATATTTTAAGTGACGATTATCAGATGTCTTAGCATTGAAATTAATGTGCTGTTATCCCATTCTTTTCATTTAACCCTTATTTATATAGTGACTTCCACTGCTCCAGTACATCCATATTAGTTATGTGGGGAAATAATGTCTTTATACATTCAGTGGCCGCTTTATTAGGTATATTTGCTCATTAATGCAAATATCTAATCAGCCAATCACAGGGCAGCAACTCAATCCATACAAGTATGCAGACATGGTCAAGAGGTTCTATTGTTATTCAGACCAATCATCATAAAGGGGAAGAAAAATTATCTAAGTGATTTTCATTGTGCAAAGATTGTTGGTGCCAGACAGGCAGGTTTGAGTATCTCAGAAAATGCTGATCTTCTGGGATTTTAACACAGTCTCTAGAATTTAGAGAATGGTGCCAAAAACAACAAAAAAAAATCCATTGTGGGCAAAAAAGCCTTGATAATGAGAGAGCCCAGAGGTGAATAGCCAGATTGGTTCAAGCTGACAGGAAGGCAACTAACTCAAATAACCATGTTACAACAGTGGCATGCATAAGAGTATTTCTGAACGCACATGACAATCCTTGAAGTGGATGGGCTACAATGGCCGCTTTATGTATAGGAGATACCTATAGTAACTACTGTGTGTATATCAAGTTAAATGCTAATCGCTCTCGCAAATATCTAATGCATGGAAGATTTATTGTTTGCATGATTTGCTTTTTCTTTTCACACATTGGACATTTGACAGTCTTTGCTGTGTGGGTTTTTTTCCTATTGTTTCCTTATTTTGTGACTGCCTGCAAGATGAATTTCAAGTTTGTAAATGGTATACATACTTTGACAATAAATTTATTTTGAATTTAGGACTATATGGTGTGAAACAAATTCACATCATACCCATCTGTTGGTGCAGGTTAGTGTTTCATAATTAGCTTTGCTAAGTGAAGCCAAAATGATTTTTTCTTTAAAAAAAAATTAGTTTAGCCAGAAGACTAAACTAGGATAATTTCCATTCAAGAGTGGTGTAGTCTTTAAAAAAAAGCACCAATGATGCAATCAGCTGAGATGAATCATGAATGGACTTTCTAGGAGTCTATTGGCTGACATTTGCTGTTAACGCACCACCACACTCAAGCACAAGTTTTAACCAGGACAACAATTTTCATTTTTAATAGTGCCTTTAATGTAGAAAGACAATCAAAGGTGCTTCATTGGTATAACTGGACAAAGTAAAACACCAAGCCAAAGCAGATTAGGAGTGATCAAAAACATGGGGTGTAAGGAGACAGCAAAGGTTTAAGGAGGGTGTATAGAGTCTTGGTTGCTATTCCTAAGTAAGAAGAGGCCAGTCATTCTCAAACCAGGTTTGATAAGCCATCACCATTAACCTGCATGCAGCACAGGTGCTTGGGAAGCAATGTTTGAAATGGTTTCTCTTAAAACAAAAACAAAGGGACTCTCTGATGTCAGTGTGCATGGATTTGAAACCAGTCCAGCTGGTTTGCAGTTTACTATGACAAGTATTAGTTCAGCAGCACTCCTCACTGGCAGGGTGAGGCAGATTAAAGTTTACCAAAGAAGGCAGAAAGTTTCCCTCTGCATCTGAAGTTAAATGTACAGCTAATTTCAACTGCATACAGGGTAGCTGAAAAGAAGTGAAGGAATACAGAACTTGCAGAAAGATGTATCATCTCAATGGAATAAACATGTAAAGGCCACTGTCCTCCTTTTTCACGATATACAACTCAACCAATTTATAGTTTTAATACATTTTTGGAACAGCAAAGTCATGCCTACAAATGCAATACACATACAGCTGAAGCAAAATGTTTCCTAAAATTCCCCACTGAATCTGTTGGAAAAACTTCTAGTAAACATTTTTTTCACTCAAATATAGAGAACAGAGGTAATTGTCATAAAAATCACCTCTATAAATGTGACCAAAGCCACCGTACTAACATTTTTATTTCTCATCTCAGCCAACGTTCTGAGCAGTGCACTTCAGTGCCAGTTCAATGCATTATTAGTACAGAATGGCCACCACCAACTTGGTTTAAAAGTCTTATTTTTTGTTTCAAATTTAAATTTTTTAATTATTAAATTTAAGCCAACAAAATTATTCATGATACTCCCAAGGACACATTTACTCCAGCATAGAATTATTTAATACATCCAGTAGGCTTTTTTCACTGCTTCCTTCAAATCAAACAATTTTTTGATGCATTATGATACAAAAGCTATCCACTAAAAAGATCCAATTTTATCTTGCAGCAGGCACTTTACAATGAATCCATTGCTGGCATTTCAGCTAATAATATTGCCATACGTATCAGACTACGTCTATCTAACTGTACAAACAAAAACTAAAGTGGAAGTGACCCAAAGAAATGGAACATAATACTGCATGTACCGACACTGAAGTCTTAGTCCACCAGTACTCCGTGGCACAAACAATTCTGGATAAAAATCCCTAAAACTCCACAACACAAACACTACAATGTCTTATCACTGTTTTCCCATTGTGTGAATGTGTCTTTATTAGTTACTATTTGGTTTCAAAACATTTTCAAAAGATAAAAGCAAAAATGGTCAAAAAAAAACTTAGGATGTGCAAGACCTTGCATGTCATACTTGGCCAAAACATAGTAACAAATTTTCCACCACAGCCTATTAAGATAAAAAGAGCATTCCAACAGTTTTTTTTCAAAATAATTTCATTTAATATGAATTAATCTTTAAAGATGGGTTCAGATATTTCTCTTTCGCTGTTCCTTCCTCCTACTTTTCAGCAGCTTTCCATCCATGTGAATGTATTACTTTTCAAACAGTTTTTCTTGCAGTGAGAACTCGTACTATGCAGCCTACTCCACCCACTGCTAACGCCTATGAAGAGGAGAAAGGAAACGTTCAAGTTTCACGCTAAAAGCAGTATGACTACATATGGCAAGTTCACACATTTAGTTTGATGTGATACCTCTCCACTCAGAAACCAGCATTCAACCAAATTACATACTCAGATCCCCAAAGTGGCTTGCAAAGGGTTCAATTCTCAATTTTTATTTATTGAGATACAGTGCACAATAGGCCCTTCCAGCCACGCCACCCAGCAATCCCCCGATTTAACCCTAGCCTAATCACAGGACAATTTACAATGACCAATTAACCTTCTAACCAGTACGTCTTTAGACCGTGGGAGGAAACCCCATTCGGCCACGGGAAGAACGCTTGAATTCCTTACAGGTAGCGGCAGGAATTCAATCGGGTTGCTGATACTGGAAAGCTAACCACTAGCCACTGTGCACAGTGAGGTTCTAGGTTAGGAATGAATGAGTGATCATAGAATGCTTGTTGGTGCTTGTTTTAAGAATGTTGTCCAAGAGGTTCAAGCTCCCAGCCCAAGAATCATTAGATTTATCATACCTCTTTTTTTTTTTTTACAAAATTATGAAACAAGTCTTGACTCTCTCCGTACCACATTAAAGTGTGGCTGGATTATGTGCTCCTTTGTGGCACACAGCCAAGATGCACTCTCAGGCATTTAATTTCAGCAAGAACATTTATTCAAATTGTAATGTTAATTTTATCTTGGCCTACTTTCCCCATGTACATTTTATCTAGCAAAAAATTATCAAAATGGCAGCAGAGTGACAGTGCCCACATCTTTCCCCTGTCTTTCCTAGATGTAGCATATTTTGGAGAAAATTTTTAAAGAAAAATACAATTAAAGACAAAGGAATTGATTTACCTTTTCATGCCACTGCAATAATATCGCACTGCTGTTTTCTGTGGGTTTTTCAAAGCCTTTATAAATGTATTTCATTAAAAGGTCAACACCATTTCTATCTAATGACTTTACCGCCTGTTCTATTTCACTACTTTTAAAGGACGTAAGGACTTTGAGAACTATTCCCTGTGCCCGTTCCTGTGAATGAAACAAAATTACATATTTTATTAAAATGTGAAATATGTGGTATATCTAGATTAATCTAACAGTTCCAGTTCTAATATTTCACAACAATATCAATGAGTCATATCAATTGTGATAATCATACAAAAATGGAAATTTAAATGAAACTTCGGGACTTTTTGGAATATACTGTAGCAATTTACTTTTTAAATCAGGTTTTCCTTATTCAGTTGACAAACTTGAAATCATATTTTCTCCCAAATCCCCAGGAAGTTATATCATACAATGTCTGATGTCTCATGACATTTATGTCACAATACAATAAAGCACAAAACAGGCCCTTCAGCCCATCTAAACCATCCAAAACTTTTTATAAATGATCTGGATGAGGAAGTGGAGGATGGGTTAGTAAATTTGCTGATGACACAAAGGTTGGGGGTGTTGTGGACAGTGTGGAGGGCTGTCAGAGGTTACAACGGGATATTGATAGGATGCAAAACAGGGCTGAGAAGTGGCAGATGGAGTTCAACCCAGATAAGTGTGAGGTGGTTCTTTTGGTAGGTCAAGTTTGATGGCAGAATATAGTATTAATGGTAAGAAGCTTGGCAGTGTGGAGGATCAGAAGGATCTTGAGTTCTGAGTACATGGGACACTCAAAGCTGTTACGCAGGTTGACTCTGTGGTTAAGAAGGCATAGGATGCATTGGCCTTCTTCAATCATGGGTTTGAGTTTAAGAGCCAAGAGGTAATGTTGCAGCTATATAGGACCCTGGTCACAGTCCCCACTTGGGAGTACTGTGCTCAGTTCTGGTCGCCTCACTACAGCAAGGATGTAGAAGCCATAGAAAGGGTGCAGAGGAGATTTACAAGGATGTTGCCTGGATTGGGGAGCATGCCTTCTGAGAATAGGTTGAGTGAACTTGGCCTTTTCTCCTTGAAGCAGCAGAGGACGAGAGGTGACCTAATAGAGGTATACAAGATAATGAGAGGCAATGATCGTGTGGATAGTCAGACGCTTTTTCCCCAGGGCTGAAATGGCTAGCACGACAGGGCATAGTTTTAAGGTGCCTGGATGTAGGTATAGAGGAGATGTCAGGGGTAAGTTTTTAAAAAAAAACCACGCAGAGTGATGAGTGCATGGAATGGGCTGCCGGTGGCAGTGGTGGAGGTGGATACAATAGAGTCTTTTAAGAGACTCCTGGATGGGTACATAGAGCTTAGAAAAATAGGGGGCTATGGGTAAGCCTAGGTAGTTCTAAGGAAAGGACATGTTTGGAACAGCTTTGTGGGCCAAAGGGCTTGTATTGTGCTGTAGGTTTTCTATGTAAACTATTAATCTGCCTAGTCCCATCGACCTTCATCCAGACCATAGCCATCCATACACCTATCCAAATGTTGAAATCGAACTCAAATCCTCCACTTCCACTAGCAGCTCATTCCACACTTTCACCATTGTGAAGAAGTTCTCTGTCATGTTCCCCTTTCACCCTTAACCTCAAATTCTAGTCTCACCCAAAAAACAAGTTCATTTTGGATTTTCAAATTACTCCCAATTTCATAAACTGAACTCCTTAGGATCAGGAGTACAGGACGGCAGAGCTAAAAAGTGTTATGCAATTCTGAGGATAAATATTACAGGGCAGTGTACTAACTAGAGCAAAAAGGCAAGATCAATTAACCTATACATCCTAGTGGCAAAGTTCTCAAACGAGTGGCAAAACAAGAGATGTTAATTGCATTAATGCAAATACAGTGACAGTAAACTTACCTTTGTAAAATGAACAACTAAGATCATAAATTCCCTCTGGTCCCTTGTTCCCACTATTGGAAACATCCTCTCCATGTCCACTCTACCTAGGCCTTTCTATATTCCAGTTTCAATGAGATTCCCCCCCACCCCCCCCCCCCCCCAGTTATTCCAAACTACAGTGAGTACAAGCCCAGAGCCATCAAACACCTTCCCAGAATCATTCTCGCTTACCTGTTCTGGACCCTCGATAATGCCAGCACATCTTTCCTCAAGTAAAGGGCCCAAAACTGTTCACAATACTCCAAATATGGTCTGACCAATGCCTTATAAATGTCCCAGCATTACATCTTTTATATTCTAGTTCTCGGGAATGAATGTTAATATGGCATGTGTCTTCCTTACTACCAACTCAATCTGCACGTTAACCTTTAGGAATCCTGCATTAAGACTTACAAGTACCTTTGCACTTCTTTCTGAATTGTTCCCCATTTAGAAAATAGTCTATGCCTTTTTTCCATCTACCAAAGTGCATGGCCATACACTTTCCTACACTGTATTCCATCTGCAACTTCTTTGCCCTATCCAAGTTCTTCTGCAGACTCTCTGCCCCATCGACACTACCTACCCCTCCACTTACCTTTGTATTATCTTCAAACCTGCACCAAAGCCATCAACCAGATTATTAACAATGTGAAAAATAGCAGACCACACACGTTGTGGAATTCCACTAGTCACCAGCAGCCAATCAGAAAAGGCTCCCTTTCTTCCCACTCCTCACCTTCAGCTGGTTTAGCCAATCTTCTATCCATGCTAGTACCTATCTTATAATACCATGGGCTCTTGTTCAGCAGCTGCAAGTGCAGCACCTTACACAATGCTTCTAAAATTCCAAGCGAACAACTCTCCTTTGTCTATCTTGTTATTACCTCAAAGAATTCCAACAGACTTGTCGAGATAGAGACATTCTTGAAGACACGCCAATGCATTTTTGGCTACATTTATATGCATCTCATAGCTCCCAGCATTTCAACACTTTGGGGGAAACAAAAATCAGCTTTAAGTACCTTGACTGCTTGATTCTTCATGTTAACTGGTGGGTTCCTTAAAGCTGCATGTAATGCACTAAGCATGTCACCTGTTCATTTCTACAGGTCAAGGAAGATCAAGTGATATCTCATGGACAGGATGGGCCAAATGGCCCCTCTGTGCTGTACAACACTGAATCAGCAGCAGAAAACCAAGCTGTTCTGTAGGTACAAATTTACATGTGAGTAAAGACTGGAATGAGCTACATACATCAGTTATATATTTTACTATGTAACATCTCTGTATTTACATTATGAGTAACACATGCAAAATGCTGGAGGAGCTCAGCAGGTCAGGCAGCATCTATGGAGAGGAATGCTTCAGCTTGAGACACTTCATCCGGACCTGGTCTTGCCCCAATGCCAACTGTTTATTCCCTTCCACTGACCTGTTGAGTTCCTCTTGTATTTGTGTTACTCTGGATTTCCAGCATCTGCAGAATCTCGTGTTCAGCATTTAAATTAATGCCCTTTGAATAACAAGCAATGTCAATCATCAAACATGATGCGTAACATTTTAGTAATTACACAAGCAGCAATTTCCCAATACATAGTAATCCTTGATTTCATGTTTTCACCAACCACTATCAAGTGATTCAATGCAAAACTATGCTGGTCACAGATTTTCAGGATCTCAAAAATTGACGATTAATCCTTCTATTTTCCATGTAGAAAAGTATCTGTTCAGTTATAAAGCACTGCACAAAATATCATCAATATTAGACAAGACATAGGAGCAGAATTAGGCCATTCAGCCCAGAGTCTGCTCCACCATTCCACTTCTGATTTATCATCCCTCTCAACCCCATTCTCCTGCCTTCTCTCTAACTTTTGACACCCTGACTAATCAAGAACATATCAACTTCTGTTTAAATATACTCAATGACTTACCCTGCACAGCAATGAATTCCACAGATTCATCACGGGCTGGCTAAAGAAATTCCTTCTCATCTCTGTTCTAACGAAATGTCTTTCTAGGCTGAGGCTGTGCCCTCTGGTCCTCAACTCCCCCACATTAGAAAACACCTTCTATGTCCACTCTATCTAGGCCTTCTAATATTCAATAGGTTTCAATGGGACAACCCCCCCCCCCATTCTTCTAAACTCGAGTACAGGCACAGAGCCATCAAACACCCTGACGAAGTATCTTACCTTAACAATGGTAAGAAAAGTGCAAGCTGTGACAAGTAACATGAAAGACTTCCCTTCTTAACTTAGGTCACACAATACTTATGGACAAAGTCACGGTCACAAGTGCATTAACATTGAACACAATAGTCATAACTTCAGACTCTTAAATGTCTAAGAAATAGCAATGGGATAAATTGAAGATGCAAGGTGGGAGAGGGTGGAGAAATGTGCATTTTCTCCTAATCGGTTGTTTCAAGAAGATAAAGATTCCTCACGGGTCCTTCCCTGAGCTAAATAACACGTAAAGCTAGTAAAACCTCATCTTAAGACACCAGTTTCCGACTGCATAACGCCTCACCAATCCCTTTACATCAACTGTATAAATCCGGCAATTTCACCACAAACTTTAAAAGGGAGGTCCACAACAAGAAGGTTCGTAACCATTCCAACTTTAGCAGGATCTAATCGCCCAGCTGTGCACGTAGAACAAAGAGCACGATTTTAAAACATTTTATATCTTAACGCTAAAGGTGAAACATTTGAATAAATGTCAAGCAGCACAGGTTGTTGTTCTGAATCACCAGAAATCTGAAACTTTCTGCCTGATCCAGTTGAGAATTCTTTTTTTTTGTTTTACAATAACTTTTAAAACAAAAGAAATGCTGCAAATAGCACGTCAGACAGCATTTGTTCAAAATATTTCTGCTTTCTAAATACTTCCAGCTCTGAGTGAGACTCATGAACCTCCTTCACGAATGTTGCTGGGCATCTCCGATTATTCTCGAGTTTTATTTCGTCTATCCAGTGATTACTTTTCGACACAAGAAGTCGGGAGAGTCGAGGCTTCTTGGTGTTAGGCAACACGCCTGCCAGCCAAAAAAATGAGACATCCTGAGGTATGTGAGGGCGTGGGGACGCCCTGGGTTAATTCACCCTGTTCCCGGGAGGCGCTGTCACCACCTCGGGTCTCTGCATTTCATTCACAGGATGTGGGTGTCGCCGACTCGGCAGCTGATAATTGCCCGACAGAGATAATGTTGCCCCGAGACCCAAGTCCGGTGGGACTGGAGGGCAAACCCCACGGGCAGGATCAGCTCCCCGAACATCTCACCTACTGAACTGAACTGGGAGGTGGGGACCCATCATCGGGGTCGCCCCCCTCACCGCGGGGGCCGGCCGTGAACTCGGAGCCACCCTGTAAAGGATATTGCCTGATGAAGCCATCCACCTCCCCGGAGTCGGGGCCCTGCTGCTCGGCCGCCTCCTCCTGCTCGTCCACGAACTTGTTCTCGTCGTACTCGTCGATGTCGACTTTGCGGAACCGGTTGGACAGCGTGTTCCTCGCCATCTCCTTCCCGCCAGTCCTAGTGACGGCTCAAGGCCCGAGCGTGAACCGGGACGACTCCTTGCCTTGCCTTCCCCAGTCCTGCCTCCACCAGCCGCCGTCCTGCCTCCTACTCGACCGGCGGCCGCATTCAAATCAGCGGCGGCTGCCGACTGCCCCGTTCCAGCGCCGGGCCTCTCCAACTTCGCCCTGGAACCGGAAACTGCCTCAGGACCCTATTTGAAGGGGAGAATGTAAAATAACCTAATTTTAAAAAGGAACATTACCATGACTTTTATTCCCATTAATTATTTTAAAATGTAATCACTCATTTTTTCATAAGGGGTTTTGTGCTGGATTTAAAGTCAAAGCTGAAAACCTGCGTTATTTGCTTGAATTCGCGCTCTCCCTCCCCGCTGCAGCAGAAGGTGGTAGCGCCGGTCACATGGTATGGCTGGCCCCGCCCCTCGCGCTCCCTTTCCTGCGCCTGCTCCGACAACATGGTAGGTGACCCGAGCGGCCGGTGGGAGGGAGGGAACCAGCATCCGACTCCATCCTCTGGCCCTGGTGGCCACCGAGCTCGGCTGTTCACTTCCAGCGGTGCCCTGGCCACCGTCCCGCCGGCTGCCGCTGCTACTGCGGGCGGTTTGTGTGTGGAGAGGCTAGGAGGTTCGCCGGGGCCCGGGATTTGCAAATGGCGGCGGCCTGGCGTCCCACCCCGGACTAGGGGCTCCCGCGGCGTTCCGGACCGGGGACTCCTGTTAGAGTCCAGGTCTGCCCCGGTGTCGGAGCGAGGGAGGGGTGGTTCTTGTTTGGGGTCCGGCCTAGAACTGGGGGGGCGGGGAGTGGGAGTTCTCACTGGCATTCGGCCTCGGACCAAGAACTTCTGTTAGAGTCGTGTCCGGAACGAGTGAGGCGGGTTGCCGCTGGATCCAGCCCCGTGCCGGGATCTCCTGTTCAAATCCGGCTTTGGGCCCGCAGAACAACGTCTTATGTTTATTGTGTCTAGAGGTAGTCCTTAACCAGTCGTGAAGTGAGTGGCTGGGAACTGGGTGGAACAACCTCTAGTTTGATTTTCTTAGTCAAGATGCAGAGGTGTTGAAAGGGGATTAGGTGCCTTGATAGGTGGTGGTAACAGTTAAAATGTACAACCTACTTGTGTGTAGTGAGACATTCGGGAGCTGGAATTTACCATGATGTTGTCCATGCAGTTGAGAGGCTTTGCTGTCTATATGGTTTTGATGTTCCAGAGCTGGTGTAGAGCAGTAGGCCAGGGTGCAGCAGTTTTCAGTCTTGGGGGTGGTGTTCCTTTCTGATACCAATATCTGATTGAGTACTGCTGGTGTCAGTGGCTGTGGATCTGCTGTGTCTAAGTGTTGAGTATTCCAGCATGCTGTTGCTTAGGTTGGTGCAATGGCAGAAGCCAGAAGGTAAGATTTTTCATTACCAGGGAGTGTGCATCTCTGGCCAGGGTTGCTCATTCCTCATGCTTTTGACTGCTTTCATTACACTACCGAGCACATTTGATCTTTGGGAGATTGGTAGGTAAGGAGTACCAATGTTGTGTTGCTGTGCCTGAATTCTAAATGGTTGATGTAGTAGAGTGGATGCATAGCCTTCCAATGGAGAAATGAAGATTTTCTTAAAGTTACGGTGGAGCTGGTCAGGAGCAGTGGAAATTAGAAAATGATACAATATGGAGTGATGTTCTTGAACCCACTGTGCCTGAGGCAGAGTAAACCTGGAGTTTATTACCCAGATCGGTGGCCAGATCAAATAAAATTTTGGAATTGGTATAGATCACAGATCTGTATATGACCCTATCTACCAGCATGAAAGGTAGATGGGGCCATAAAGAGAGCTTTTGGCCCATTGGCCTTTGTAGGTCAAAGTATTGAGTACAGGAGTTAGGAAGTTGTGTTGAAGTTGAATAAGGATGATGAGGCCTAATTTGGAGTATGGTGTGCAGGTCAGTGGGTTTGGGCAGATAACAGTGCAGCGCAGACTGGATGGGTTGAAGGACCTGTTTCTGTGCTGTAGTGTTCCTTGACTAGTAGCTTTGTTGAATAAGGGTCAATGGGGGTAGGATTACTGATCAGCCATGATTGAAGCTTCTTGATACTCTTGTTCCTGAAGCAGCATCTTGTGTTACCTTGGACGTTGTTGTTGCATGTGGAGTGTGAGTGGCCTCTGTTAGAGCCTTGGTCGGTGACAGTAACACGTCTCTGTTCTGTAACAGGCCAAAATCAAGGCACGTGATCTGCGCGGCAAGAAGAAGGAGGAGCTCCTGAAACAGCTGGATGACCTCAAGGTCGAACTTTCCCAGCTCCGTGTTGCTAAGGTAACAGGGGGAGCTGCATCAAAACTTTCCAAGATGTAAGTAAAAGCATGAGAGTTTTTGGACAAGCCAGTTTTTAAGATGCAGCAAATCGAGCTGTGTTCAAAGTCTGTCAGGTCATGAGTGCCATCAGAAAGAAGGTACAACAGTACCTCTACTTTCTTAGAAGTTTGCGTAGATTCGACAAACACTTCAACAAACTTCTATAGATGCACTGTGGAGAGTATTCCAAACTGGTTGTATCACAATTTGGTATGGAAACATCAAAGTAAAAGTGTACAGAGAAATGGTGGATACAGCGCAGTCTATCTGTCACAGACAAAGCACTGCACCATTGAGCGCATTTACAAGAGTGATGAGACAAGAAAACAACATCCATCATCAAGGACCGCACGCCCCCCCCCCCCCCCCCCCAAACTACCATCCAGGCCATGTTCTCTCTTCGTCACTACTGTCAGGCAGGAGGTGGAGGAGCCTTAGGACCCACACAGCCAGGTTCAAGAATAGTTATTACTCGAAAACCGTTAGGCTCCTGAAGTAGCATGGGCAGCTTCATTTATCTCAACTCTGAACTGGCTCTTCAACCCATGAGTTTCAACTTGTGCTTTTAGTTCTTTTTTCCAAGTTTTGAACATTGGTTGCCAGTCTTTGTTTATGTTTTTAAAATTCTATTTTATTTATATTGCTATAAATGCAAGAAAATGAATCTCTACTATATGCTGATGTACATACTGTGACAGAAATACTTTGACTTTAAAAAGATAGTAAGGGCTTGAAAAAAGTTGTTGTTGTGCTTAGTGGACTTGAAGTTGATGCCTATGACACCAAGGCTTTCTTAAGAGTTTAACACTTTCAAATCTTGGGATTGGTGTACGCTACCCATTTTAGTATTTGTTGGTGTTTGAGCTGAACCAGCGAGTCAGGCTTCCATGACCCTGATACTTTGTGAGATGTGTGATTGGCTACAATAATTTTTTTAATTTCCCCTCACTCCTGTAGCCGTGTAGTGCGCAAGTCCATCGCTAGAGTCCTTACTGTCATCAACCAGACACAGAAGGAGAACTTGAGAAAATTCTACAAAGTAAGTTGGATTATTTTTGTAATGTACCTGTTAAACATGATCCTGTAATATCGCGTGTAAAAATGGGGGAGAAAGTGATGAATCCTAGCAGTTTGGGGCATGAATAACGGACTTATTTTTACTATTTTGTCCTCCGTGTAACCATACAAGTTCTAAAATCTTCCCACATTCTGGCTTCTGTCTCCTGCCTTTCCAGTCATAATGAAGGGCCTTGGCCTGAAACATTAATGTGTTAGTTCCTCTCCATATGTGTTGCTTGAACTGCTGAGTTCCTCCAGTATTATTTTGTGTGTGTGTTGCACTGGAATTATTTTTGTAGTGAGATGTCACTGCTTCCTGGTATCCTTGTGTTTTGTGTGGTGATGCTTCTGTGAAGTATTTTCAGATATTTACTACATTCAGAGTCCTGTCCATGCGTTTCTAGATTTTTCCTACCTGAATTATGTTAACCCACACCCCGTGATCCATCCGGGATGCAAATTTTTGCAGTTTCCAGTGACCTCCACCGGACAGTAACTAGGTCTGAGGTGGTGTGTGCTGTCAGATGTATGTTTTGCACAAAATTAGATCTTTGCTTGCGTTTGTTATAAAGGTCTGCAGTGCCATTCAAATCAAAGTGACTGTACTTTGAGCTGGGGGGCCAGAGGTAGATAAGGATGGCCTGGTAGCATAGAGGTTAGCACAAACCTTTATGGTATTGGCTTTTTTTAATTTGGATTCAGAGTGGAATAGGGCCAATGACCAATTAGGCTACTAATCAGTACGTCTTAGGACTGTGGGAGGAAACCCATGTGGTCACAGGAAGATACAAACTCCTTACGGGCAGTGGCGGGAGATAGTGGTTCAATTCCCGTTGCTACCTGTAAAGGTTTTTGTATGTTCTCCCCGTGGGTGCTCCACTTTTCTACATTCCAACGATGTGTGGGCTAGGGTTAGGACAATCCTCAGCTCTATCCTTGCTGACTGGATTTGACTCAAGTGGTGTATATTCAATGTACATATGACAAATGAAGGTCAAATCTCCATTTAATTGTCTACTAGGAAAGACAGTAAGGATGTACTACAGGTGCCCCCCGCTTTATGAACGTTCACTTTACACCATTTCGCTTTTACAAAAGACCTACATTAGTTTTTGCATTACAAAGAACATTTTTGCTTTTATGAAGATTTTTCCCATATAAATTAATGGTTCTTCGCTTTATGTCATTTTGGCTTAAAGAAAGGTTTCATAGGAATACTCTACCTTTGTAAAGGGGGGACACCTGTAGACGAGTACAGTTTGGTTCATTGCTTTGGTTGCTGCTGGGTTTTCATGTGGCCTGGGTGAAGTGTCTGCTTACCAAAGCAAACCAAAATGACCTTGCAAGAGTACCTTATGTATTTTCCTGCTGAGGATGTTCTATGAGGCTGTGGTGGCCAGTGCTATCATGTTTGCTGTTGTGTGCTGGGGCAGCAGGCTGAGGGTAGCAGACACTAACAGAATCAACAAACTCATTCGTAAGGCCAGTGATGATGTGGGGGTGGAACTGGACTCTCTTGACGGTCGTGTCTGAAAAGAGGATGCTGTTCAAGTTGCATGCCATCTTGGACAATGACTCCCATCCATTCCATAATGTACTGGTTAGGCACAGGAGTACATTCAGCCAGAGACTCATTCCACCGAGATATAACACTGGGTGTCACAGGAAGTCATTCCTGCCTGTGGCCATCAAACTTTACAACTCCTCCATTGGAGTGTCAGACACCCTGAGCCAATGGGCTGGTCCTGGACTTTATTTCCACTTGGCATGATTAACTTATTATAATTTAATTATTTATGGTTTTATATTGCTATATTTCTTCACTATTCTTGGTTGGTGAGGCTGTAATGAAACCCAGTTTCCCTCGGGATCAATAAAGTATGTCTGTCTGTGTTCCTATTGCTCCAGATCTATACAAGCAGTGGGGAAGTTGATGTGTTGTCAGGTTCTTCTGTTGCTGTTCCTTTTCCAATCCATTTCAAAGTACTCAGTTGAAGTATGAAATCAACATTTATTTGTACAACATCCTCTTGGCTCCTGGGTTGCAGGTGGGGTCAGGCAGGAAAGTCTTAGAATTATTGATCTGCTGTTGCTAATGGAAACCCCAATGTGCAAAAGTGGTGCTCCAGTTAAGGATGTTCCAGCTAAACAAAATTTTAATTGTAGTACAAATGTAAAAAAAAGTTTATTCTGGCCTCTTAATTGGTCCTATTTCTACAAAATCACACAGATGTCCCTGGAATGTAGATTTAGTTCTGAAAGGGTAGAATTATGCTTCCCTTGGTTGTACTATGTTGTAATTGGGTGAAATTATCCAATCTTACTATTTTAAAAACAACTTGGACATGGTTCTTTGGATAGCAATGTTGGAAATATTGGTTGTAATCTGAATGAACCTAATTTTTTTGTGTGTAGTAGTCAGTCCTTCAATAAGGTTTCTGAACTTTAGAAAGTGTTATTGTCCACGGTGATAATCGCAAGCTTCTGTTACTAAGTCATTCTTTATATGTAGGAACAGAGATGTTCTGATTCCCCCCCCCCCCCCATTTAATCCTTATCTTATTCATCGTTCCCCTGTCCCAAAGGGTTTCTTAAGAAGAGGCCTGTTTTAAAATATATATTCCATTGTTTCCTCCTGTTTTCTCATTCTAGTGCCAAGGCAGATTGTTTAAAACATTAATTTTAAAAGGATATCTTCTGGAAATTGGCATAATTGAAAATCTAGAACTTACTGTGTGGATCACAAATTCCAGTCCAGAAGGAAGCTTTCCCCTTCCTCCTGGTTAGCTGACCCACAGAGAAACTCGGCCATGCTCAATGCCATCCAGAGCTGTGGAGTTTATAGGCATCCCTGGATTTTTATAAGAGTTCTGTCCCTTCTAATTATTTGTGAGCCAATTTCTTATGTTTTCTATAGGTGCCCATGTAATTATTCTTACATTTCGTGCACTAATTTCCTTAGTACTACCCATAATTAACCTAACAATATATGCCATATCCAGTCATAAATGAATACCATGAAACAATATTTTCATTATTGCCTTGTATTCTTAATGATGCATAAGAAATTTGGTGTAAAGGTATTCATAACCTGGAGAGGTCCTGAATGTCTGGATGCTTATAATTTTTAATTGGATGTACGATCTTCACTGTCCACTTGTCTTTGTGGCTTCAATTAGGCTTTCATTACCGGATTTTTAGTATTACCTGGCATCTGGTCACATGCCTTTTGGAAATCTAAATACACTACATCTACATGTTCCCCTCTGTTAGCCCTCTGCCAAAGTGGAGATGCTCTTCATAAAACCATGTCAGCTAGATTTCATTATATTCAGACTTAACTGATCAGTTAAGTCTTTGATAATTTACCTGTCATGTTCATAAGTTCCAAAGAGGTGAGCGATAAAACTGGTTGAGTAAATGAAGAACCCAAAAGATGAATGTATTGTTAAATTAAAATGTGAATTATCTTTCTGTGCTGTCAGAATGGTGGAATTGGTGTATTTGTTTGGTTTTTTTTGGTGATGGGTAGCCAAAAGTCTGATGTGCTGGTGGTACTGAGCTGAGTCTGCTGACTAAAGTTATCCTTCCACTCTTAGGGCAAGAAGTACAAGCCTTTGGATCTGCGACCCAAGAAGACCCGAGCCTTGCGCCGACGACTAAACAAGCATGAGGAGAGTTTGAAGACGAAGAAACAGCAAAGGAAAGAGCGTCTGTATCCCATGCGCAAATATGCTGTAAAAGCATAAAATGTTCACCCACAACTTATTAAATTTAAAAACTTGCTCATGTCTTCGTTGAATGATTTTGTTGTATTTTCCTAATTAAAGGGAATTTGTGTAAATTGTGAGTGTTGAGGAATACTGCACACACCCTATCCCCTTGTCCTTCTGTTGATGTATGTACTCGGGTAATTTTGGGGAGGGTTTGAGGAGAGATCTCATTGCACAACAAATGAATTCTCTGAAGAACCTTCAACAAACCGCAATTTTAATTGAAATCTGATTAATTCCTTGGGAAATATTCTGTGATAGTGTTAGGATGATTGCGTCTGGCTTCAGAGTGCATGGTTTATTTATTTATTTATTGACAGAGTGGAGTAGGCCCTTCAAGTCGCAATGCCCAGCAATCCCCAGTTTAATCCTAGCCTAACCTCGGAACAATTTACAATTACTGATTAACCTAACAGCATCTTTGGACTGTGGGAGGAAACCCACGTTGGTCACAGGGAGAACATACAAACTCCCATTGATTTGATCACAGTAGCTACTGTCCTTTATGCTGAAGCTGGCATTGGACAAGAAATCCAGTAACTACCGTAGCATTGTAAAACTCAGGTAACTAGGCAGGCTACCCTTTCCTGCAGATTCTAGCCATCACAGTTGCTTCTACTTTTATCAGTTTATGAACTTGACATTTCACTGTTTGACAGAAGGACATTGATCTGTGTAGGAATTCAAGGCAGAGCGTCTGTGGTGGGGGATAAACAGCTAATGGTTTGGGTCCTGAAACACTTCCTGGTGAAGGGTCTTGGCCCAAAATGCTGACTGCTTGTCCGATGCTGTCTGACTTGCCGAGTTCCTCTGGCATTTGTGTGTATGTGTTGTGCAATATTTCTTGCATCTGCTGAACTTGTGCTTATGATCTGTGTATGTGTTGAGAACTCAAATCACCCTCCACTGGAATGAAATTGACTGGGCAAGGACATCCATTCATAAGGTTTGCTTCTGGCGATATTTTGGTTGGACCTGCCTTCTAATGTGATACGTTTATATTTGTGTACCACCGGCACTGTAGGAATACTTTTGAATGGTATTGGAGAGACTTGGCTGCAGATTTGCTGAGTTTTTCTTTTACTAAAGGATATGCATGAGATTGGGTGGGGAAGAAAGATTTTTTTTGTTGGACTTGGAGCTGGATTGGATAGTGAATATTACCACAGTAGTTCCAGAAAGTGTTTGAAATGTTACGGTAGTAATGATAGTTTAGGTCATAAAGTAAAGATGAAGTAACTGATTGACAGTGTGCACACTCCTTCTCCAGTGTTAACTTTCTATTTTAATTGAGATGCAATATATTTAGGCTTAATGCGTAATTAAACATAGGTGATTGTGGTGCAGGGGGTGAGAATGAATGTGTTAAAATAGCTATCTGGATTCTGTCATTAATGCTAACATTAACGTACCTGACATACTGCCAGGGAAAAAGGATTAAACTGTTTCATTCAACAGAAGTTTGTATTTCAGAAATTTTAAAATGCCTATAAATAGTAAATTTATGCATTAAGGACAGAAGAACATTTAAGTTCTCTGATACCAGGATGTTCTAATATGGAACCGGGACAATGTTGTAAGGTTACATTGGCAAGTTACAGTTCAGTTGACTGCGGATGAAAGTCTGAGGCTTTGAACTCACTTGTCTTGGATGGGTGGTTGGAAGTTATTTGGTTCCTGCTGATTAACTCTTTTGTGTTCACAAATTATTAGTTGTTGACCATCATGGAAAGTGTTTTAAAATGTATTCAGTATAAAGGCAGACTGAGCAGCTATTGATGGTGCACACAGGAGATTCTACAAATGCTGGACATTCAGCATTACACACAAAATACTGGAGGAATTCAACAGGTCAGGCAGCATAGTTACTGTCTGATCTGCTGAGTTCCTCCAGCCTTTGATACATATCTCTCTGCTTTACCTATCCTGCCCACCTGGACACCTCCCTCCCCTCCCCCACCTTTTTATTCTGGCATTTTCCTCCCATCCTTTCCGGTCCTGAGGATGGTTCTTGGCCTGAAGTGTCAACTGTTTATTCATTTCCATAGATACTGCCTGACTTGGGTTCCTCCAGCACTTTGTGTGTTTCAATGTAGCTAGCCTTTTACTTAAAAATCTCCCCTCCTTTCACAGTGCGTTACAGCAACTACCTGCACAGTTATTCGACAACACAAGTACAAATAAGAGGA
Source organism: Hemitrygon akajei (assembly GCF_048418815.1). Classification (NCBI taxonomy): domain Eukaryota; kingdom Metazoa; phylum Chordata; class Chondrichthyes; order Myliobatiformes; family Dasyatidae; genus Hemitrygon; species Hemitrygon akajei. Next base: position 171,180,689 of record NC_133130.1, on the reverse strand, counting down.
AAATCTTTTGAGTAGAACCTACATTGCAGTGCTTGGGATGATTCCAATCGTACTTGAAAATCTGATAAAACAGGAGGAAGCATCTTGCTCACTTCCATCCCACTCGTTTTTAAAAAAAGAGAAAAATTGGCTTATCACATGTATATTGAGAAATACAGTGAAATGCATCAAATCAGGATTGTGCTGGGCAGTCAGCATGTCTTGCCATGCTTCCAGCACCATCATAGCATGCGAACAACTCACTAACCCTAACCCATACATTTGGGGAGAAACCCATGTGGTCACAAGGAGAACTTAGGACAGTAACAGGAATTATACTGTACTGCGTTGTGCTAATGAATAAGCTATCATCCCTGGGCTGTCCTTTTCCTCCTCTTCCCCCACCCCCAAAGTCATTACCCAGTTCTCTGGGATATTTAAATCTGTTTTAGCAGCTTCTCACACAGTGCACCCCACGTTGTTTAAGTTGAATGCTTGAGTCGTCTGTATTTGCTGCTTTCTGACCTTGGTCCATTGTGTTCCAAAGAATTGTACCATATAATTCATCCTGCCTCTATTCCTGTGATCCCTTAGGAATGTTGGTGGAAGTGTAAATAGAAGCAGGAGTACATCATCCAGACCCCGGTGTCTGCTCAGCCAGTTAGTATCCCTTGATTCCTTTATCATAAAAAAAATCAGTCAGGCTTGAATGTACTTGACAACTGAGCATCAATAATCCCATTGAGTAGTAATTCTAGATTTAATTCACTTAAGAATTAAACTTAATTAGTCATAAAAGTTCCCTAAACAGTGGGTGAGAAAATTTCCTTCTGGATCTACTGAATGGCCGCCACCCTATTGAGTGTATCTTAAAGTTCCTGTACCTTGAAGGTGGTAGTGTCTTGGGTGATGGGGGTTATTAATGATGGATGTCACCTTTTGAAGGTGGCCTTGATGCTGAGGAGGTTAGTGCCCATGATGAAGCTGACTGAGTTTGTGACTTTCTCCAATCTTGTGCTGCAACCAGTTAGAATGCTCTCAACAGTACATCTGTAGAAATTTGCGAGTGTCTTGGTGACATACCAGATCTCAAACTCTTGATGAAATTAAGCCACTGTTTTGCCACCTTTGTAATTGCATCAATATGTTGACTCAGGATAAGTCCTCACTGATGTTGACACCCAGGAACTTGAAACTACTCGCCCTTTCTACTCCCTAGCCCTTGATGAGGACTGGTGTGTTCACTTCCCCTTCCTAAAGTCTAGTGGATTCTTTGGTCTTGTATTGCCTGCAAGGTTGTTGGGACACCAGGCCCAATAAGACACATCATTCTTGTTCTTAAACGCACCTGCTCAAAGCCAACTTACTGAAAGTTTGCCTTTTAAATTGCTTTTTACTTGCACATTAATGTTGCAACTTGTGCATAAGGACAGGATCCTTAGAGTAAGGTAAGAGACCTTTCAGTTTCTGGCACTTTATAAAAACTTGCTATGCTTTCACCAAATTAGATGCCCTTTATTTTTATAATTCAGTTGACCATATCTTCACACATTCACTTGGTCTTCTTGTACCTCTTGAGGCCACTGTTCTCAACAAACTGGCACCCAACTTTGTATCAGATAAACCCCAATATACAGTTCTCCCTGGTTTGCAAGCACGTGTAATGTAACATCCTGGGAAAGGTTTCACTGCTAGTGTAAGTGTAGTGTTTGGGTTATGGTTAGAGCTACCAGGTGCTTTGGAATGTCAGTGGGAGATGAAAAGACTGGAGAGAACTGGTCATAGGATTCGACCTGGTGAGGGACCATGATACAATGGAGCAAGGTACCGAGATTGACAGAGGATTGGTGAATATGAATTTTGGGAAGAGGAGGTCCAACTTGTGCACATTTGACTTTAATTATAATTGACCCTTGTTTTTTCTTTGCTAACCCTTTAGTTAAGATTAATAAATATAATTCCTTTAATCGTATGCAGTATGTCTTATTTCTTGGCATTAAGTTGTAACGGTGGCAAATTACACAGCATCCACACAAACCAGGGTTAGGGGTGGGAGAGCTGACTCGATCTCTGGTTTGGCAAGACTGGAGTGTGTATTCCCTAGACTTAAGCAGGTAAGGAAGCTGGCAGTCTTTCATATACAATGAGAGTTTCCTGCTTGGCATTGCTGCCTCCAACAGTGCCCTTGGGTCAGCTGCAGGGTCATCAGCCAGAGGCCTGTGTACATTGATGCTTTGCTCCCTTAGCCCTGCTACAGCTTTCAATGGGGTTAGTCATTCCCCCAATTAATGACCTTTCTCCTCAGCCACAGCCAAAAGCTGTCTTTTTCTGCTGCTTCAGCCTACTCTCTAGTGGCCTTCCTGAGCCTCGCTCCAGTCACTGTTGCACCCTGGAGTAACCTTGCCATTGATATACTAACAAACCCTTGACATCCTACCTCCACAGGGTTAGTGATGGTCCTCCTTACACTCAACTGCCAGGTCTGAGTACTTAGGCTCTTCTGCTCGTGGGCAGCCTCCACTCCTCCCAGGGATGGTTCACTCAATGAAGACAACTGTCTTGGTGGCTATGGACCACAGTACTATATAAGGGCAGAGAGATGTCATTTCCATGGGGAACTGTGGCTGGCTGCCGAGATCTGCCCTCATGTTTCACTCCTTGTCTGTGGAGAGGAACTCCTGGGTGAGGTGCATTCAGCCTCTTACGAGCCTTAACAAATGGGATGCGTTGTCATCCCACCTGCAGGTCTCTAGGATCTCGGCCAGCTTCTTTAAGACCTGGTCGTGCTGCCATCTCTAGCGCCCTTGCGACAGCGCAGTCTTGCATCCTGCTAGGATGTGTTGGAGGTTGGCATTGGTGATATCACACAGGGTCAGCTATCCTCACTGCTGAACTAACTGGGGACAGGGCAAGGTATTTTACTGAATCCTTGGAGTAAAATCAAAGTGCATACTAGGAATGTCACCATGTGCAGCCCTGAGATTCATTTTCTTGTGGCCATTCACAGTAAATACAAAGAAACACTATAGAATCAATTTTTAAAAATGCACACAAGACAGGCAAACAACAAATTTGCAAAAGGCAAATACAAAGTTAAAATAATAAATAAGCAATATGGAGAACATGAGATGAAGTCCTTGAATGTGAGTCCATAGGTTGTGGGGACAATTCAGTGCTGGGGTGAGTGTGAACCTGGTGGTGTGGGTCCAGAGGCTCCTGTACCTCCTCCCTGATGGCAGAACCATAAATGTGTTCAATGGTGATTGAGTAGTTCTTTAACCATTTGAGGCAGCTGATATTCCCCATAGAAGATGAGGATTTATTTAGAGATACAACATGATTACAGGCTCTTCAGGCCCAATGAGCCTGCATTGCCCAATTACATTAATGTGACCAATAAACCTACTAACCTGTCCATTTTTAGAATGTGGGCAAAAACCCACCCAGTCACGGGGAAAGCATACAAACTCCTACATTCAGTGGCAGAATTGAACCGGAGTTGCTTGCACTGTGATAGTGTCACAAAATTGTCACATTTCTCCAGATATGAGTTTTAATGTAATAAACTTTTGAAGAAATTGATCTCCATCCATTAACTGGGAGATTAGTAGCATTGAAAAATGCACAAATGCAAGCCCTGCACTGATTCTGGCAGCATCCTGCCTGTGACAGCCTCCTGCTGCTTTGCATTCACTATCTCCTCCCAAATCTCTGGCAGTACATTAACCCAAATCTGTTCTCTAATTTTCCTTCATAACCTCTAGTGGGGCTTGTTATTGAAGGTCTCGATATACCAGATTCACTGGTTTCCTCTTTATTTGTCAATCCTGATTTCTCTTTTGTAAACCAACATCAAATCAAACCAATCTTTTTTTTGTGCCATGTTACCATTTACTGAAAACTCACAGCAATTTCTAATTATTGATGATGAGCTAACTGATATTTTCTTCAAATCGTGTTGGTTACATCAGCTGCCATTTAAGTAACCGTTGTAAAATAATTTCAGAAATGACAGCCAATTTAGTCAACTATTTCTAAATCTTAACATGTATGTCATGGAGTGTTGCAACGCATAAACAGGCTCATCTAGTCCATGCTGGCCTGATTTTCTGCCTACTTGTACCCAGACCAGAGCCCTTCAAATCCCTCTCATCCATGTACCTATCCAAATGTCTCTCAAGTGTTACAATTTACCACACATCTACAATTTCCACCTGAAGCTCAGTTCTGGTAATTTATTATTTTTCAGGCGCTTTAAATTCCCTAATAGTTTTTATTCTAATGCTAACTTCTTTAAGCTCACTTAGCCTGGTGGTGAGTTGCTTTAACATCACCCTGAAAAACAACACTGCTAATCAAGAGTGTAATGGGACCTCAGTCCTACGATGAGACGTCAGCTCAGAACCTTCTCAGCCCAAAAAGTTGGCTGTTTATTTCCCTCCATAGCTAGCTGCTGAGTTCCTCCCGCCTTTTGCGTGTGTGACACTCAAGATTTCCAGCGTCTGAAGAATCACGAGCTTAGAGCAAGTGCTTGTCCTGGCAAAACAAAAAGGCATCACATAAGAGCAGATGAAACAATGAGCAAAAGTTGGTGATTTGTCTATAAGGAATATGTCCTGGGAATCTTTCTGGGTTTCATTTGTACCGTTTCATAGCAATGCTGATAAAATTCCAAATCCCCAGTTGGAAACACTGCCTCCCAAAATAGTAGGGTTTTACATTTAAACCTCAGCCATTATATACTTTATTAATTCTTGATGCCAACCTAGTCCAATGTTAAAGTGGCATAGCTTGGGTAAATCTTAAAATACTATTTAAGCTTTGACTTTAAAATCTTGGTAACAGATAGGCTTGATAGATTTGTCAACTATGTTATGGTTCTTCATAGGTTCCAGCAATCAGAATGGACTCCACAGAGAAAAACTGACAACTCGAGATATTGTCCAGTCTCCCCTAGAGAAAGAGAAGTAATCATTAAAAATGTATCTCCATGTTCAAAACACACTGGTAGTGAGGAATGCCAGAATTATCAAGTATCGATGATACATTGCAACTTATAATCAGTTTTCATTTAAGAAGTTAATGTAAGAAGCATTCATTTTCTATATTTCTGTGAGATTTGTTTTCTCACTGAAATATCATTGGCAGCCACCGCTGCCTATAAGGAGTTTGTACATTCTCCCTGTGATCACACGGGTTTCCTCCCACAGTCTGGTTGGTAGATTAATTGGTCATTATAAATTGTTCTGTGATCAGGCTAGGATTAAGTTGGGGGATTGCTGGGTGGTATAACTCAAAGGGCTGGAAAGGCCTATTCCTTGCTGTACCTCAATCAATAAATAAAAATGTCTGGAAATGTATCTCCTGTGAGATACACTAGTGATATTAAACCTGATTCTGAAAGAGTGGTGAAGGTAGTGTTTGGCACACTGGTTTTCATCAGCCAGGGTACTGAAGATAGATTTCTGGATTTTGGGTGTGACTGACTGTGGTAGTGATCTTCCATCCAGAACACTGCAGATCACGTGCCACTACAGCTGAGTGGCCTTCTTGCCAGTTCCCAGGGCAGTTTAGAGCTGACCACTTTGCGTACGTACATACAGGCCGTACATTTGAGGATGGCAAATGTTCTTCCCAGACGGATCTCAGTGAATCAAAAAATTTGCCATCCCCAATCCTAACTTAATTCTCTGACTTCTATCATGAAAAGTGAGTGAAGATCTGTTCCAGGCCAGCAGTCAATGCCTATATTGTCCCATTAAACCAGCTTCAACTTGTGTTATACAGCACAAAACAGACCTTTTGTCCCAAATGGTCCATGTAGACTACAGCATCTTCCCTCCTGGTCCCAGTTGCCCATGTTTCAGCCTATAAACCTCCAAACCCTTCCCCTCTATGTACTTAACCAGATGTCTCTTAAATGTTACAATTGTATCCCCTCAACCACTTCCTCTGGCAGCCTGTTCCTTGTACTGAATAGTCTCTGTGTAAAGAAACCCCTCAGGTTTCTTTTAAATCTCTTCCCTCTTGTATCTGCACCCTCTTTGAGGAGAAGATATTGACCATCCACAGCCCTCATGATTGTACAAGGTCACCTCTCATTCTAGCGGAGGTAACCTCTCGCTATCACTCGGCCTCTAGTCCAGATATCATCCTTCTAAACACAAGAGATGCTGGAAGTCCAGAGTTCACACACTTAATGCTGTGGAACTCAGCGGGTCAGGCAACCTTTCTGGAGAGGAATAAGCAGTTGTATTCCAGGTTGAGACCCTTCATCAGCATCCTTGTAAATCTCTTCTGTGCCCTTTCCTGACTGAAGATATCTTACCTTTAACAGGGTGACCACAAATGTGCACAACATTCCAAAGTACTGTGTACAATAGTCTAGACATCCAGTGTTATTCCTGTTTGTAATTCAGCCAAAGCACAGGCAGGAATGCATTACCTCTAATACCCGCTTACATTGTCCATCTTCACAATCCCACACACGAACCTGGTTGAATAGATCACAATTAGTCAGCCTGGATGATTACATACCATAAGAATTTCAGTTTCATTTCAACCTTACCGTTCCATCTTCTGCCGCTGTCATCAGGAGAATTGCATCCAGAGAGAAGGAGAGGGCCAGGAGGCGGTCGCTGTGCTTTTCCAGGAGAAAGATCAGGGTCCCATTCCTTGGATCCCATACACGCACAGTCTTATCCCAGGAACCTGAAGCCTATGAAAGGATACTTCAGATGGAATACGGTTTTGATGCAGTTCACTCAAGTATTTTAAACTATCACGTATATTTTTTTCCTAATTTGCCTTCTTGATCATATTCAAAGTGCAACTTTAAGGTTATTGTCATTCAACTGTACACTTGTATACGGCTAAATGAAACGATATTCCTCAGGCACCAAGGTGCAAAACTCAATACATATATCACATACAGCACATAAAATAATATTAATAGATAATTTTAAAAAATCAGTAGCTGTACATTGATGACTCAGAGTTAAATTTACAACAGTATTAGTGCATCGCTGTTGCAGTTTGAGGCTTCGGAGGTAGGAGTTCAATTCCAGTGCTGTCTGTAAGGAGTTTGTCTGTTCCCCTGGTGACTGCGTGGGTTTCCTCCCGGTGCTCTGGTTTCATCTCACAGTCCAAAGTTGTACTGGTTGGTATAACTGACCATTGCAAATTGTCCTGTGGTTAGGGTTAAACGGCTGGGCTGCTGGACGTCGTGACTTGTCGGTCCTGAAGGGCCTGTTCTGCATTGTATTTCTAAATAAATAAATAATAAAACTTCTGGTGTGGACTGGGTGGTAGCAGGGTGTTCAGAAATCTCAGCCTGGGGGAGGAAGCTGTTACCCAGCCTGACAGTCCCTGTTCTTAGTAATACACACAAAATGCTGGAGGAACTCAGCAGACCTAGTCAGCATCCACAGAAAAGGCTAAACAGTTTGTGTTTCTGGCCAAGACCCTTCCTCAGATCAAGATCCTTGTTCTTATACCTAGTGAAAGCAGCTTATTTCAGTTGATTGATAGAGGGGGGATGTTGCTAGGCAACTGTTCTCTTTAAAACCTAGACTAAAGTAGCCTGATGTAACCTGATGGCATGAACATTGACTTCTCTAACTTCTGTTAATGCCCCTCCTCCCCTTCTTACCCCATCCCTGATATATTTAGTTGTTTGTTTTTTTTCTCTCTCTCTCTGCCCATCACTCTGCCTGTTCTCTATCTCCCTCTGGTGCTCCCCTCCCCCTTTCTTTCTCCCTAGGCCTCCTGTTCCATGATCCTTTCCCTTCTCCAGCTCTGTATCACTTTTGCCAATCACCTTTCCAGCTCTTAGCTTCATCCCACCCCCTCCGGTCTTCTCCTATCATTTCGCATCTCCCCCTCCCCCTCCTACTTTCAAATCTCTTACTATCTTTCCTGACGACGGGTCTCAGCCCAAAACATCGACAGCACTTCTCCCTATAGATGCTGCCTGGCCTGCTGTGTTCCACCAGCATTTTGTGTGTGTTGTTCTAAAGTAGCCTGGCTTGTATTGGAACCACGGCACACATTGGCTTCAGCCATTGTGCAGGTGAGGGTGTGTCTACTTGTTCTAATATCTGTTGTTTCTACTGAATTGTACAGTTCAACTTACCAGCATCCCAATGTTAGAGAAGGCAACACAACTGATGTTGCCCGTGTGGCCATGCAGAATCACTTGCTGTGTGCTTTGTAAACTCCAGAGGATTACTTTAAAATCCCAGGATCCAGTGGCCTGTACAAGGAGAACAATTGTTTACTCAAACACACTCCCTGGTCCTGAAAACTGAGTCATAGAGCACTACAACACAGAAACAGGCCCTACTTCCCATCTTCCCTCATCTGAGACACTCCCCACCCAAGCCATGCTCTTTCCTCGCTGCTGCCATCAGATGGATGGTACAAGAGCCTCGGGACTCTCACCACCAGGTTCAAGAACAGTTACTACCCCACAACCAAAAGGTGATAACTACACTCACTTGCCCATCCATTGAGACGTTCCCACAACCAATGATCTCACTTTCAAGGACCCCTTATCTCAAAATCTCATGTTCTTGTTATTTATTGCTATTTATGTTTGCATTTGAACAGTGCACTCTTCTGTACTCTGGTTGATCTTTCATTGATCCTGCTATAGTTCCTGTTCTATAGACTTGCTTGCAGGAAAATGAATCTCAGAGTTGTATATGGTGACATATATGTACTTTGAACTTTGTACTTTGAGCTAGTCTGTATTCTGAATAATCTCATTGATCCCGCACTTGAACCATAACCCTCCGTACCCCTCCCAACCATGTACTTATCCAAACTTCTCTTAAATCAAAGGTTCATTTATTATCAAAGTATACAACTCTGAAATTCTTCTTCTCCAGATAACCACAAAAGAAAAGAATGGCAGCATGATCATCGACCCCCTAATCCCTCCCCCTTGCACAAAAAAATGAACAATAACTGAACAGGCACATCGACCCCCAAATCCCCCTTCTCCCAAAAACAAAACAAAATGAAAGATAGGGAGAAAAACACAGAATACAAAAAAAACCCATAAGACTGAAAAAAATGTCCACAGTCCAAGTCCACATCCAAAATGCAGAAAACCTGGGCAATGTTCTCACATTCTCCCTCCCTGTAGCAGAGCAATCTCACCAGTGATAAAAAGACAGTCTCCCCTCTCCATAGCAAAGCAATCTCACCAGTGATAACATTCAGTAACATTCTTCTCCCAATGTTTTGCTTATTTATTTCCAATTTTCTGGTTAAAAGTGGACACTGCACTTTTCCCTGGATTAAATTGAGATTCTCACCCTGCAGTGTCATATTTAGAATGTTCATTTTGTCATACAGATTGGCTAAGGTATGCAACATCTCCACACAGAAGTTCAATGTTGTTTCCCAAGCTCTTGTTGACTTTGAGCAAAAATTCAACGGCAGTGTCAAAAAGATCAAAGAAACGTTTTAAGCTGCAGCCTTTTGACAGCCAACGCACGGCAGTGAGAAGAAGCAAGCATTCAAAATTCATTGTTATCTTGGCAAAACTGGTGAAATATTCTGCTATTTAATGGATGAGCTTTAATTTTGTTGATAACAGATATTACAAGAGTCATGCTTGATAGAAGTCATTGGCTGCAGTTTTTAGCTCTGAGATGTTGACAATGAATTACACAATGGATTGCACACAGACTCGGAATTTCTTTTTTCATAAATGCCACTAAACCGGCATGGCAACCTGTCATTATATGGTGCTCCATTTGTGGCACAAGAAATCATGTTCCAATTTTATCCTCAATATACATTTTGAGCTTGTCGTAGATTGGTTCACTATTGATATTTGTTTTTAACTTTTTACATGAACTTTTCCCTTCATAAATGTTTCCATTTTTGATAAGCCATACATATGCCAATAGCAATGTCTTGTTGTCTCGCACAAATGATTCATCCAGTTGTATCCCAAATTCTGTTTTTTGTAACTCTGTGCATGGTTGGTACTCAATATCTTCACTCATTTCGTCACTATGACGAGTTACAGAATTATTACTTTGAGGAATTGATTTTAAAATACTGGGATCCATTTTGAGAACAGTGGCGAGCACTTCTGATGCAACAGGTATTATTAATCTTTCACCAATTGTATGAGGTTTTCCACACTTTTCTATCATTTTAGAAATGTCATAAGCAATGAGACCACTATCAAGGTCATTTTTAGCTTTCTTGGCAAATGATTTGAGTGGACAATGCTTTTCAAATGATTCTTTCATCCTCTAGAACTCAGTAATACCATAAGTAGACTTTTCAGCATGTCCTTTATGGAAGTGTTCCTGCAATATTGCTGGTTTCATGGCTTCATTAGACAGTACAGTGTTACAAATAAGACACATGGGGTGTCACTGATCTGACGGGAATGGAATAAAATCATACTCCAGGTATGTGACATTGTATTGACACACTTTCTGTAGTTTCTGTTTCCTAGCCAGATTAGAATCAAGGCTTCACCTCCGTCAGACTCATAGAGATCATGCTGTACATATTTATCCATTATTTACGGGGCTAAATTAAAGTACAAAAATTAACACAAACAGGGAATGCCTATCGGATGTTGACGTCGCCAGCCGGTTGACACGGTCATTCAGGTCTCGTGCTTCAAGTTAGTGTGCTGCTTATCATCACCCCCCCCCCCCCCCCCAAGAATCCTGAACACCTCCCCTCCCCGATGACTTCTATTTCCCTTAACGCCGTCTTTGGACATGTAACCGCACCCTTGGGGGGGGGGGGGGCGATACAATTGCTGTTGGGAGTCACTGATCTAGAAGATGTCAACTGAATGAGCTTTGTTTTCAGGCGCCATCTTGACCAGAAGAGGTCACATATCTCCCGGTCAGGAGGGGGGGATTTGGGGGCTTGGTGTGCCTGTTCTGTTTTTGTTTGTTTTTTTTGTGGGGGGGGGAGAGGGGGATTTGGGGGTCGATGTGCCTGTTCCATTTTTGTTCATTTTTTTGTGCGAGGGGAGGGACTTGGGGCTTGATGATCATGCTGCCATTCCTTTCTCTCTTGGTTTCATGGCTACCTGGAAAGTAAGAATTTCAGTATTGTAAAAAGTTGTTGTAAATGCTGCAATCTTCAAAAGGCGATGCCTCACAAATGCAGCGTCTATCATTAAGGATTCCTATCACCCAGAAATGTCCTTTTCTCATCAAGGAGGAGGTACAGGAGCCTGAAGACGCCTACCCAATGTTTTAAGAACAGCATGTTTCCCACCGCTATTAGATTTCTGAGCGGACAATGAACCATGTACTCTACCTCACTGTCTCTTTTTTGCACTATTTAATTAATTTAATTTTTATATGCATATTTTTATTGTAATTTTTATTATGTATTGCAGTGTACTACTGCTGTAAAATAGCATATTTCATGACATATGCCAGTGACATTAAACCCAACTCTGACCCTGATTCTCAATCAAACCCGTATTCACCACTTCCGCTGGCAGCTTATTTTACACTTGCACCTTCCTCTGAGTGAAGAAGTTGCTGGTGAAAACAATTACTGGCAAACGTTGAACAATTTCATTGGATTATTTTCTAAATGGAGAGAAAATTCAAAAACCCAAGGTTCTAAGGGTTTTGAGTGTCCTTGTGCAGGATTCCCTGAAGGTTAATTTGCAGGTTGAGTCTGTGGAGAGGAAGGCAAATGTGATGTTAGCATTCATTTTAAGAGGACTAGAATATAGAAGCAAGGATGTAATGTTGAGTCTTTATAAAGCACTGGTGAGGCCTCACTTGGGAGTATTGTGAGCAGTTTAGGGCCCTTCATCTAAGAAAAGATGTGCTGACGTTGGAGAAGGTTCAGAAGAGATTCACAAAAATGATTCCAGGATTGAAAGGCTTGTCATATGAGGAGCATTTGACGGCTCTGGGCCTCCGCTCACTGGATGAGGGATGAACTCATTGAAACCTATCAAATGATGAAGGGCCTCAATAGAGTGGATGTGGAGAAGATGTTCCTATGGTGAGGGAGTCTAAGACCAGAGGACACAACCTTAGAATAGAAGGACATCCTTTAAGAACAGAAATGAGGAGGAATTTCTTGAGTCAGAGAGTGGTGAATCTCCTCAGCTGGCTGTGGAGGCCAAGTCACTGGGTATACTTAAGGCAGAGGTTGATAGATTCTTGATTGGTCAGGGCATGAAGGGATTCCAGGAGAAGGCAGGAGATTGAGGCTGAGAGGGAGCCATGATGAAATGCAGAGCAGACTCGATGGGCCAAATGGCCTAATGCTGTTCCTATATCTTACGGTCTTATAGTTTAATGAAAATGTGGCTTAGTCTTTCAGATGTGCATAAGGCATTTTAATTGCAGGATTTTTATTTTTTCATGTCTTTTTTTGTCCTGATTAATTCTGGGCCCTGGGTGTAGTTTCTGAGGCCTGGGCAGATTCTTCATGAGTGATTGGCCCTTGGGCTGGTGGACAGAACTGCTGTGTACTTGTGAACTTGGAGCCCGATCTGTGGACAGAATTGCACCACTTAAAACACCAGCTGTGTTTTAATTCCAATTCTTTCATTCATCCCCAATCCCGTATAAATAAGATTAGCTTTATTCATCGTGCATACACCGAAACACTCTGTGCAAAGCGTCATTTGTGTCAAATCTACCCCTAACCTGTATATATGAGAGGAAACCGGACACCCAGAGGAAACCCGTACAGCCACGGACAGAACATGCAAACTCCCTGCAGACGGTGGTGTGAATCCAACCTTGACTGGGGGTTCCTGGCTTGCACCATGCATTAGCGATTTTTATTACCTATTTTCTTATTTAAAATGTTTATATTGTTATATCTTCAACCTTTGCACACTTTCACCGGTATTTAAAGGCTTCCAGCTTTCACTTGGTTAAAAGATGCTGTAGATGTGCAGTGGGGTGTAACGGGAAGCGGGTTGGAGGAAGTCAGCTCACCAAGTATTCTCCATGGTATGAAAACGCGCAGGTTTTGATGACGTTGTGATGCCCCAAGAGTTTCTTCAAGAATTGACCTAGCTGCTTAACGAGAAAACTTTAATTACGTTAGAGTTATTCAATGAACCTTAGTTTTGTATACGGTGACATATATGTACTTTGTGAATAAAATTTGCTTTGACTGGGGCAGAGTCAGTAAAGCATTAACCTCATAGCTGTTTATTACACAATCTCGTTCCTTTATCAGGCGAGCCAATTCAAAGTATCTATTACTTTAACGTCACTGTGCCGCTTGAGTTGATACCAACATGCGAAATCATACCCTCGAGGGTTTAGAATGAAAACCAAATTGCTTAGTTCAATTTCCAAAACGTCCCAGAGAAAGATCCCAAGGTCCCATGTAATATGAATAAAATATTCTCTGAATTGGTCTCTGTAAAGGTGTTGAAGGAATTTGTGCTGTTGTTCTGTTTTTGAAGCAGCGCGGCAACGAGCCCTTCCCGTCCAACCAGCCCGTGCTGCCCAATTGCAACTTTGGACCGTGGGAGGGAACTGGGAGAGTGTGCTCTGTCCCAGGGTTGTGCTAACCACTACATTACTGTGCTGCCCATAGTCACAAAGTGAGACGAAATAAAAACCAGTCCTCCCTGGGTTACAAACACCCAATTTATGGACACTTTGTAAATACGAATGAGTTTTTTTTGGGGGGAGGGGGTGGATGGGAATGGGTGCAACCGTTGCTCCGGGGCTGTGGGCATTTTTTCCTGGCATTTCCAGTGCCTTCTCCCTCCCATCCTACCTGAGTCAGCTGGGATCAATGCTCTCTCTAAGGTGTGCGCATGTGCGTACGCACACATCTACTTTAAACTGCGCTCAAAAGCTTGTCACCCTCCATCTCGTTGACATGTTCAGTATATTTCAGGATCGGACGCCATCACATTTCTTTTTCCGGTTTCTGATGCGGACAGTGTTGACAACGTGGAGTTTGCGATGATTTGTCTGCAGATTTTAGAATTGGCTTACTTATATACTTTCCTTTGGAAGAAATTATTCAGTGTGCACATGTCGTTACCACTGGGCAGAACAATTGTACAGCACTAGATTGTGCACACAGGTCATTACAAATTCGAGAGAACGCTGGCTGGGATTACTGAGTAAATAATCCACTGAGCCAGTGAGTCCGGCGGGCAGCCAGCCACACCCACTGCACCCGTACATTCCCGTCACCGCTGTTTCTGGGACCCTTTCAGTTGTGTATTTAATGTTTCAGTAATATTTGAGTAATATATTGTATATATATTGGTTGCTCAAACATTCTTGTTTGTTTAAATAATTTATTATGGGTTATATGTATAAATATGTGAATTGCATGTCCCATGATGCTACCAAGTGAAACATGCATGCCTCGCTTAGAGCAAATACAAAGTTAGACTCACATTTCGGACCCCCGTGTCTTCCTTTGAATTAGTTTAATGCTTTAAAGTTACGAAACATAACCGCCTCCTACACACTGCTGTTCATTTCTGACTTCATGCATTATTTAGAATTTAAAGCAACAAGCCCTTCTGGGAGAATGTTTCTGCACTGCCTGATTGCACCCATGTGACCAATTAACCTACTAACCTGTGTGTGTTTAGAATGTGGGAGGAAACCAGAGCACCTGGAGGAAACCCACATGGTCATGGGGAGAACATAGAAACTCCTTAGAGACAGCAGCGGGATTGAACCCGGTTACTGTCGTTGTATCGTCTTGCCAGCGGCTATGCTACTGTGTCACTGTCAGGAATTGAACCCTGTCAAAAGCTAGGGTTGTTTTGCAAACCAACGACAATTGTAAGTAAAGTGTCCACATGGTCGCTGATCAACTATTGTCTTCCATTGTGGAGTACCCGATCAAATTCAAACCCCATCACCTCCCTCTAGAACAACACACACAAAATGCTGGTGGAACACAGCAGGCCAGGCAGCATCTATAGGGAGAAGCGCTGTCGACGTTTCGGGCCGAGACCCTTCGTCAGGACTAACCGAAAGGAAAGATAGTAAGAGATTTGAAAGTAGTGGGGGCGAGGGGTAAATGCGAAATGATAGGAGAAGACCGGAGGGAGTGGGATGAGGCTAAGAGCTGGAAAGGTGATTGGTGAAAGTGATACAGAGCTGGAGAAGGGAAAAGATCATGGGACGGGAGGCCTCAGGAGAAAGAAAGGAGGGGAGGGGAGAGCACCAGAGGGAGATGGAGAACAGGCAAACAACTAAATATGTCAGGGATGGGGTAAGAAGGGGAGGAGGGGCATTAACGGAAGTTAGAGAAGTCAATGTTCATGCCATCAGGTTGGAGGCTACCCAGCCGGTATATGGCCTGCTGTGTTCCACCAGCATTTTGTGTGTGTTGTTTGAATTTCCAGCATCTGCAGATTTCCTCGTGTTACCTCCCTCTAGAAAAGCTTTTATGGAGTGGCGGGATCTCAGAGCGGAGTACTCCTGCAGGAAACAGCGAGCACTCTATCTGGTGTATGGGAGACCACAGTCAGTGCAAATGAGTAACATCATCTCCCGCACCCCTGATCACTGTTCCCTCGAAGCTGTGCGCCCGCGTACACGGCCTTGGTTTGCTGCACAGCTGCAACTGGATGCCGCTAGGAAAGCGCTTATAAAATTAAATGTATGACTTTTCAATCCTCATTCTAAATATTCATTGTTGACATATTTAAAGTGCTGCTCAGTTTTCAGGCCATGTAAAAATTTCCTGCTCAGCGGAGGGGTTGGACCTTGCAGCTGTTAAAAAGTGTGGCGGGAACATTGTCCCTGACTATCAGCACTGGCGCACCTCAAGGATGCGTACTTAGCCCACCGCTCTGCTCCTTCCACACTCGTGACTGTTTGGCCAGGCACATCTCAAAAGGCATCTATAAATTTATCAATGACATGGGTGAAATCCCACATATCAATGAGAAGCTGTACAGGAGGAAAGTAGGCTGATTTTGATGAGCGGTGTCGCAACAACCTTGCACTCAATGTCAGCAAGACCAAGGAGTTGACTGGGGACTTCAGGAAGGGAAAGTCATGAGAACTGTCCTCGTTGAGGGGTCAGCTGTGGAAAGCGTGAATAGCTTCAAGTTCCTGGGTGTCTACATCTCCGAGGATCTATCCTCTGATATAACCAGGAAGAAGGCGCAAGAGTGTTTGTGCTTCATGAGGAGTTTGAGGAGGTTTGGTATGTCATTAGAGACTCTTTATGAATTTCAATAGAGATCACGCTGACTGGATGCATCACTGTCTGGCATGGAGGGTCCAGTGCGCAGGATCACAAGAGACTGCAGATGGTTTGTCAGCTAGCTTCATCACAGGCACAGACCTCCCTGTCATTGAGGACAGCTTCAAAACTCGATGCCTCGAGAAGTTGGCATTCAATATTAAGGACACTGAGAATCCTGGACATGTCTTCATCACTACCATCAGGGAGGAGGTACAGGAGCCTGAAGACCCACACTCAATGCTTCTTCCCATCAGATCTCTGGACGGTCCATGAATCCGTGAACACTACCTTGATACCATGTATTTATTTCTGTAACTTATAATAATTTTATGTCTTTGCACTTTGCTGCATTAACAATGCTCAATTGGAGCACAGAAAACAGACCCTTTGGCCCAACTGCTCCATGCTAACTCTACCACTTCTCCGGGCAACACATTCCAAAGAGAGACCACCCTCTCTGTAAAAAAGTTGCCCCTCATTCCCTTTTTAGGTCTTTCTCATGGATCATTCAGCACAGGAGCAGAATGAAGCCATTCAGCCCATCAAGCCTGCTCTGCCATTTGATCTTGATTTTCTCTCTCAACCCCATTCTTCTGCCTTCTCTCCGTGACCTTACACACCCTGACTAATTAAGAAACTATCAGCTTCCACTTTGTATACCCAGTGACTTGGCCTCCACATTTACCGAAGTGTTATAAACAAAGGGCCTGAAGCATCCCAAATCAGTGATAAAATGACAGGGTGGGATAAGGGGCAGATTGATAGATGTGTTATGGGGGTATCGCACTGACAGACTCTACAGATGAGAGTAAAAATCTGCTGAGGGGATCTCCAGGGTCTCCCTTCCTCCCTATTTGTGACATTTACCACGAACATTGCAGACTAAGGGCCTGAAATAATGTTGAGGATCCCTACCACCCATCCCACAATCTCTTTGACCCACTACCGCCAGGGAGGAAGTACAGGAGCATCAGGACAAGGGCTGCCAGACTGGGTAACAGTTTCTTCCCTTGGGCTGTGAGACTAATGAATACCCTGCCACCACCAAGGTCTCGTCACTAGGGCAGCGAGCTGTTTACTGTTTACCTGCACTGCACACTGCATGCATTTGAATTACATTTTATTAACTTATTTGTGGTGATACCTTGTTTTATGCGTTGTGTGTGATATATGTATTATGGGTGCACTGTGGTTCAGAGGGACACTGTTTTGTCTGGTTATATATATATGGTTGGGTTGAGTTATTCCCCAATCTTGGTAATTTACTTGCAAATGTTTTGTCACCTGATGAGGATATATCATCAGTTCACTGCTAGCCGTGGTGTGTCCTCCAAATGCTTGGACACTTATCAATCAGCTGATTGGCTGTCATTCAGAAACTCAATTGTGATGTACAGTCAGATGACAATAAACTTGAACTTGAGAGATTGGGTACTGAATGGTGGGAGGCCCACTAACCTTCGGCTCCCACAGGATGACCGTGTAGTCCCAGCCTGCAGACGCAAGCACCTGTGAGTCGTTGCTAAAGGCCACGGTCTCCACACTCTTGCTGTGACCTGAGATTGAGAACAACATCACTTATTGAATCGAACAATATTTTTCATTGACACTGTGTTTTACATACAACAGCAAAATTTCATTTGTCAGATTTAAGCTTATTCTCTGTTACTTGTAATTTTCTTTGATCAGTGGCACGGGGATGACAGAAAACTGGAGAAGTATGGTATGAGAGAGGGAAGGGCTAGCTTGATCTTAGAGAAGGTTATAAGGTGGAAGAGGGGCATCTTGGGTTTCCCATCCAAAGATCCCTTGAAGTCACTGCACACATTGATAGGATTGTTAAGAAGGCATATGATGTGTTGGCATTTGTTGGTCAGGAACTTGAGCTCAAGGTAATATTGCAGATCTATAAAACCCTGGTTAGACCACACTTGGAATACTGTGTTCTGCTTTGCTCACTTCATACAGGAAGGGTGAGGAAGCTTTAGAGAGGGTGCAGAGGAGATTTAATAGGATGCTGTCTGGATTAGAGAGCATGTCTTGTGAGGATAGATTGAGTTTTTCTCTTTGGAGTGCAGGATGACGAGAGGTGACTTGATTAAGGTATACAAGATAAGAGGCATAGATACAGTGGACAGCCAGAGAAATTTTCCCAGGGCAGAGATGGCTAACATGAGGGGCATAATTTTAAGGTTATTGAAAGAAAGTATAGGGGATGTCAGAGATAGGTTTTTATACACAGAGAGAGGTGGGTGGGTGGAACACATTGCCGGGGTGGTGATAGAGGCAGATGCATTAAGGGCATTTCAGAGACTCTTAGTGAGGCGCATGGATGATAGAAAAATGGAGGGCTATGCGGGAGATTGATTTTAGAGTAGGTTAAAGGGTCAGCACAACATTGTGAGCTGAAGGGACTGTACTCTAGCGTATTGTTCTGTTCTATGAAAATAAGGTCAACACAGGGTTTACAAGGACATTGCCTGGATTGGGGAGCATGCCTTATGAAAACAGGTTGAGTGAACTTGGCCTTTTCTCCTTGGAGCGACAGAGGATGAGAGGTGACCTGATAGAGGTGTACAAGATGATGAGGGGCATTGGTCGTGTGGATAGTCAGAGGCTTTTTCCCAGGGCTGAAGTGGTTGCCACAAGAGGACACAGGTTTAAGGTGCTGGGGAGTAGGTACAGAGGAGATGTCAGGGGTAAGTTGTTTTTACGCAGGGAGTGGTGAGTGCATGGAATGGGCTGCTAGCAACAGTGGTGGAGGCGGATACAATAGGGTCTTTTAAGAGACTTTTAGATAGGTACATGGAGCTTAGAAAAATAGAGTGCTATGGGTAAGCCTTGTAATTTCTAAGGTAGACATGTTCAGCACAGCTTTGTGGGCCAAAGGGCCTGTATTGTGCTGTTGGTTTTCTATGTTTCTACAACATTGTGGGCCTGCACTGTGCTGTAGTCTTTCCTGTTCTTTGTTTTGGAGTTTTGAAATCACCGCACATATTCATGTCAAATGTTCCTGGAGCTGCCCAGTGTCTATGTCCAGGGTATCAGTTCGCATCAGAAGAATGCTTTTATGTTCCACGTGTAACATGTCTGAAAGCAGACAGGTTCGAATAAATGACCTCCCCCTTTACAAAAGATCACAGTGAGTTCTATATAGAACACTAATGCACAGTACAGGCCCTTCAGCCCACAATCTTGTGCCGGCCTTTTAAGCTACTCTAAAATCAATTTAACCCTTCCCTTCCTGAGGGTGGCATGGCCTTACCTAATTTTCGTTTATACTACTGGGCAGCTAACATTCGTTGCACTATCTTCTGGTCTTTTTTTCATAGCCAGTCTGATCGCCCTAATTGGGTAGCAATGGAGCTGAATTCCACTAAAGATCTATCTATTTCTGCACTTCTTGGTTCTGCACACCCTAGTAGTTTGTCTAGACTAATTGTTAATCCTCTTGTTAGACATACTTTGCCAATATGGGCCCAGTTTAGGAAATTTTATGGTTTCTATGGTTTTTCCCTTTCTAGTCCTATCTTACATAATCATCTTTTTCTACCTACTATGTATGATTCAACATTCTATGATTGGTATAGAAAGGGCATTAGGCATTTTGAAGATCTTTTTATCGATAATCGCTTCGCATCCTTTCAACAGCTCTCTGCTAAGTTCAATCTGCCTAATGCCCATTTCTTCAGATATCTCCAAATCAGACACTTTATCAATCCTTTAATTCCCAACTTCCCTGAAATGCCCGAGAAAAATGCTATGGATTTCTTTCTTTCTATTAATCCACTGGGTAAAGGCTTAATATCCTTTATCCGTGATAAATTAGTATCCTTACGGTGTGCCCCTGTGGATAAAATCAGAATGGCTTGGGAGCATGACTTAAATATCATTTTATCTGATGAGGTTTGAGACTCAATTCTCAAATCGGTTAATTCAACTTCTCTTTGTGCTCGCCACTGTCTTTTACAGTTTAAGATTGTTCATAGGGCCCATATGTCCAAATCTAAATTATCTCAATTTTACCCTAATATTAGTCCTCTTTGTGATAAATGCAAAAGTGGCGAGGCCTCTCTTATTCATATGTACTGGACCTGTCCTAGCTTAGAGAAATTTTGGAGAGATGTTTTTATAACCTTATCCTGTATTATGAATCACCACTTAGAACCTAACCCTTTAATTGCTCTGTTTGGTTTCTTGGGTGAGACAGATATACACTTGAGTTCGACTAAATGTCGAATATTATCTTTTGCTTCTCTCCTTGCTAGATGTCTAATCCTCCTTAGATGGAGAGATGTTGCCCCACCCACGCATGCTCAATGGCTTAATGATATCATGTCCTGTTTAGACCTTGAAAAAATCCATTATTCAATTCTTAATTCGGATATAAAGTTTCATAAGGTCTGGGGACCCTTTATTGAGTATTTTCATAATTTTCCTCTTAATTAAGTTTTTTTTTCAGTCCCTTGCTTTCAGCTCTTTTTTTTTGGTAGTAGGCATTATTATCTTCTGTTTTCAAGTGTATTTACAGTTTTGGGGGTTTGAATGTTCTGATTTATATTTTCTACATTTTGTTTTGGTTGGTCTGGAGTTTTTTTTTGTTGTGGGGCTTGGGGAGGACACTAACTTTACATGACTTAAACTTGGGTGCTTTCTCAATTATATTATTTTGTATTATATTACTATTGTATGTTTATCTTGCACTGTACTAATTTTCTACTTTGTTTTGGGTTTTTTTTTGTTTGTAGTGTTGTAGAAAATGCATTAAAAAAATCAATTAAAAAAACCCCTTCCCTTCCACATAGCCCTCCATGTGCCTATCCAAGAATCTCTTAAATGTCCCTAGCGTATCTGCCTCCACCACCACTCTTGGCAAGCATTCCACGTATCCACCGCCCTCTGCGTAAAAAAAAAACTATTTCTGACACCGTCATTATATTTTTTCTGCAAACAGCTTGAAATTATGCCTTTTTGTGTTAGAAATTTCCACCTTGGGAAAAGTCTGACTATCCACTTGATCTATCTTATCAGCTTATACACCTCTATCGAGTCACCCCTTATCCTCCTTCGCTCCAAAGCGAAAAGCCAATATTTGCTCAACCTATCCTCATAAGGCATGCACTCCAATCCATCTTCATGGCTTAAATGAGAATATGATAGAAAGGGTGCAGAGGAGATTTACAAGGATGTTGCCTGGATTGGGGAGCATGCCTTATGAGAATAGGTTGAGTGAACTCAGCCTTTTCTCGTTGGAGCGACGGAGGATGTGAGGTGACCTGATAGAGGTGTATAAGATGATGAGGGGCATTGATCATGTGGATAGTCAGAGGCCTTTTTCCCAAGGCTGAAATAGCTAGCACAGGAGGGCCCAGTTTAAAGGTGCTGGGGAGTGGGTATAGAGGAGATGTCAGGGGTAAGTTTTACTTACGCAGAGAGTGGTGAGTGCGTGGAATGGGCTGCCGGCGATGGTGCTGGAGGCGGATACGATAGGGTTTTTTAAGAGACTCCTGGACAGGTACATGGAGCTTAGAAAAATAGAGGGGTATGGGTAACCCTAGGTAAATTCTAAGTTTGGCATAGCTTTGTGGGCTGAAGGGCCTGTATTGTGCTGTAGGTTTTCTATGTTTCTATATTTCTATGATGTAAACTGATATACTGTGCTGAATCTAAAGTCAGGTTGGTTTATAAAGTTCAAAGTAAATTTATTTTAGAAGTACATACACGCCAACAGAGTTCATATGTGTCTTGTGGACATACTCAGTAAGAGCATAATAGAATAATAACCATAGTAGAATCAATGAAACTCAGAGGAGGTTAAGGGTCAGCACAACATTGTGGGCTGAAGGGCCTATACTCTAGTGTATTATTCTTGGGGCATTCTACCAGTGTGCACAAGACACAAAGTGTGCAAATACAAAAAGAAAGAAATAATAATAATAAATAAGCAATAAATATCGAGAACATGAGAAGAAGTGGAACAGTCTATTTTATCTAATGTAGTTAAATTTCACATCAGCAATACAAACAATTTGATTGGCAACAGTCCTCATGATTATTTTTGACAAAAGAGTAGCTTGTGGCGACCCACTTTCTGCGCAGGCGAACCGGCTCACAAATAGCCAGCGCGCGGGGGGAGACTTTGGTAATGCACCTCTGATGTCATTTCCGCCCGGAGAGGGCAGGCGCTAGGGATTAAATGCCAGCGCTGCGAAGTTTGAATAAACTAGTCTCCAAACAACTTACTGACTGCGTGTCGTCTCTAGCTCTGTATGTAGTACATCGCTACATTGGTGACCCCGACGGTCCAAACGGGATTTGGACCAAAGATGACCGACTCTTCATCTGTTCACGCAGTTTCACTAAAACTGCCGACTTTCTGGACGCTGCGACCACGTGTGTGGTTTAGCCAAGCAGAAGCCCAGTTCCAGATTCGGCAGATATCCTCTGATTCCATGCGTTACTACCACGTGGTGAGCGCCCTTGACCAGGAGACGGCCACCCAGGTTGCGGATTTCATACAGTCGCCCCCGGAAGAAGGCAAATATGAAGCATTCAAAGCGCTGCTCATTGAGACCTTTGGCCTCTCACGGCGTGAGTGGGGTGCCCGCCTGCTTCACCTGGACGGTTTGGGAGACAGACTGCCGTCAGCATTGATGAACGAGATGCTGGCCCTGGCTGACGGACACAAGCCCTGCCTCATGTTTGAGCAGGCGTTCCTAGAGCAACTGCCCGGGGACATACATCTGCTGCTGGCCAACGCAGATTTCAGCGACCCCCGGAAGGTGGCGGCCCGGGCAGACGTGCTGTGGAAAGCCAAGAGGGAGAGCGTGGCGTCCGCCGGTCAGATTACCAGGCCACACGCCCAACAGCAGACCAGACCAGGCCCGGCAGGGGAGTGCACACAATACAGAGACAGGAGTGAGGAGGACAGTGAACAGTGGTGTTTCTACTACCAGCGGTGGGGCACAGAAGCTCGCCGTTGTTGTCCGCCCTGCAAGGGCCAGCAGCCGCTAATGACTATGGTGGCTAGCCACCAGGACAGCCTCTTGTATGTCTGGGACAAACAGTTGGGACACCGCTTCTTGGTGGACACCAGAGCAGAGATCAGCGTCTTGCCCCCGACGGAGTACGACACCCACAACAGGAAGCCAGGACCCACCCTGAGGGCTGCAAACGGCAGCACGATACGGACCTACGGCACCCGCACAGTGCAGCTGCAGTTCAGCACCAGCCGATTCACGTGGGACTTCACACTGGCCACGGTGGCCCAACCACTCCTGGGGGCGGACTTCTTGTGAGCTCACAGCCTGCTGGTCGACTTGCAAGGGAAAAGACTGGTACACGCAGAGACTTTCCAGACGTTCTCCCTGGGTGAAGCCAAGTTGCCGGCCCCACACCTGGACTCCATCACGCTGTCGGACAACGAATTCACCAGAATCCTGGCGGACTTTCCATCGATTCTGGCACCGCAGTTCACGGCAGCCATGCCCAGACACAGGGTACAGCACCACATCCTGACCCAGGGACCACCCCTCCACGCCCGTGCACGAAGGCTGCCCCCGGAAAAGCTTCGCCTGGCGAAGGAGGAGTTCAAGAGGATGGAGGAATTGGGGATCGTACGGAGGTCTGACAGCACATGGGCCTCCCCCCTGCACATGGTGCCCAAAGCAGCCGGGGGCTGGAGACCATGCGGCGACTACCGCAGACTGAACGAGGCTACCACTCCAGACCGCTACTCCGTGCCGCACAAACAGGACTTTGCAGCAAACCTGCACGGGGCAAGAATATTTTCCAAAGTAGACCTCGTTCAGGGATACCATCAAATCCTGGTGCACCCTGCAGACATCCCCAAAACAGCAATCATCACCCCGTTCGGCCTGTCCAAGTTCCTCCGAATGCCGTTCGGCCTGAAGAATGCTGCACAGACGTTCCAGCGGCTAATGGATGCGGTGGGACGCGACCTGGACTTTGCGTTCATCTATTTGGATGACATCCTTATAGCCAGCAGTTGTCGTCAGGAGCATCTGTCCCATCTCCGCCAGCTCTACTACCACCTGAGTGATTCCGGCCTCACGATCAACCGGGCCAAATGCCAGTTCGGTCTCGATACCATCGACTTCCTGGGCCACAGGATTACCAAAGACGGGGCAACACCTCTGCCCGCCAAGGTAGACGCGATCCGCCACTTTGCCCGGCCCAACACGGTCAAAGGCCTGCAGGTGTTCGTTGGTATGGTGAACTTCTACCACCATTTCCTCCCCTCAGCAGCCCGTATCATGTGCCCTTTGTACACCCTGATGTCGGGTAAAGGCAAGGACATTACTTGGGACGAGGAGGCCGCGGCTGCTTTCGTTGAAGCCTTGGCAGATGCTGCGATGTTGGTGCACCCCAGAATGGACGTTCCGACCGCACTCACGGTGGACACATCCGACACAGCAGTCAGTGGGGTGCTGGAGCAGCTCATTGAGGGGTGCTGGCAACCCCTGGCGTTCTTCAGCAAGCACCTACGACCACCCGAACTCAAGTACAGTGCTTTCGACCGGGAGCTGTTGGCACTGTATCTGGCAATCCGGCATTTCAGGTACTTTTTAGAAGGCAGGCCGTTCACCGTGTTCATGGACCACAGACCGTTGACCTTCGCATTCACGAAGGTGTCCAATCCCTGGTTGGCTTGCCAGCAGCGACATCTGTCCTACATCTCCGAGTACACGACGGACATCCAGCATGTCTCGGGAAAGGACAACGTCATGGCGGACGCACTCTCCAGACCAGCTGTCCAGGCCCTGTCCCTGGGGGTGGAATATGCAGCACTGGCGGAGGCGCAACAGGCATACGACAAGATGCCCAGCTACAGGACTGCAGTCTCGGGTTTGCAGCTGCAGGACTTTCTCGTAGGCCCAGGTGAGAGGACCCTCCTGTGCGACGTGGCTACCGGCCAACCTCGCCCCATCGTCCCGGCAGCTTGGAGGCGACGAGTTTTCGACTCCATACATGGTTTGGAGCACCCATCTATCAGGACAACCGTCCGGCTGGTCTCCAGCAAGTTCGTGTGGCACGGACTTCGCAAGCAGGTCAGTGAATGGGCCAGAACGTGCGCGCAGTGCCAAACAGCCAAGGTGCAGCGGCACACTAAAGCCCCGCCGCAGCAGTTCGAACCCACCCACCAGAGGTTCGACCACATTCGCGTGGATATAGTGGCCCTCCTACCAGTGTCCCGAGGAGCGCGGTACCTCCTAACTATGGTAGACCGGTTCACAAGGTGGCCAGAGGCGGTCCCGCTCACCGACACATCTGCTGATTCCTGCGCCCGAGCACTGATTGCAACCTGGGTAGCACGCTTCGGGGTACCAGCCCACATTACCTCCAACAAAGGCGCCCAGTTCACCTCCAGCCTGTTGGGAACGCAGCTACACCACACAACTGCCTACCACCCACAGTCGAACGGACTGGTGGAACGCTTCCACCGTCACTTGAAGTCGGCTCTCATGGCCCGCCTGAGTGGACCTAACTGGGTGGACGAGCTTCCCTGGGTCCTGCTTGGAATTCGTACAGCGCCCAAAGAGGACCTGCACGCCTCGTTGGCCAAGTTGGTGTATGGTGCACCACTGGCCGTCCCAGGAGAGTTCATACCAGCCCCAAGGGGGCAAGAGGAAGAACCCGCGGCAGTCCTGGACAGGCTACGGGAAAGGCTCGGCAACCTGGCCCCCGTACCGACTTCACAGCACGGACGGACCCCGACCCAGGTACCCAAAGACCTGCAGAACTGTAAGTTTGTGTTTGTACGAAGGGGCGGACACCAGGCATTGCTACAGCGGCCGTACGAGGGGCCGTTCAAGGTGATCAACAACAACGGGTCCACGTACGTCCTGGACATTGGGGGGAAAGAGGAGGTTTTCACGGTGGACCGACTCAAACCAGCCCATGTGGACTAGGCGCAGCCGGTCGAGGTTCAGGCACCGCGGTGCAGAGGCAGACCTCCCAAACAGAGGCTGATCCAGACTGTGGACAATGGGGGGTGTATTGCCGGTTCTGGGGGGGTGGGGGGGGGGTTATGTGGCGACCCACTTTCTGCACAGGCAAACTGGCTCACAAATAGCCAGCGCACGGGGGGAGACTTTGGTAATGCACCTCTGACGTCATTTCTGCCCGGAGAGGGCGGGCGCTAGGGATTAAATGCCAGCGCTGCGAAGTTTGAATAAACTAGTCTCGAAACGACTTACCGACTGCGTGTCATCTCTAGCTCTGTACGTAGTACATTGCTACAAGCTACATATTTATTATCTGTTAGGTATCCCCACTGCAAATCTTCAATGGTCATTTGCGATCCTGAAATTTACCTTGTTGTGAAAGAAAAGATAAGGGTCTTTGCTTCTCAACCAATGTTAATTGTGGCACGATAAAGTTCATTGTGAAAAACACCTGAGTGTTTGCCTTTATTAATCGCCAGATGCCAGTTTGCTCTCTTGGAGCGCCTGGATTGGAGCATGGAAGATGCTGAGGTAAGGTGGATCGGGGGAAGATGTTTCCTACATGGAAGAGTCTAGAGCTAATTTGGCCATGGACAGTACTAAGCCCAACTGCATGGGGCCAGAATCCATAAAAACCTAGTCATACAGAATCACCATCAGACGCTCCAAAGACCTCATCCCTGGGAGGGGAAGGATCTTTGTTAGAAGATGGATCAGCCTTTGGGCCAGGATTGAGGACTCAGGGGGATTGCTGTTGGCTGTCTATTTATTGTCTCAGGGAGTTGTGAGTCTGCAACTTTTCCTGAGAGAGGTCCTGATGCAGTATTTTGACATGAAATGCAGACAGGATCTTACTTTCCATAGATGCTGCTTGACCCACTGAGTTACAGGGAAAATATTAGCATGGACTTGATGGGCTGAATGGCCACTTTCTGCGCCTGTGTCTTATGGACAGACTATTGGCCGACTAGCAGAAGGCAAAGAGTAAGAATAAAGGGGGCTTTCTGGTTTCTGCGGGTGACTGGTGGTTTTCCACAGGGGTTGGTATTGGCTCCACTACTTTTCACGTTATATGTCAATAATCTGGGTGATGGAGT
The DNA here is from genome assembly GCF_048418815.1 of Hemitrygon akajei. Classification (NCBI taxonomy): domain Eukaryota; kingdom Metazoa; phylum Chordata; class Chondrichthyes; order Myliobatiformes; family Dasyatidae; genus Hemitrygon; species Hemitrygon akajei. The sequence continues at coordinate 171,153,421 of NC_133130.1, read as the reverse complement.
TGATGGCTTTGTGACTGAGTTTGCAGATGATACAGAGATAGGTAGAGGGGCAGGTAGTGCTGAGGAAGCAGAAAGTCTGCAAAAGGACTTAAACAGATTGGGAGAATGGGCAGATGGAATACAGTGCAGGAGATGTATCGTCACGCACTTTGGTAGAAGGAATAAAAGCATAGACTATTTTCTAAATTAGAAATGAATTAAAAGAACAGGGGAGGGGGATCTCATTGAAACTGTTGAATATTTAAAGGCCTAGATCGTGGACTTGAGAAGGTGCTTCCTACAGTGGGGGAGTCCAGGATCAGAGGGCACAGCCACAGAGTAGAAGGATGTCCATTTAGAACAGAGATGAGGAGGAATTTCTTTAGTCAGAGGCTGGTGAATCTGTAGAATTCATTGCCACAGACAGCTGTGTTTCAAGTTCAAGTTTATTGTCATCTGACTGTACACATATACAACCAAATGAAACAACGTTCCTCCAGAGCATGGTGTACCCACACAACATATATCACACACAGCACATAAACCAAAATATTACCACAAATAAGTTAATAAGATATAATTCAAAATGCAAGTGAAGTGAGCAGTACAGGTAAACAGTAAACAGCTCACTGTCCTAGTGACGGGACCGTGGTGACAGGGTATTCATTAGTCTGAGGGAAGAAGCTGTTACCCAGACTGGCAGACCCAGTCCTGATGCTCCTATACCTCCTTCCTGATGGTAGTGGGTCAGAGAGATCGTGGTAGGGGTCCCCAACAATACTTTGGGCCTTTTGTCTGCAACATTCCCAGTAAAGGTGGAGGACAAGTCGTTGGGCATATTTAAAGCAGAAGCTGATAGTAAGGTCGCGCAAGGGTACAAAGGGAAGACAGGAGAATGGGGTGAATGGCCTAATTCTTCTCCTTATCTCCTATGGTCTAAGGAAAAGCTTTCAAAGGGAATGAGGAGCCTATATGGAATGTGTTGCCAGGGAAGTGGTAGATGGAGCAGATGAGCTGAAGGGTCTGTTTACTGTGCTCTATATACTCTAACTGTACCATTGCTAATGCACAAAGTCTAATCCCCACACCCAGCCCTCTGTATTCCATACTCTCTCCCTCAAGAACCCCCATTCTGATTGAAAGTGAGCACTGATAGTAAGAGGATTAGGTTCACTGTGGGAGAGGATGAGGTTTGTCGTGCTCGCCTACCTTGGAGAACGTGCAGACAATGAGCCTTTACTGTGTCCCACACCCTGACCGTACAATCGGCCGACCCACTGGCGAAGAGGGTGGAGTCAGCAGAGAAGGCACAAGCTCTCACTGGGCCTGTTGGAGCAGAAACAATACTCAGAGTGTCAGATTCAGGTTTATCACATGCACACTGAAACACACTGTGAAATGCGTGATTTGCGTTTACAGCCAACAGACACAAGGTTGTGCTGGGGGCAGCCCGCAAGTGTTGCCACACTGCCCCGCCAGCACCATAGCAGGCCCATGACACTCAGCAGAACAACACAGAACACAACAAGCGACAAAGCAACAGCAGCAAACAAACCCTACACACACACACAGTCCTGCAGCCCCAGGGCAGGCTGTCTTCAGCTTCCAGCGGACTTGTACATTCACAAACATTGGGCCTTTGACTTCCCCAGCAGACTCACAGACTTGGGCCTTGTCCTCTGCAGTCTCGTTCTCTGAAACTACCTGCCACCAACCAACAGCGGGGTTTTAATCAATTGGCTATGACCATAGTGACAGAATCAGGACCACAATCTCACAGTAACACAACCACTGGCAAATCAAACAATCAGCGCTTCTCAATCCCGGGGGCTCCAATTTGCTGCTGAAGGCTCCCACCAGCTAGATACGGTAAGCTGTTTTAGACAGCGTAACATTTATAATGTGTCTTCAAAACAATTTGCTCTCTTCTTAGCATCTGAAAACTCCACAGAGGTCCATGAGCCAGACCTCATTGGGGGATCAGAGGCGGAGATGGTTAACTACTTCAGATTCCTGAGCGTTACCATTTCAGAGGACCTGTCCTGGGCCCAGCGTAGATTCAGCATGACATCTAAACCTATGACAAATATCTATAGATACCTAGTGGAGAGTATATTGACTGGCTGCATCACAGCCTGGTATGGAAACACCATACAGAAAACCTTTGAACAGAAAATCCTACAAAGTGTAGTGGATTCGGCCCAGTATATCACGGGTAAAGCCCTCCCAACTGTTGAGCACATCTACATGAAGAACTGTTGTAGGAAAGCAGCATCCATCGTCAAAGATCCTGCTCTTTCCTCGCTGCTGCCAGTTGTCTCAGGATTCGCACCACCAGGTTCAAGAACAGTTATCGGTAATACCCCTCAGCCATCAGGCTCATGGACAAAACTACATTTGCTTGCCCATCATTGAAATGTTCCTACAACCACTGATCTCACTTCAAGGATTTTTTTTCATGTTATCTCCTGTTCTTATTATTTATTGCTATTTATTTATATTTGCATTTGCACAATTTGTTCTCTTCTGCACTCTGGTTGATCTTCCATTGATCCTGTTGTATTTACTATTCTGTAGATTTGCTGAGTACCCCACAGGGAAATGAATCTCAGGGTTATATATGGTGACATATATGTACTTTGATAATAAAATTTACTTTGAACTTTGAACTCCAAGCATCTGAAATGATTCACAGTATTAACCCACCGGCCACCCTGCTCCTCTCTACCGAGCTTGGGTTCCTTAGGTCCAGGAATACCCTAGGTACACAGGTGGTTCAATGTCTGGAGTGTGGAGAATCTAACCTCATTGACTTTCCTTCCTGACAGTCTCTGGGGGTTGGGGTGTGCTGTACAATGTCGGCCTGCTGTCCTGGGAAGCCTGTGACAGGGCCTGACTGGCCTTGATGACGTAGCATAATCCAGAGCCAGCGGAGCCCAGGCTGAGGTGGAACATCAAGAGCATTAAAGGTCACCGGGAGAAGGCAGGAGAATTGAGATGAGAGGGAAAATAAATTAGCCATGATTGAATGGCAAAGCAGACTCAATGGGTCAATTGGCATAATTTTTCTCTTGTCTTGTGGCCTTAAGGCCTAGAGTGATTTAATAGCTACAGAGAACATGCAACGCAGATCAAGAGTAAGGTGCAAGGTCATAACAAGGAAGATTGTGAGGTCACAGTCTATCTTTTTGTCCGAAAGGTCAATTCAAGAGTCTGATAACAATGGTTTAGAAGCTGCCCTGAGCCTGGTGGGAAGTGCTTTCGGCCTTTGTATCTTCTGCCCCGTGGCAAGGCGGAGAAGAGAGAATGTCCGGGGTGGGTGGGATCATTGATTATACTGGCTGTTTTACTGAGGCAGTGAGAGAGGTTCAGACAGAGACTACGGCGGGGAGGCTGGTTTCCCTAATGTGCTGAGCTGTGTCCACAACTCTGCAGTTTCTTGCAGTCACGGGTAGAGCAGTTACCACACCAAGCTGTTATGCATCCAGATAGAATCCTCTCTACGGTGCTCCGATAAAAATTGGTAAGGATCGACAGGGACATGCCTGATATCTTCAGGAGGTTGAAGAGATTCGGCATATCCCTGTCAACCTGTAGAGTTGGTGAACTTTCTGGAATCAGGACAGGCTTTGGTGATGCCCACTCCTAGGAACTAGAAGCTCTCAAGCCCCTCAGTGAAACCCACCAACACCCCACCATGCCTGTCAAAGGCCAGCTCTTTTGTCTTGCTGACACCGAGGGGAAAGTTGTCATGACAATACGTCACTAGGATCATGAGGGTTCTAAACTGGTTTCTACTTTAGTGTGTTACATACCCCGTAACTGGGTCACTTACCAGCAAAGATAGAGAGGTCCGTTGAAGTCTGATGGTACTATTTTTAACAGTATTTATTGATAAAAATACACAAAAATAATATCAATGCAACCATACAGATAATATACGTCGTCAATACTAAATCTAAAAGCGCGGGTATAATAATAATCAATAAGAAATAGCTCTATCGTTGTCTAGGGGATAACGTATTGTCCGATGGAAATATAAAAGTCACTCAAGTTCATTCAAGCTGCAGGCTGCAGCCTTTGGTTGGAGTCAAGAGAGAGAGTTTAAAACTTGCCCATTCCTTTTATGATGTCAATCCTTCGAGAGTCATTGGGGCTAATTTCTCCTTTGTTTTAGCTAAAGCCGTTCTTCCGTGATAAGGTCCACCAATTCCGAGGCAAATGGAAAAGGACGCACGTGGGCTTTCCTCCGGCTTTCACTATTACGCTGTTACAGGATTTCTAGCGTGTCTTCTGGTGCGTCTAAAGGGGCTGTTCCCCAGACCTTCTTTTATCCCCACTCACGGGGTCTCAGATGTCAATCAGGGTGGAATGATGCCATCCCCCAACCAGCCCACATTGCCTGAGGGCTTCCACGAAGCACAGTACTCAATACACAATTCCGTCTCCAAGAGACAATGGCCGCTTCCCGTTGCTTTGTATCGCTGAGGGCCAGGACATTTCAACCCCCTTTGTGGATTCTGCATGTCTTTCTCTCATTTCCTGGGTCTCCTGACCCGAATCAATAGTGATCCTGCGATTCTCAAAAAGGAGGGGGCACAGGCGTAACAAGTGGAATTGGAAGCCCACAGAATGGTACGAGTGAAGGAGAGGCAGAGAAGCCAGGTGAACTGACGACAGGCCAGCACAACACTGATGGCAAATCGGCTTTTAGAATTGAGAATTATAACTGAGTATTAAAACCATTGAACAAACAAGGTAGGTGCATGCAGACAGAAAATAATCCCAGTGCATAAAATCATCACTGTCGTTATGTGCCGTGTTGTATGACACGAGTGATCATAGTCCCCATGACCATGATTGCTCTGACAAGTGGTTTGCCATTTCCTTCTTCTGGGCAGTGTCTTTACAAGATGGGTGACCCCAGCCATTATCAATACTCTTCAGAGATTGCCTGCCTGGCGTCAGTGGTCGCATTACCAGGACTTGTGATCTGCACCGGCTGCTCATACAACCGTCCACCACCTGCTCCCATGGCTTCATGTGACCCTGATCCAGGGGTGGGGGTAGGTGGGAGGGGTGGCTAAGCAGGTGCCCAAGGGTGACCTGCAGGCTAGCGGAGGGAAGGAGCGCCTTACACCTCCTTTAGTAGAGATGTATCTGCACACTGCCACCCACAAAAATAATGCACAGAATATATCCACCAAATGACTTGTCAAAAGTAATGCAACCAACTCTACGGTCAAGTGGTAATGAAGCCAGGAATATCAACAAGCAGGTGAAAGATGTCACTGTACCTTTATGTCCCTTTGCTTTAACTAGACAATTTTCACTTCTAATATCCCAGACACAGATACAACAGTCATCGGAGCCTGTGATAAGAAGGTGACCATCATGAGAAAAGTTGCAGTGATTCACCTGTACAAAAAAAAACAAGTTATCACAAACTTTCCAATCAGTTAATCAGGGTCTAAATTCATCATTGTAATTGCCAAGCATTAGTAATTGTTTTGCATTTTGTCCCAGGGACAAGACAGACTGTGTGTTATTTCAGATTTCAACCGATTTATTAGCACAACTTGCCAACATTTTTGCTCTAATTTATACATCTTATTTGTTTACTATGTGTTAGGGGTGTCCAGGGAGGGGAGCACTTCTGGTCCATTCCAGGGCAACTCACTCACTTTTGGTCCTCAACAGGCCGTCACCTGTGGCTCTCAGTAGCATACGACAGTGGCCACACCCCGGAACACTTCGACAGGTGGCTAAACCAGCTGAGGGCAGCTCATGGCCTCATTCTCCAGAGAGACGGGGACATGGCTGTCCGAGCATGTGAAGTCAGCTCGAGCGGATTGGACGGATGAGATCTACAGTGGGATCCAACGGCCAGGGAGGTGGTTCTGCGACGATCCGTGGAGGGTGAAGGCCATGACGAGGGACATCCACTGCGACCAAGGAAGACTTCAATTTGTAACACTCGCTCATACCTCTGGACTCAGACCTCTGAGGCTGAGATACTGGAACTGCCCCAGTGCAACAGCTTTAAAGACTTTCCTGCACAGGTTTCCTATCATCATCGGACTTGATGGACAACCACCACATATGTTGATAAAGTGCTGGTTGGAAGGAAAGGATTTTGTGGAGAGAACATTCACTCAGTGGCCAGTTTATTAGGAACACCTGTATACCTACTCATTAATGCAAATCTTTAGTCAGCCAATTATGTGGCAGCAGCTCAATGCATAAAACCATGCAGACATGGTCAAGAGGTTCAGTTGCTGTTCAGACCAAACATCAGAATGGGGAAGAAATGTGATCCAAGTGACTTTGACTGCAGAATGATTATTGGTGCCAAATGGGCTGGTTTCCTGGGGTTTTCATACACGACAGGCTCTAGGCTCTGTGGGTGAAAACACTTTGTTAATGAGAGAGGTCAGAGGAGAATGGCCAGACTGGATCAAGCTGACAGGAAGGTGACAGTAACTCAAATAACCACACGTTACAACAGCGGTGTGCAGAAGAATCAGAATCAGATTTAATATCACTGGCATATGTTATGAAATTTGTTGTCTTTACAGCAACAGTTCAATACAATACATAATAACTGTGAAAAAAATTTGTGAATCACAGTAAGTATACATACAGTGTATATAAACAGTATTCATTACCCTTGGAAATGTTCATGTTTTATTGTTTTACAACATTGAATCACAGTGGATTTAATTTGGTTTTTTTGACACTGATCAACAGAAAAGACTTCATGTCAACGTGAAAACAAATTGGTCTAAATTTATTACAATTATTAAACACAAAATAATTGATTGCATAATTACTCGCCCCCTTCAAGTCAGTATTTAGTAGATGCATCTTTGGCAGCAATTACAGCCTTGAGTCTGTGTGGATAGGTCTCTATCAGCTTTGTACATCTGGACTCTGCAATTTTTCCCTATTCTTCTCTGCAAAACTGCTCAAGCTCTGTCAGATTGCATGGGGTTCATGCGAGAACAGCCCTTTTCAAGTGCAGCCACAAATTCTCAATTGGATTGAGGTTTGGACTCTGACCTTGCCACTCCAGGACATTAACTTTGTTGTTTTTAAGGCATTCCTGTGTAGTTTGGCTCTGTGCTTGGTTTCATTGTCTTGCTGGAAAACAAATCTTCTCCCAAGTCTCAGTTCTCTACAGACTGCATCAAGTTTTCCTCCAAGATTTCCTTGTATTTAGCTGCATTCAATTTACCCTCTACCTTCACAGGGCCTGTTGCAGTGAAGCATCCCCACAGCACGATGCAGCCATCACCATGCTTCACGGTAGGGATGGTGTGCTTTTGATGATGTGCAGTGTTTGCCTTACACCAAACATAGCGTTTGGTCTGATGGCCAAAAAATTAATTTTGGTTTCACCAGACCAGAGAACCTTCTTCCAGCTGACTCCAGAGTCTCCCACATGCCTTCTGGCAAACTCTACCTGAAGGTTCATGTGAGTTTTTTTCTACAGTGGCTTTCTCTTTGCCACTTTCCTATAAAGCTGTGACTGGTGAAGCACCTGGGCAACAGTTGTTGTATGCACAGTCTCTCCCATCTCAGCCACTGAAGCTTGTAACTCCTCCAGAGTTGTCACTGGTCTCTAGGTGGCCTCCCTCACTCGTCCCCTTCTTGCACGGTCACTCAGTTTTTGAGGACGGCCTGCTCTAGGCTGATTTACAGCTGTACCATATTCTTTCCATTTCATGATGATTGACTTAGCTGTATCCAAGGGATATTCAGTGACTTGGAAATTTTCTTGTATCCATCTCCTGACTTGTGCTTTTTAATAACCTGTTTGTGGAGTTGCTTGGAGTGTTCTTTTGTCTTCATGGTGTGGTTTTTGCCAGGGTACTGACTCACCAGTAGTTAGCCCTTCCAGATACAGGTGTATTTTTACTACAGTCAATTGAAACACCTTGATGGCACACAGGTGATCTCCATTTAATTATTTAACAGCCACTTAACAGCCAAGGTGCAGCAGCACACTAAAGCCCTGCCGCAGCAGTTCGAACCCACCCACCGGAGGTTCGACCACATTCATGTGGATATCGTGGGCCCCCTACCAGTGTCCCAAGGAGCGCGGTACCTCCTAACTATGGTAGACCGGTTCACGAGGTGGCCAGAGGCGGTCCCGCTCACCAACACATCTGCCGATTCCTGCGCCCGAGCACTGATCGCAACCTGGGTAGCACGCTTCGGGGTACCGGCCCACATTACCTCCGACAGAGGCGCCCAGTTCACCTCCAGCCTGTGGTCGGCTGTGGCCAGCCTGTTGGGAACGCAGCTGCGCCACACAACTGCCTACCACCCACAGTCGAACGGACTGGTGGAACGCTTCCACCGTCACTTGAAGTCGGCTCTCATGGCCCGCCTGAGAGGACCTAACTGGGTGGACGAGCTTCCCTGGGTCCTGCTTGGAATTCGTACAGCGCCCAAAGAGGATCTGCACGCCTCGTTGACCGAGTTGGTGTACGGCGTGCCCCTGGCCGTCCCAGGAGAGTTCATACCAGCCCCAAGGGGGCAGGAGGAAGAACCCGCAGCAGTCCTGGACAGGCTACATGAAAGGCTCGGCAACCTGGCCCCCGTACCAACTTCACAGCACGGACGGACCCTGACCCATGTACCCAAAGACCTGCAGAACTGTAAGTTTGAGTTTGTACGAAGGGGCGGACACCGGGCACCGCTACAGTGGCCGTACGAGGGGCCGTTCAAGGTGATCAACAACATCGGGTCCACATACGTTCTGGACATTGGGGGGAAAGAGGAGGTTTTCACGGTGGACCGACTCAACCAGCCCATGTGGACTTGGCGCAGCTGGTCGAGGTTCAGGCACCGTGGCACAGAGGCAGACCTCCCAAACAGAGGTTGATCCAGACTGTGGACATTGGGGGGTGTATCGCCGGTTCTGGGGGGGGGGGGGTGTTATGTGGCGACCCACTTTCTATGCAGGCGAACCGGCTCACAAATAGCCAGCGTGCGGGGGGAGACTTTGGTAATGCACCTCTGATGTCATTTCCTCCCGGAGAGGGCAGGCGCTAGGGATTAAATGCCAGCGCCGCGAAGTTTGAATAAACTAGTCTCGAAACGACTTACCGACTGCATGTCGTTATTTCAGCGCTGTGTGTAACACATCGCTACACCATGTTCTATTGTCAAAACTCTGTAGACATGCAGACTTTCGACCCTAAAGGACGACAATTCTCCCTCACAGATGTTGCTCAATCTACTGATTTCTGCCAGCAGACTGTATGCTGCTCCAGATTGTGTCTCCAGTGTAATGGCTCATCTGATTGACAGAAATTTATCACCATATTCACCTTTCACCAGTGTTGATGAAATGAATACACCTCAATGCATTTAGGAATGGCCTGCCAATGTTCACTAAATAATCATCATCTCCCTCATAAATCGAATTAAGTTAAATTTTCTTTAAGAAAATAAATGTAATATACGGATCTATTTCTTTTAGAGCAATGGCCACCCCCAGCACTACATATTGATCTGTGGTCTATGCATGTGCATTGATCTCCCTCTCTCGTTACAATGTGAATACACCAGTTAAAGCCACCTCCAGTGTTCAGGCTTTTAATTTAATCGGTACGTAGTTGTGCACAGACACAACAATAAACCTCATTTTGTATATGGTAACATATATATATTTGATAATAAATTTACTTTGAACTTTAAAATTGGTCTTGGTAGCACCCAGTTGCTGGAAGTTGTTAACAGCCCTGGAGGAGGCACTATGATGAAGAGGAATGTCTGAAGAAACTTTGACTGTTTTCACCAGGAAGGCTAAGAGAAGCATTCTTGGACAAAGAGTCATAGAGCACCACACACACAGAAACATGCCCTTTGGCCCATCTAGTCTGTGCTGAATAATTATTCTGCCTTGTCGCATCAACCAGCTCCCAGACCATAGCTCTCCATATCCCTCCTATCCACGTACCTATCCAAATGTTTCTTAAATGTTGAAATTGAACCTGCCTTCATCACTTCCACTGGCAGCTCACTCCTCACTTTCACCACCCTCTGAGAGACATAATTCCCAAAGTTACAGGGGCTTTCAATAGCTCTTCTGGGACGTCTACTTTCTCTGGGATGTCAGTTAATAACCAAAGAGGATAAATTGAATATAATCAGGGTGACCATGGTAATGTTGTAGTTAGTGTAATTCTATTACATAGTAACCTCCTACTCTTCTTAAACATTTCACCTTTCACCCTTAACCCATGACCTCTGATTCTGGTCTCATCCAATTTCTGAGGAAAAAGTAGACATGCATTTACCCTATCTATACCCCTCATAATTTTGTATCCCTCTATTAACATCTCCCCTCTTTCTCCTATGCTCTAGGGAATAATATACCAACTTATTCAACCTTTCCCTATACATACCTGAGGTCCTCAAGTCCTGGCAGCAACCTTGTAAATTTTCTCTGCACTCCTTCAATCTTATTGATATCTTTCCTGTAGGGAGGTGACCAGAACTGTACCAACATTTTATACAAAACATCCTGACCCCTTTGATTTATGAAGGCCAAAGTGCCAAAAGCTCTCTTTATGTTCAAAGTTACAGGGGCTTTCAATAGCTCTTTTGAGACGTCTATTTTCTCTGGGATGTCAGTTAATAACCAAAGAGGATAAATTGAATATAATCAGGGTGACCATGGTAACGTAGTGGTTAGTGTAGTTCTATTACATAACAGCAACCTCCTACTCAATGTCAGCAAGACCAAGAGTTGATTATTGACGTCAGGAGAGGGAAACCAGAGGCCCACGAGCCAATCCTCATCGGAGGATCGGAGGTGGAAAGTGTCAGCATCTTTAAGTTCCTTGGGGTTATCGTTTCGGAGGACTTGTCCTGGGCCCAGCATGTAAGTGCAATTATGAAGAAAGCACAGCAGCACCTTTACTTCCTTATGAGTTTGTGAAGATCTGGCATGACATCTCAAACTTTGACAAATTTTCTTGCTGGTTATAGCCTATTTCTGATAAGGGCTGTACTTTATTTATTTAGAGATACAGTATGGAACAGGCCCTTCTGACCCACGAGCCACACGGCCCAGCAACCCAGCTACTTAACACTAGCCTAATTACAGGACAGTATGCAATGACCAACCAACCTGCTAACCGGTACGTCTTTGGACTGTGGGAGGAAACTGGAGCACCCAGAGGAAACCCATGTACTCATGGGGAGAATGCGCAAAATTCTTACAGACAGGGAATTGAACCCTGAACTTTGAAGTCCCAAACTGTAATAACGTTGTGTTAACCACTATGCTACTGTGGTGTCCCACATAGTGACTATCCCAAAGTCTAAGGTCAGCTGCTGGTTTCTTAGCTTCCTACCTGGGCTTTGTGGGCTTTGAAGAATTTCTCAGATCTTTGATTGAAGCCTGTCGCTATTCTCCTCCACATGATCAGTTGCTGAGGTAGAGATCAATACTTACAGACGACAAGTAAGAATGGGCAGCTGGTGTGGAATTCACGTATCTGCTGTAAGCTACAAGAAGCAGCAATTCTTCAGAAGAGGATTGACATTGGGTCTTGGTGCATCAATTTGCATGTGTTCACAGTAAACATCGTAACTGTAGTGACAGCCTATTATTCACTAAAGAGAAGCTATTTCAGGTTCCTCACTGGCTATGGGTACCTGTCTGTCACAAAGTGACCTCTGTGATCCAGACCCCTCACCACAGCCTCCATCATTGTCATGGATGGTCACACCTCTGTTCTGGTTAACAGAACTGATGAGAATTTAAACTTTTATAAACTTGACTTGCTCAAAAACATTGCGCTTTAGTGTCCAGCTCCTGGCCTTCACGTGCGGCCTAGCTACTAAACTGGGCAGAACTGTTTCTGCTGACAGGAGAAGGGGCAAAGGCGGGTTACTGGAGCTTTGAAACCAGTCGCTTCAGGCAGATGGGGCTCGGTAGTCGTGGTTGGCAGCTCTTCCAGGAGGAGGAAAACTCTGATCTCAAACCTTCACTACTTTGTGGCCCTAACTGCTCACGGGGAAGGCTTTGGGAGTAAACCCCGCGGAAAAATCCAGAGCTGGAGTGTTGAGTTGAGCACTGACTGGCAACTCCTGTGACTGCAGTGGTGCCAAACTGTATCGGTCTCTGCCGTTCCTTTGGATTCATCAGCTGCAGGACACAGCTTGCTCTCCGTTTCGTACTGTCCTGGCTTGTGTGTATGTAGGCACTTGTACACAACATAAGAAATAGGGGCAGGAGTTGGCCACCTGGCCCACTGAGCCTGGTCCACCATTCAATTAGATCATGGCTGATCTGACCATGGACTCATCTCCACCTACCTATCTTTTCCCCATAAACCCTTAATTCCTCTACTATGCAAAAATCTAACGAACCTTGTCTTAAATATATTTACTGAGGTAGCCTCCACAGCTTCATTGGGCACAGAATTCCACAGATACACCACTCTCGGGGAAAAACAGTTCCTCCCCATCTCCATCCTAAATCTACTCCCCCGAATCTTGAGGCTATGTCCCCTAGTTCTAGCAACATCCCATGGTCAACCCACCCAGTGGAGGGCCTCATAATATTATCTGAAGCCCAAGCGAAAGGTGAACTTAACATGTTCACAAAATTCCTGACTATTTTCTGCATGTGGATTCCAATTTCCTCACATAAAAATTTACATGAAATATGGTTATGGAATTTCAGTTTCTATCTCAGCCCATTTGTAGTGCAAACCCTCAGCAAGTCTTATGTTACTCCGGACTCAGCCATTCCAGTGTCCCGTCGGATCGGATTTGCTCCACGTAACAGAAGCGTGAGTGCCTGCTTCCATTTGTCAGAGCGCACCTGAGGACCCAGCAAATGACAACCCCTTAGGAGAACATCGCACTCGACTCGAGTGATCGCAGAACCGCTCATCTAGCAGAGCTGCTCCCTCACTGCTGCTCATCTAGCAGGGCTGCTCCTCAGAACTTTGGTGACCCAGGCTCACTGCTGGCCTCCAGTGCTGTCAGTGTGGAGTTTGCATGTTCACTTTGTGATCACATGGGTTTCCGCTGGGTGATGGGCTCCCCCCCGTCCCCGTGCCCCAAAGGCACACGTGTTGGTATGTTAATTGTAAGTCACGCCCAGCGCATAGGTGAATGGTAGAATCTGGGGGAATGTGGGGGAGAATTTAATTGAATGACTGTACGTGGGTGCTTGGTGCTCACTACAGACTCAAGATAGAAGGTTAAAGGTTGGCTCGATGGGTTGCATATACATCCAAACACGGAGTGAAATGTATCATTTATGTTTACAACCAACAGAGTCTGAGGATATGCTGGGGGCAGCCCTCAAGTGTTGGCAAGCTTCTGGCGCCAACATGGCATGCCCACGTTGCACTAACCCTAACCCTGACCACACGTCTTTGGAATGTGGGAGGAAACCAGGGCACCCGGAGGAAACACACACAGTCATGCAAACTCCTTACAGGCAGCAGTAGGATCTGAACCCCCAATCCGGATAGCGGACACTGTAAAGAGTTACGCTAACTGCTATGGTGACCTGCTCCCACTGTGGATTCTATGGACTGAGGCGCCTATTTCTATACTAAATGACTCTTTGAGGAGCCTCAGTCCTGGGGCTGTAAACACTCTCTCTCTCTCTCACTGAACCTAATACCATCGTTCCGTGCTGAGAAATTAATTACCTGTTCCTTTATTGTAATACTGGAAGGACTGAGTGTAAGATGATCAATATTGATTATGACATCATAAGTGATGGCGATGAGCTGATGTCATCAAAAGACACTGATGTCACTGAGGTGTAACTACACTCTTTGGAAGGTGGGGGTGGGCTGCCCCTTTAAATCACAGGGCCTTTAAGAAGAGGCTGCTCCCAGTGCTGTCGGGATGGAATTCCAGAGATGATGGAATAATGGTGATAGGTTGGGTCAGCAGAAAAGGTCTCTGGCTGAAGCTCACCATCACAGCAGGACTTGTATGTGTCCAGCTCAAAGAAGCTGGGAAAAATTATCATGGGAACTACACACCCAGCAAACTGCCTTCTCCTAAAGCTCCCTTCTGGGAAATGCCATGGGGCTATTAAAACAACCTTAGCCACCAGCTGCTGTTCTAGGAAACTGAATCCTGATGGATTGGTGTGGACAGGCTCATGTTGGGCTGGACTAGTGGTGGGGTCACTCAGTGCCAAGCTTGCAACTTGGCTGAACCAGTGAGAGTATCTCGTGTTTGGGGACTGATCGACTGCTCCGATCCAATGCTCCCTCTGTAGCTTCTCTTGTCACCTGCTCAGTTCTCTCCAGATGAGGCACTTCTCAATGGTAACAAGATCGATGGCCTGTGACCAACTTCAACTCAAAACACTAAAGACTGAGAATATACTGTAGAATAACACACACAAAATGGTGGAGGAACTCAGCAAGTCAGGCAGCATCTACGGAGAGGATTAACAGTTGGTGTTTCGGGCCAAGACCCTTCACTGGGACTCATCGGGTCTTGGCCTGAAATGTCGACTGTTTATTCCTCTCCATAGATGCTGCCTGATCTGCTGAGTTCCTCCAGCATTTTGTGTGTGTTGCTTTGGACTTCCAGCATCTGCAGAATCTCTTGTGTTTAGTAAAGTAGTGAAGTAGTAAAATGGATTCAACAGTGGCTGGATGGGAGATGCCAGAGAATAGTGGTGGATAACTGTTTGTCAGGTTGGAGGCTGGTGACTAGTGGTGTGCCTTAGGGATCTGTACTGGGTCCAATGTTGTTTGTCATATACATTAATGATCTGGATGATGGGGTGGTAAATTGGATTAGTAAGTATGCAGATGATACTAAGGTAGGTGGCATTGTGGATAATGAAGTGGGTTTCAAAGTTTGCAGAGAGATTTAGGCCAGTTATAAGAGTGGGCTGAGTGATGAGAGATGAAGTTTAATGCTGATAAGTGTGAGGTGCTACATTTTGGTATGAATAATCCAAATAGGACGTACATGGTAAATGGTAGGGCATTGAAGAATGCAGTAGAACAGAGTGATCTAGGAATAATGGTGCATAGTTCCCTGAAGGTGGAATCTCATGTGGATAGGGTGGTGAAGAAAGCTTTTGGTATGTTGGCCTTTATAAATCAGAGCATTGAGTATAGGAGTTGGGATGTAATGTTAAAATTGTACAAGGCATTGGTAAGGCCGAATTTGGAGTATTGTGTACAGTTCTGGTCACCGGATTATAGGAAAGATGTCAACAAAATAGAGAGAGTACAGAGAAAATTTACTAGAATGTTACCTGGGTTTCAGCACCTAAGTTACAGGGAAAGATTGAACAAGTTAGGTCTTTATTCTTTGGAGCATAGAAGGTTGAGGGGGGACTTGATAGAGGTATTTAAAATTATGAGGGGGATAGATAGAGTGATGTGGATAGGCTTTTTCCATTGAGAGTAGGGGAGATTCAAACGAGAGGACATGAGTTGAGAGTTAGGGGGCAAAAGTTTAGGGGTAACATGAGGGGGAATTTCTTTACTCAGAGAGTGGTAGCTGTGTGGAACGAGCTTCCAGTAGAAGTGGTAGAGGCAGGTTCGATATTGTCATTTAAAGTAAAATTGGATAGGTATATGGACAGGAAAGGAATGGAGGGTTATGGGCTGAATGCAGGTTGGTGGGACTAGGTGAGAGTAAGCGTTCAGCACGGACTAGAAGGGCCCAGATGGCCTATTTCCGTGCTGTAATTGTTATATGGTTATATATGGTTATATGGTTTGGTACACCAATATGGTTTTCTACAATACCAATGTATTGTAGAAATTGTTCTGAGGCCAAATGACAAGAACAAGTTATTTTTTCCCCCTCATATTCTAAATGTGAGTGTTGCCCATGGAAACCATTTGAATTCCTCTAGATTCCTCATTACTCATCTCCATAGCAACTCTGATGAAATTCCGATTTTCCATTTAGGAGAATAAGAGACTAGTACTGGAGTGAGGGTAAAAATGACATACTACCTTCAGATTTACAGCTCAAACAACTTGTATAAAATATATTTTAATTTTGATGTCAACACGTCATTTTACACCTTAAAGTTAAAGTTGCATGTTTGTGGAACTATTCTTCAAGGTTCAGAGTTTGTTTTGCAAATTATTGGCACTGCTGGTGGGGTTTGATAGATTCATTGTAGCTTTCTATTCTCATCATGTAATCAGAGATTCCTGCAGACAGAAGGCAAAAATTGGCAACTGGTGACAAAATCTAACGTTTCCACTGGAGATGAAGAACGGATAATCATCGTTTGGATTAGGAAGAGGTGTTGTGGGATTCAAGGTCAAGTCCAACATCACGTTTATGGTCATTCAACTGTATACATGTATACATCTAAATGAAACAATGTCCTTCTGGGACCAACTTGCAAAATACAGTACATACAGTGGCTATAAAAATATTCATCCCCCCATCTTGGAAGTTTTCATGTTTTATTGTTTTACAACATTGAATCACAAGGGATTTAATTTGGCTTTTTTGACCCTGATTAACAGAAAAAGACCCTTTCATGTCTAAGTGAAAACAGATCGCTCTACAAAGTGATCTAAATTAATAACAAATATAAAATACAAAATAATTGATCACATAAATGATTCACCCCCTTTAATATGACACACCAAACCATCACTGGTGCAGCCAATTGGTTTTTGAAGTCACAAAATTAGTTAAATGGAGATCACCTGTGTGTAGGCAAGGTGCTTCAATTGAGAGAGGTAAAAATTAACCTGTATCTGGAAGGTCTAAAGATAACAACAGGAAATGTTGGTGTGGTTGTTCTGAGCCTGAATTACAGGTAAGACAAAGAAACGACTTACTAACGTCTTATTTATCAGTGTATACTGCAGAGCTGACTGCCATCAATTTTGGGCTTACAGTAGGTGGGGGAAATCTCTCCTTGCAAAGTTATAACTTGTTCAGATTCTTTTTCGGTTTTGACATGTCTTAAGCAGGTCATTCTAACAGTAGGTCTGATTTACTGCTTGAAGCTCTTCAAACATTATTTCATATTCAAAGTATTGGTCTACACATCTTCTTAAGGGTTCCTGCACGTAGAGGTGCTGAGGGGATTGAGCAGGTTGATTGTTTGGCCAAAAAAGCTGTTAAAAGTTTGTCTGTGTATATAGACACTTAGCAAGTCAGAAACCAAGGGGTTGGTGGGGCTAAGAATTAGGGGATTATGACAGGACTTGTGGGATAATGGGGATAAGAGGAGACCTCTTTACAGAATACATAAAACTGTTGGATTGATAGGAGAAGGAGGTTAAGATAACAAAGGAAGGCATCATATAGACTCGAATTAGAATTGGACATACTGTGCTCATTTATTCCTTTATATATTGTTGGAAAACATCACTCTGGGGTGTGTGGGTGTCGTCATTATGAAACAGCTGAACACATTCTTTTACAACGTGAAGCATACAAGGTTGAAAGAAAGCAAATGCAGACTGCACTACTAGCTTTGGGGATTGACAGTTTTCATTTAAAAACTTTACAAAGTTATGTAAGTGACTTTAATTCACAATATTGTCTTTTATTATTTAAAATCTATAGGGCTTTTTGGGTAATTTATGTTTCAGTTGATAAAGAACTAGTAGGGGATTTATTTCCCAACTCTCTACACCACACTCCAGTTGGTGGTAATGCACCTTTAAATTGGACTGTCAACGGCCATTAAAAGTCTCAGAAGAAGAAGGTCCAGCTGCTGGTGAGTCAGTACCCTGGCAAAAACTACACCATGAAGATGAAAGAACACTCCAAGCAACTCCAGAAAAAGATTACTGAAAAGGACTAGTCAGGAGATAAATACAAGAAAATTTCCCTATCACTGAATATCCCTTGGAATACAGTTAAGAATGTCAAAATGGTTGTTGTGATGTGTCTAGTGTGGTCGTGTAGTGGGTAGTGCTCGTCACTTTCACTTTCAGCTTCCAGTGCAGTCTTGCGAAAAGGAGAGATGAATGTGTCAGTCTCTCCCTGCCAGTACGTAGTCTCTCCAACAGCAAGCCTCATGTAGTACCTCCTCACTGACGACACACAGAAACTGAACTTTCAGACTCGCGTTGAACTACAGAGGATAGGGAGAAGTCCTGGCCCCTGCACACATAGCACGCAGGCCCACCGGCGTGTGGACATGCCCTGGTGCTCATGAACAAGTTCCCCAGCTATGGGTAAATAGCCCCACTGCCTTGTGGGCAGCCTTGGGAGAGACGAAGGCTATGGGAGTAAACCTGGCGTGGAGCCCCTAAGACGTCATTGAACATCCCTCTGGCAGCTCCTGCAGCCCAGCTAAACTTTCCTTTGGACTACACTGGTGAGGCCAAGAGGAGGATCTTGATGACTGGTCATCTCAGGATCTCCATAACTTCTGCCCATTCTTGTGATGATAACAATGATCACCCATTGTTCTTCGAGACAGACGGATGCCAACCACCACAACCACAATTAAGTCAATCATCGGGAAATGGAAAGAATATGGCACAGCTGTGGATCTGCCTAGAGCAGGCCGTCCTCAAAAACTGAGTGACTGCGCAAAAAGGGAACTAGTGAGGGAGGCCACCAAGAGACCTCTGACAACTCTGGAGGGGTTACAAGCTGAGTGGCAAGGAGAAAGCCACTGTTGAAAAAATCTCACATGAAATCTCAGCTAGAGTTTGCCAAAAGGCATGTGGGAGACTCTAAACTCAGCTGGAAGGAAACTCTATTGTCTGATGAAACCAAAATTGAGCTTTTAGACCATCAGACTAAACGCTATGTTTGGTGTAAGCCAAACACAGCACATTGTCAAAAACACACCATCCCTACCGTGAAGTACGGTGGTGGCTGCATCGTGCTGTGGAGATGCTTCACTGCAGCAGGCCCTGGAAGGCTTGTGAAGGTAGAGGGTAAAATGAATGCAGCAAAATACAGGGAAATCCTGGAGGAAAACCTGATGCAGTCTGCAAGAGAACTGTGACTTGGGGAAAAAAATTGTTTTCCAGCAAGACAATGACCCCAAACATAAAGCCAAAGCTACACAGGAATGGCTTAAAAAACAAGAAAGTTAATGTCCTGGAGTGGCCAAGTCAGAGTCCAGACCTCAATCCAACTGAGAACTTATGGCTGGATTTGAAAAGGGCTGTTCACTCACGATCCCCATGCAATCTGACAGAGCTTGAGCAGTTTTGTAAAGAAGAATTGGGAAACATTGTATTGTTCAAATGTGCAAAGCTGGTAGAGACCTATCCACACAGACTTAAGGCTGTAAATGCTGCCAAATCTGCATCTAAATACTGACTTGAACAGGTGAGTAATTATGCAATCAATTATTTTGTGTTTTATATTTGTAATAAATTTAGATGAATTTATAGAAATTAGTTTTCACATTGACATGAAGAGTCTTTTCTGTTGATCAATGTCAAAAAAGCCAAATTAAATCCACTGTGACTCAATGTCGAAAAACAATAAGACATGAAAACTTCCAAGGGGGGTGAATAAAGGCACTGTATGTCACACACAGCACATAATATTAACAGATCACAAAGTATTCAGTAGATGCACAAGGTGGCATAAAGTGCATTTGTGACATGTAGTTCAATATACAACAGTATTACTGTTACTGGCCCTGTCATAAATCAGGTGTATGGGATGATAGCCGGATGTTCAGAAGTCTCGCAGCCTCGGGGGAAGAAGCTGTTACCCAGCCTGACAGTCCTTGTTCTTATACAGCAATACATTCTGCCTGACGATAGGAGATCAAAGAGATCGTGGAATAGATGGGAGGGGCCCTTGACAGTACTGACTCAATAGATTCAAACAGATCTATTCGTACAGATCTCCTACTTATAGAATCACTCCTTTGCTGTTAATGTGGAAATGAGAATTATCAAAATAACCTCTAATTAATGTAAAGTCCTTGTTTTTTTCCCCAAAAAGCATTTGTAATTTTTTATTCTTTGCTGGGGTAATCAGTTATTGTACATGGCAGTGAGCAGTCGTTTGACACAAACTCAGCAGCCCAGGCAGCGTCTATGGAGAGGAATAAACAGCGGACGTTTCAGATGAGATCCTTCACCAGGTCATTTGATGGGCTATTTCGGGGTAAGTTCAGAGTGGGTCTCTGAAAAATCCTCGCTGGTTTGACGCAAACAACGCATTTCACTGTATGCTTCGAGGTACATGTGACAAATTGCAGACTTGATGGGCCAGATGGCCTAATTCTGCTTCTATATCTATGGTCTTATTGTCTGATAAAACTAATCTTACCTTAAAAAAACAACACAACAACAACAAAACAAGCCCCTACACACACACACACACACTCACCTTGGTCCCTGGCCCAAACTTGCAGACTTGCTGACATCAGGCATTTGACTTCCAGCCACGCTGACCTAGTGTCTTTGACCATCTGGCCTGAACTTCTGGACATCCCCACCTCAGTCTTCAGTCTCCTGGCTTCAGCCTTGGGTATCAACCCTGGGACTTGCCGATTACAGACTTTGAATTCTGTGCCTTGAGGTGCAGATTCGCATGGACCTCTGACCCTGGGACTCGCCGATCTGCGGAAGGGTTGGGGGGAAGTCCCTTTCCAAGGGGCCTGCCAACCTGCATGATGGAGGGAAGGTACTGATGAAGCAGCTGAGGACAACCTGTCCTGGAATCTCATCCTAAAGGATTCCTGAAACAGTGCAAGATTCAAAACTGTGTGTTGTCATTCTTCAGAGCACGAGGGTAAAGGAGAATGAAATGATTGCTTCTCTGGATCTGATACAACATAAAAACACAATGAACATCAAAACACAAAATATAAAAGCATTCCTATAAAACACAGTGTACAAGTAACTGTGATATACATAGACTGAGTGTATGTCCATAACCTGACGCTAGGTGATGTGCATGTACAGGCAGTGGGGGTGTGGTGGGGTGTGTTAATGGGGTAGACGTATTGATCAGCCTGACAGCTTGGGGAAAGTGACTGTTCTTCAGTTCAGTGGTCCTGGCATGGATGGTCTGTAGCCTCCTCCTTGATGGGAACCGAACAAAGTCTATGAGCAGGGTGGGCGGGATCCTTCATCATATTGCTAGCTTTTTCTCTGGCATTCTTCTGCCTTGATGGCGGGTAGGCCAGTACTGGTGACGCATTGGGCAGTTTTAACTACCTGTTGCAGAGCCCTCTGCTGCTGAGGCATCAGAGATCTGAGGACCATTCATTGACTAGCATCCAACAACCATCTTCCTTCCAACCATCAAAGTTTCCTTCCCAACGAGCACAAGTCCCAAGTTCAACCATACATGAATACCCGCGAATGCAGCCAAATGAGACAGGGCTCCTCTGGGGTCAAGGTGCAAAACACAGTACCAACAGTCACACTCAGCACGAAGCACATATTGTATAAGATAGCAGTAAGCGCACAAAAAATAACAACCTAGCCCAAGTCCCTGAGAGTCCCATCCTGTAGATTGATGGTGCACGGGATGTTGTCTGCAAGAACAAGCTGCAGCAGTCCGATCATCGTGCGCTAGTGCGGCCACAGACGTATGCGATCCAGCTTGTCTTCCACCGAGCGAACACTGGAGGGCAGCATCGATGTGAGGGGCTAGTCCCCAACATACTTCATTGACGTTTTCTGATGTCACACTTTATCTGCCCTGGTGTTAAGGATGGATATTTTTAATTCACAAAGCTGTTTAATACCAGTTAAAGGTTTGAGTTTTAGTTTTAGCAATAAAGCTCCGTCACACATTTTGCCAATTAAGGCCGCATCATGACCCCGGGTGTGACCACACATGACCTCATAATAACAGGCAATCATTTTACTTTGAAAGTAACTCCCCCACCAGATATTACAATGAAGAAGCCAGGTAATACCACACTGCTGAGCAAATTACAACCTCGTTTTCAAGTTTATGCCATTAGAAGTCCCTTGTTCTGGAACACCCAGAAATAACTAGGGAAGTAATATATTAACCTGGCCAACAGACACATAATGCTGGAGGAACTCAGCAGGTCAGGCAGCTGCTACGGAGGCAAATAAACATTTTGGGCCATCAAGACTGGAAAGGAGGGGAGCAGAAGCCAGAGTAAGAGGGGAAGGGAAGAAATACAAGCTGGCAGGTGATAGGTGAGAGCAGGTAGGGGCAAGATGGGTGAGGATGAAGAGAGAAGCTGGAGGTGATAGGTGGTAAAGGTCTGAAAAAAGAAGGAATCTGATAGGAGAGGAGAGCAGTCCATGAGAGAAAGATTCAGTTTCATTTATTTATAACACTTAAGTCAAAACATACATAATCATTTGATTAATAGCCAACACAACCTAGGGATGTGATGGAGGCTGTCACCACACACTCTGGCGCCAACATAGGAGGAGGGTTACCAGAGGGAGGTGGTGGACAGATGAGGAGAGGAGAAGGGGTAAGAGAGTACTTCATTATTCTAACAATGTTTTGGCATGTCTAGAGGTTGCAAAATGTCTGATATAAATGCAAACCTTCTATCCTTCAGTTCCAGAAGCAGAGACTTTGGGATACAGTTCTACAGGATTCTATCATCCCCTAGCATCCTCCTGATAGCTGCAGCAAGAGGTGATGTACGTCAAGGTAAAACGTTATTGGGCAGAAAATATCTAGTGTCTTCACCAAAGAATTATAGTCACAGAGCACTACAGCACAAAAGAGGCCCTTTGGCCCATCTAGTCCATGCCAAGCTGTTATTAGCTCTTTTGAACTGCACCTGGACCATAGCTCTCCATATCCCTCCGATCCATGTACTTATCCAAACTTCCCTTAAATGTTGCAATTGAAACCACATCCAGCACTTCCACTGGCAGCTCGTTCCACACTCTCACCACCCCCTGAATGAAGAAGTTCCTCCCCAGGTTCTCCTTAAATATTTCAGCTTTCACCCTTAACCCATGACATCTCGTTCTAGTCTCACCCATCCTCTGTGGAAAAAACTTGCTTGCATTTACCCAATCTACAGCCCTCATAATTTTGTAACCCTCTCTGGTCCAGTGTAGCTTTCTCTGTGCTGTTTTTTTTTACGTAGTTCAGTCTAGTTTTTGCACTGTGTCATGTAACACCATGGTCCTGAAAAACGTTGTCTCATTTTTACTGTGCACTGTACCAGCAGTTACGGTCGAAATGACAATAAAGTGACCTGACTTGACTTGAAATCTCTCCTCATTCTCCTGTGCTTAAGGGAATAAAGTCCTAATCTATTTAACCTTTCCTTATAACTCAAGTCCCACCAGCATCCTTGTAAATTTTCTCTGTACTCTTTCAATCTTATTGATATCTTGCCTGTAGGTGGGTGACCAGAACCTGCACACAATGTTCCAAATTAGGACTCAACAACGTCTTCTACAACTTCAACACAACATCCCAACATCTTCTGCATCAGTCCTATAATGTAGCAACCAGAACAGCAGACTATTAATCACAATCGGAATCAGGTTTCTTAACATCGATGTATAACATAAACTTCGTTATTTTACAACAGCAGTACAGTGCAATACAAAAAGTACTGTATACTGTAAATTACAGTAAGAAATATATATATATATAAAATCAAATCGGTAGCGCAAAAAGAGAGAAAAATGAGGTAGTGTGCATGGGTTCATCGTCCATTCAGAAATCTGATGGCAGTAGGGATGAAGCTGTTCCTGAAACATTGAGTGTGTGTCTTCAGGGTCCCGTCCCTGCTCTCTGAAGGTAGTAGCGAGAAGAAGGTATTTCCTGTGTGATGGGGTCCTTAAAGATGAAGCATCACCTTTCGAAGGTGTCCTTGATGGTGGGGGGAGGCTTGTGCTAATGATGGAGCTGGCTGAGTTTATAACTTCCTGCAGGTTTTCCCGATCCTGTGCAGTGGAGCTTTCAGACGGATGAACGGTCAGTCAAAACAGTCTCCATGATACACCTGTAGAGATTTGCTGGAGTCTTTGGTGACATACCAGATCTCCTTAAACTCCTAATAAAATATCGCCACTGGCGAGCCTTTTCTATAATTGCATCAATATTATACTAGGAAGAAGGCAAGCCAGTAAATATATTTAATTAGAATAGAAATGAATCTCCTTTTTCTCTTAGCCAGTAGGTTCAGAGTAGCAACCGAAGCTGCTTGGAATCACCGTCCCAACGACCCCGTGCTCTACAGCAGCAACGCCCCTGACAAACTCTGCCGCCGCTTGATTGCCTACGGTGAAACTACAGAGCGGTAGGGAAAGAGCCAGCCGACCATGTGGAAGTCACTGGCCTCTTACTTCACCGAGATCTCAGCAAAACGATTTCCCACACATGCAGTGGTAGGCAGCAAAGGGTGTGTTAACCTCGGACCGTGGATAATTTCCGATTTATTGCAGATGGCCAACTGAAACCCTGTTCTCTGGTTCCGCGTAAGAAGGTGTCAGGGGTGCTGAGGGGATATCTTGATGCCTGATCACAGGAGATTCTGCAGATGTAACACACACAAAGCGCTGGAGGGACACAGCAGGCCAGGCAGCGTCTATGAAGGGGAACACACAGTCGATGTTTCAGGCCAAGAACCTTCTTCACGACTGGAAAGGAAAGGGGCAGAAACTAGAATGAGAAGGTCGGGGGGGGGGAGAGGGGAAAGAATACAAGCTGGCAGGTGATAGGTGAGACCAGGTGAGGGGGGGAGGTGGGTGGGTGAGGGAGGGGAGGATGAAGTAAGAAGCTGGGAGGCGATAGGTGGAAAAGGTAAAGGGCTGAAGAAGAAGGAATCTGATAGGAGAAAAGAGTCTCAGCTCAAAACTTTGACTGATTATTCCTCTCCTTTGATGCTGCCTGATTTGCCGAGTTCCTCCAGCTTTGTGTGTGTGTTGCTGTGGTAACTGATGAACGTGTTTTGGGAAAGCAGGAGTTTGGATCGTTAAAGGTACCAGTTGGCCCCATTTCTGAATGCTGTATGCTGAAACTGGAATGGGTCCTTTCAGCACTGGGGGAGAATGCTCGATAGACACATTGTGCCTCTTTGAAAGTAGGCCAATTTAATGGAACATTAGAACATAAGCAGGAAAAGGAGTTGAGTTGAATTGAGCCTACCTCACCATTCAATAAGGAGCCTGATGGTTGAGGGGTAATAACTACTCCTGAACCTGGTGGTGTGGGACCTGAGGCTCCTGTACCTCCTGCCTGATGGTAGTACTGAGAGAGAACGTGGCCTGGATGGTGGGATGTTTGATGGTTGAGGGGTAATAACTGTTGCTGAAGCTGGTGGTGTGGGACCTGAGGCTCCTGTACCTCCTGCCTGATGGTAGTACTGAGAGAGAACGTGGCCTGGATGGTGGGGTGTTTGATGGTTGTGGGTAATAACTGTTGCTGAAGCTGGTGGTGTGGGACCTGAGGCTCCTGTACCTCCTGCCTGATGGTAGTACTGAGAGAGAACGTGGCCTGGATGGTGGGATGTTTGATGGTTGTGGGTAATAACTGTTGCTGAAGCTGGTGGTGTGGGACCTGAGGCTCCTGTACCTCCTGCCTGATGGTAGTACTGAGAGAGAACGTGGCCTGGATGGTGGGGTGTTTGATGGTTGTGGGTAATAACTGTTGCTGAAGCTGGTGGTGTGGGACCTGAGGCTCCTGTACCTCCTGCCTGATGGTAGTACTGAGAGAGAACGTGGCCTGGATGGTGGGGTGTTTGATGGTTGTGGGTAATAACTGTTGCTGAAGCTGGTGGTGTGGGACCTGAGGCTCCTGTACCTCCTGCCTGATGGTAGTAGTGAGAAGTGAACATGGCCTGGATGGTGGGGTGTTTGATGATGGATATTGATTTCTTGTGGCAGCACTTCATGTACATTCACTTACTGGTGGGGAGGGCTTTGCCTGTGATGGACTGGGCTGTATCCACCACCTTCTGTAGTCTTTTCCCTTCCTGGCCATCGATGTTCTGTACCAGTCTGTGACACAACCAGTTAGGAGACACTCCACTGAGCATCCGGAAAAGTCACAGCCCTCTGAGAGAAGACAGTCTTCCTCATTTCCACCTTAAGCAATGACTCTTATTCTGAAGCCACACCTCCTGCTTGTAGGTTCTCCAATGCGTTCATGATCTACATTGTCAAACCCCCTTTGTAGCTTTTATGCTGTTCCTCCAGAATCCCACAAGTTAATTTTCATCAACTTCATCCACCTTTTCAATTGAGAACTTCCTTCAGAGGAGTGATTTGCAAATCTCAACAATGGCTTGTGTCAAGGAAGACTACCTCACTTCCCCTCATGGTAATCCATTTGTCTTCCTCCCTCCCAGACAATGCCAAATGAAGTCTAGTAAACCTGGTAAACCTTAAATGCAGCAAATCGACAACACAGAACAATCTCCAGCTGAGCTCCCAACTAAAATGCAGAACACAAGAGATTCTGCAGATGCTGGGAATCCAGAGTAACACTCACACAAAATGGAATGAAGTGTGAAATTTAGAATTGTTTAGCACCATTCCTAAATTTATTATTCAGACTCCTTCAATACCTCGGTCCAGAACAGGGAGGCAATAGCGGAACTGTATCAAACACGGTTGAAGTCTAAAGATAGTGAAGTCTGAAGAGCTTCGTTGTTGGGAGAACAATGGAGAGGTTGTTGAGGAGATTTCAGAGGAAGTTACCAGGGCTGGAAGTGACTGGGCTAGACCGGATCTGATTAGACAAGGCTAAGAGGACCCATGAAATGACAGGTGTGAATAAGGTGAATAAAGGGCTTAACATTTGTGTAGGGGCATCAGAGTTCAAAGTTCAGTTCCAGAGTGGTCTTTAAGCAGTTTGTACGTACTACTCATGAACCGTGTAAGTTTCCTCCCAATGCTCCAGTTTCCTCCCACAGTTCAAAAATGTACCGTTGGTAGGTTAATTGGTCAATGTAAATTGACCCATGATTAGGCTCGTGTTGGCACATGGCCTAGAGGATAAGGCATCAGTCTAGTGATCTGAAGGTCACTGGTTCGAGCCTCAGCTGAGGCAGCGTGTTTGTGTCCTTGAGCAAGACACTTAACAACACATTGCTCTGCGACGACACCGTGCCAAGCTGCTTGGGTCCTAGTGCCCTTCTCTTGGACAACATCGGTGGCGTGGAGAGGGGAAGGCTTGCAGCTTGGGCAACTGCCAGTCTCCCATACAACCCTGCCCAGGCCTGCGCCCTGGAAACCTTCCAAGGCGCAAATGGGTGCCTATAAGATTAGGCTGGGGTTGAATAGGTGGGATGCTGGGTGGCTTGGCTTGTTGGGCCAGAAGGGTCTGTTGTGTGCTGCATCTCTAAATAAAGTAAAAGGACATACCTCCCTTTCTTTAATGGTTCGCTTTGTTAGCCACAAGTACATCAAGACATCGAAAAATTCAGTGAAATGCATCGTTTGCGTCAATGACCAACTCAGTGCAAGTGTTGCCTTGCTAGCATGCCCACAACTTACTAACACTAACACTAGTACTAACACAATTTACTAACACTAACACTAACACAACTCACTAACACTAACACTAACACAACTCACTAACACTAACACAAACACAATTTACTAACACTAACACTAACACAACTCACTAACACTAATGCTAACACAATTTACTAACACTAACACAACTCACTAACACTAACACAACTCACTAACACTAATGCTAACACAACTCACTAACACTAACACAAACACAATTTACTAACACTAACACTAACACAACTCACTAACACTAACACTAACACAATTTACTAACACTAACACAACTCACTAACAAACACAATTTATTAACACTAACACTAACACAAACACAATTTGCTAACACTAACACAACTCACTAACACTAACACAAATACAATTTGCTAACACTAACACTAACGCTAACACAACTCACTAACGCTAACACTAACACAACTCACTAACACTAACCTGTGCTGTGGGAGGAACCCTGAGGAAGGCCACATGGTGACAGGGAGATCAGACAAACCCTTTACAGACAGTGGCAGGAATTGAACCCCGATCACTGGTGCTGTAAAGCGTTACGCCTCGTTATGGTGCCGTCTCTTTAGCAAGCCGTTAGATAAGTGGGGTAGAAGCCTTCACAGTCTGGAGGAGCATTTTCTTTTCCCAGAGTGGATGGATGGAATACACGGCAAATGCTGGTGGAAGTGATATTGAAATGAATAAACTGTTGATGTTTCGCCCGAGACCCCTGGTCAGGTCTGGAAGGAAGCCAGAGTGAGGGTGGGGGAGGGGAAGGAGTATAAGATGGGAGGTGATAGGTGGGAAAGGTAAAAGGCTGAAGCAGAAGGAATCTGATAGGAGAGGAGAAACACACACCTCCAACTCCCGCACAGGACACCTCCAGACCTCCAGTCCTTGGCCCTGGACTGTCAGACTCGTAGATATCAGGCCTTCAAATTCAGTCTTTGTCTTTTTGATTGCCGCTATTTTCATTAACAGTTGGAAATCCAGAGCCTGCGATGACTTGCTTTGTTTTGTCCAGGTGAATCACTGCTCCATCTCTCACAATGGGCGCCTCCTAATAACCGGTTCCAATGACGGTAACGTTTGTGTCTGGGATATTGGAAGTGGAAAATGTCAAGTTAAAGCAAAAGGGCACAAAGGTAACAGATTTCAGAGGTGCCTTTCATCACCTTGTTGACCTTCCTTGCATGCTTACGAGTTGACAGCTCATTTGGTTGTGCTAATTTTAGATCATAAGGTCACAAGATACTGGAGCAGAATTAGGCCATTCGGTCCATCGAATCTGCTCCGCCATTTCATCATGGCTGATCCATATTCCTCTCAGCCCCAATCTCCTGCCTTCTCCCCATATCCTTTCAGGCCCTGACCAATCAAGAATCTATCAACCTCCACTTCATATGTACCCAGTGACTTGGCCTCCACAGCTGTCTGTGGCAATGAATTCCACAGATTCATCACCCTTTGGCTAAAGAAATTCCTTCTCATCTCTGTTCTAAATGGATGTCCCTCTATTCTGAGGCTGTGTACCCTGGTCTTAGATTCTTCCACTATAGGAAACATTCTCTCCACATCCACTCTATCGAGGCCTTTCACCATTTGATAGGTTTCCCTCTGAATTCTAGTGCATACAGGCCCAGAACCATCAAATGCTCCTAAAATTAGCGCAACCAAATGAGCTGTCAAGTCAGGTACTTTGCTCAACATATTTTATGTGTTCAGATTATTTTCCGTCTGGGTGTACCTGCCCTTGCTTGTTTCTCAATGTTTTAATACTCAATTATAATTCTCAATTCTGTGTTGTGCTGGCCTGATTCCAGTGTTCTAGCCACAGACGGCTGTGGAGGCCAAGTCATTGGGTATATTTAAAACAGAAATGATAGGTTCTTGATTAGTAAGGGCAGCAGAATGAATAATAAATCAGCCGTGATGGAATGGAGGAGCAGATTTTGATGGGCTGAATAGCCTAATTCTACTCTTATGCCTTATGGATTTATTAACCCAATGGTGAAGAGTTGCTCCATCGTGCTGCCTCTGGTCCTCCCATACCATCCTGTGGGCTTCCAATTCTGCTAAAGCAGGAACCAAACTAGAACCTGTCAGGTTGCACGAACGTCAGAAGCCATTGGAAGCGAATTGGAGCCGCTGGGGGGGGAGGGGGTGATGAGAAGGGCTGATTCTTTCATTTGCTGTTGCTTGTGTTGTGAGATTGGGGTCCTGATTCTGCGTCTGCGGTTGTAACTGATTATTTAAACTCCTACGTTGGATAGCAGGGCGCGGCTGCAAAGAATGAAACCATAGCCAGTGCTATCAATGCTGTTTCTGCTCCAACAGGCCCAGTGAGAGCTTGTGCCTTCTCTGCTGACTCCACCCTCTTCGCCAGTGGGTCGGCCGATTGTACGGTCAGGGTGTGGGACACAGTAAAGGCTCATTGTCTGCACGTTCTCCAAGGTAGGCAAGCACGACAAACCTCATCCTCTCCCACGGCTCAGAGCCCGGAACAGGATGTGATAATTTAGCTGGGGCCTAATCGCAAGGGATTAGCATAGCTTCCTTGTCTCTGTATCCTTTTCCCCTCCCCCTCCCTCTTCTTCTGTTCCTCACTCTGGCCTCTCAACTGCCTGTCACCTCCCCTTCGTGCCCCTCATCTTTCCCTTTCTCCTATGGTCCACTCTCCTCTCCTATCAGATTCCTTCCTCTCCAGCCCTTTACCTTCCCCACCCACCTGGCTTCACCTGTTCCCCTTCCCCTCCCCCACCTTTTTTATTCTGGTGTCTTCCCCCTTCCTTTCCTGTCCTTGGCCCGAAACGTCGACTGTTTACTCGTCTCCATAGATGCTGACTGACCTGTGAGTTGTTTCGTATCCTTTGCCCCTTTAAGTTCAGAGTTCAAAGTAAATTTATTATCAAAGTATGCATGTGTCACCAAATAGTACCCGAGATTCATTTTCTTGTAGGCATTCACAGTAGAACAAAGAAGTACAATAGAACCAATGAGAAACTACTGTACTCAGAAATACTGACAATTTGTGCAAATACACAAATAATGCTTTACGGTACCAGTGGCCAGGGTTTCAACTGCCTGAGAGGAGCTTGTACGTTCTCCCTGTGACCGCGTGGGTTTCCTCCGGGTGCTCTGGTTTCCTCCCACATTCCTAAGTTGGTGGGTTAATTGGTCATTGCGAATTGTCCCGTGATTAGGCTGTGGTTAAATCGGGGTTGCTGGGCTACATGGCTCGAAGGGTCATGTTGCATCGCAATAAAATAAAAAAAAAATAATAATGATAAATAAACAAACAAACAAGTAGATAAGCAGACAATTGAGTTGTAAAGTCTTTGGAAGTGAGTCCAGAGGCTGTGCTCAGTGAAGATATTCACACTTCAAGAAGTCAGATGCAATTTTAAACCAAAATGAGAAACGGGTTTCCGTGGCTATCAACAGTCCAGATTCTGGTTAAATGTGATTGAGGTAGAGTCACATTGGAATTACAGGCTCTGGCTTAACATTCACGTTTAGTTAGTTGATTGTGTATAAAATGCAAGGCAAGTAGACAATCGCTTCCTAGGAAACATTCTGTCCAATCCAGGCAGCGTCCGATAGAGGAGAGTTACCAGGAATCTGCCTGGATTAGACACAATGTTCTAGTAAGACAGGGTGAGCAAGCTGGGGCTTTTCTTTTTGTGTTGGAGGAGGATGAGAGTGATTTGATAGAGGTGAACAAGAGGATGAGGGTTAGATTGGGTGATAACCAGAGACTTCTTTCCCCAGGGCCAGATCGGCTAATAATGTGAGGGGACTTAATTTTAAGGTGGTTGGAGGAATGTAGAGAGGGAGATGTCAGAGATACGTTCTTAACACAGAGTGATGCCTGCCCGGGGTGGTAGGAGAGTAAGGTATATTAGGGACATTTAAGAGATTCCTAGATAGGCACATGGGTGATAGAAAAAAATGGAGAGTTATGTAGGAGGGAAGGGTTAGATTGATCTTAGGGTGGGTTAAAAGGTCAGCACAACATCATGGGCCGAAGGGCCTGTAGTGTTCTATGTTCTATTACTCTCTGACCAGGCCAATAAACTCCCCTATTCTCATTCCTAGTGCACACTAAGAGCGTAGAGACCATCTGCTTCAGCAAGGATTCGAAGCTTCTCGCCTCTGGAAGTTACGACAATAAAGCTGTTCTGTGGGATCTGCAGGTTAGCTATGTGCCTCCTCATTTTGATCACACTTCCCGTCATTGCAGTCACCACCTCCTGCCCCCACCCCACTCCCTGCCCCGTCATCTGGGCATGTAAAATTGGTGCCCTCCTGGCCTGCAGAAGAATTTGCTGCAGGTCAGATATCGTGAACACAGGAGATTCTGCCAGTGCTGAAAGTCCAGACGAACACACACAAAATGCTGGAGGAACTCAGCAGGTCAGGCAGCATCTATGGAGGGGAATGAACAGTTGACATTTTGGGCCAAGACCCTTTGTCAGATCAGAAACCAAACGGTCTAATTTTTCGCTGGGACATGACAGCTGATGGGATATTATTCCTCAAGTTAAACCTTATATTTTCCTTTAAAACTCAATCTCAGCAGTTAAATGGGAAGAGTTAAACAGGAGGAGTTAAAGTAACAGTTACTATAACTACACTGACCACAACATTGAACTAATCACTGAGCCCACATCCTATGGACTCACTTTCAAGGACTCTACACCTCATGTTCTCAGTGTTATTTATTTAATCATTCATCCATTTATTTATTTGTACGTTGATTTTTTTTTGTATTTGTACAGTTTGTCTTGTGCGCATTGGTTGTTTGTCAGTGTTTGTGTGTAGTTTTCATTGATTCTATTGTATTTGTTTGTTCTGCTGTGAATGCCTACAAGAAAATGAATCTCAGGGTAGGATAGTATTTGGCAACATATACATACTTTGATAATAAATTTTGAACTTTGACATAGACCCTTTCCAAGTACCAGGAGTGTTCTTATTGGGGCCACCAAAAGAAGGCACAACAGCGGCTGCACTTAATTAGGAGTTCAAGAAGATTTGGTGTGTCACCAAAGACAATCACAAATTTTCTACAGATTTACCATGGAGAGCATTCTAACTGGCTGCATCACCGTCTGGTAATGGAGGGCTGGGGGTGCCACGGCACAGGATTGGAATAAGATGCAGGAAGTCGTGAACTCAGTCAGCTCCATCATCAGGGACGTCTTCGAGGAGCGATGCCTTAAAAAGGTGGCATCCATCATTAAGGAACCCCATCACCCAGGACATGCCCTCTTCTCAATGCTACCATCAGGGAGGAGGCGCAGGACACACACTCAACGGTTCAGAAACAGATACTTTCCCCTCCATCATCAGATTTCTGAAAGGACAATGAACCATGAGCACTTCCTAATTACTTCTTCTTCTCTCTTTTTGCACTACTAACTTAATTTAACTTTATTAATTTACTATATATATATTTACTGTAATTTACAATGTTTAATATTATGAATTGCAATGTACTGCTACTGCAAAAACAACAAATTGCCCGACACATGCCAGTGATAGTAAACCTGTTTCTGAAAACTGGCAGATATTGGGATTTATAGCTCAGGATGCTTATCAGTTAAACTGAGCACCAGAAAATATGTTGAAACCTTGTGATTCTGCAATGAATTTCGACACCTTTAATTTGACCTGTTTAAAATTTACAAGTAACAAAAGCAGAAATGCAGGAAACCGGTCAGCAAGTCAGGCACCACGTACAAAAAGAGAAACAAAATTAATTTTTCAGGCCGTAGAACCTTTGTCAGATCTCAGTGACTGGTCCATTAAAGGGGGTTTGAACTGAAATCTTAACCCTGTCTCTCTTTCCATCGATAATGAGTTCAGGTGTTTCAGCTATCTACCACCTGCAGTTTCTTTGATTGTCAAAATTAAGAAGGACCTGGTTATTTTCTGAATTTCAGTTTGATGATAAATATACAAGTTACAGCAGCAATTTTGTGGTGCAATTTCTTGCACTTGTGTGGTGAATGGGTACTTTATTGTTTGACCTGTGACCATTTGGGTTAAGCCCATCTCCCCTACTGTGGCATAGGCAGCTGACAGCAGCTCACCAAGGTTTCATCTTTGAAGCTTCCGTTGGCGTTTCTGTACCTCTGGGTTTTTACAGGATAGGATTGCTAGACCCATACCCAACCCTCCTCCTCCCACAGCTGGGCTTGGGACCGTCCATGACAGAGTTCATCCACGTTTTGCCAGAAAACCTTTAACAGGTTTCAAAACAAATATATGGGGAGAACGTGGATTTTCTGCACCCCTGTTAAAGAGGTCATTTCTGTTGTATATACAGTACTTCACCTCCCGTGGCAGCGAAACGTTGTGGAATGAATGCCTGATGGTTTTATTCCTTTGTTTTCAGTCCTACACTATTCCCCTTCTCCACTTTGTTACTTTATAGTACAAAAAAGTAATAGGGTTTGAATTGACTCCAGCAATCCACACTAGAGGGCGCTAAAGTTTAACAGAATGAGATGGTAGGGGATCTCTGAATCAAGACCTGGATAGAGTGGATGTGGAGAGGATGTTACAAAAGTGGGGGGAGGGAGGGGGTCTAGAACCAGAGGGCACAGCCTCAGAGTGTAAGGACGTTTCTTTAGTACAGAGATAAGGAAGAATTTCTTCATCTTAATGGTGGTAAATCTGTAGAATTCATTACCACAGTCAGTTGTGGTGGCCAAGTCATTGGGTATATTTAAAGTAGAGCTTGATAAGTTTCTTGATTATTAAGTGCTCTAAAGGCTACGTGGAGAAGGCAGGAGTATGATGTAGAGAGGGAAAATAAATCGGTTGTGATTGAATGGTACAGCAGTCTTGTTGAGCTAAATGGCCTAATTGAAGGTTCAAAGTTCAAAGCTTAAAGTAAATTTATTATCAAAGTACATGTACATCGCCATATGCAGTCTGAGATTCATATTCTTATGGGAATACTCAATAAATCCGTAATAGAATAAAAACCATAATAGAATCAATGTAAGACCGCATAAACAAGGGAGTTCAACCAGTGTGCAAAAGACAAACTGCGCAAATACAAAAAGAAATAAATGATAATAGTAAATAAATAAGCAATAAATATTGAGAACATGAGATAATGAGTCCTTTGGTTGTAGGAACAGTTCAGTGATGGGGCAAGTGAAGTTGAGTGAAGTTATCTCTCTTGGTTCAAGAGCCTGATGGATGAGGGGTAATAACTATTCCTGAACCTGGTGGTGTGAGCCCTGAGGCTCCTGATGGCAGCAGTGAGAGGAGAGCACGGCCTGGGTGGTGCGGGTCCCTGAAGATGGATGTTGCTTTACTGTGATAATTCTCTATGTAGATGTACTCGGTGGTGGGGAGGGCTTTACCATTGATGGACTGGGCCATATCCACTACTTTTTGTAGGATTTCTGTTCAAGGGCAATGATGCTTCCATACCAGGCTGTGATGCAGCCAGTCAGTATACTCTCTACCACACATCTATAGAAGTTTTTCAAAGAATTACATGTCATGCCAAATTCTATACCTGTGTCACACTCTATCCTGGAGGCGCCAACAGTTGTGACATCTGTGTGACATAGTTTAACAACCCTAAATGAACATTCAGTGAATCAGAATGGAGTTATTTATTTAGTCTCAAGGTTTGGCATATTACAACGTTATTAAGACCATAAAATATACTGTAGGAGCAGAATTAGGCCATTTGGCCCATCATCTGTTCCACCATTTCATCATGTCTGATCCATTTTTCCTCCCAACCCCAATCTCCTACCTTCTCCCAGTATCTCTTCATGCCCTGACCAATCAAGAATCTTTCAATGTCTGTTTTAAATATACATAAAGACTTAGCCTCCACAGCTGCCTGTGGCAACGAATTCCACAGATTCATCACTCCATTCTAAAAGAATGGCCCTCTATTCTGAGCAGTGTGTCCTCTGGGCTTAGACTCTCACATCCTCGCCACGTCCAGGGTATCAAGGCCTTTCACCATTTGATGGGTTTCAATGAGGTCACCTCTCATCCTTCTCAATTCCAGTGAATACAGGCCCAGAGCCATCAAATGCTCTTCATATGACAAGCCATTCAACCCTGGAATCACTTTTGTGAATCTCCTTTGAACCCTCTCCAGTTTCAGCACGTCCTTTCCCAGATAAGCAGCCCAAACCTGCTCCCAATACTCCAAGTGAGGCCTCACCAGTGATTTATAAAATCTCGACATTACATCCTTGCTTTTATATTCTGGTTCTCTTGAAATGAATGCAAAAATTAAGAGTTGATTTGATCCATTAAGGGTTTATATGATTGATTAAGTTATAATTCTATTTATTATGTGGAAAGTTGAGATGGTTTCTTATGAGTTTTGTATTTTCAATTGTATTTTATTTGAAACTATAAACAATTGGGTTTGCAACTTGGGGAGTATGGTAGTGTTGGGAGAACAGAGCATAGAACACTACAGGCCCTTTGACCCACAATGTTGTGCTGACCTTTTAACCTACTTTAAGAGCAAGCTAACCCTTCCCACCTACATAGCCTTCCATTTCTCTATCACCCCTGTGGTTACCTAAGAATTTCTTAGATGCCCCTAGTGTATCTGCCTTTACCACCACTGTTGGCAGTGCGCTCATGCACCCACCACTCTCTTTGTAAAAATCCTACCTCTGACATCTGTCTATACAATCCTCCAGTCATCTTCATATTATACCCTCTCAAGTTAGCCATTTCCACCTTGGGCACAAGTCTCTGGCTGTCCACGCTTCTTATCTTGTACACCTCTATCAAGTCACCTCTGATCCTCCTTCACTCCAAAGAGAAAAGCCCTAGCTCGCTCAACTTATCCTCATAAGACATGCTCTCTAATTTAAGCAGCATCCTGGTAAATCTCCTCTGCGCCCTCTCTAAAGATTTCTACATCCTTCCTATAACGAGGCAACCAGAACTGAACACAATATTCCAAGTGTGGTCTAACCAATGTTTTATAGAGCTGCAACATAACCTCCTGGCTCTTGAACTCAATGCCCAACTAAAGAAGGCCAATGCACCATATGCCTTCTTAACAACCCCATCAACTTGTGAGGAGAGTGTAAATTTGCTTTTAGAGTCATAGAAACAGGCCCTTCTGCCCATCAAGTCCATGCCAAACCATTTAACCTGCCCAGTCCCATCCCCTGAACCATAGCCCTCCATACCCCTCCCATCCATGTACCTGTCTAAACTTCTCTTAAACGTTGAAATCAAACTCACACCCACCACGTGTACTGGCAGCTCATTCCACACTCTCAAGGCTCTCTGAGCAAAGAAGTTTCCCCTCTTGTTCCCCTTAAACCTCTCACCTTTCACTCTCAATGTGATAAAAGTATAAGGAATATTTGTCCTGATGAAAGGTCTCGGCCCGAAACATCAACTGCTTATTCTCATCGGTAGATGCTGCCTGACAGGCTGAGCTCCTCCAGCACATTGTGTATATTGCTCTAGATTTCCAGCGTCTGCAGTCCCTTGTGTGTCTAAGGAATATTTGTAGACTTGGTCTTTCACTCCTCCTCAACCAGCAAAGAGCTTAAAACATTAAAAGCGTTTTTCTTTATCTTAAACAGTTGGGCCAAGTTGTGAAGATCTTCTCAAAACATCGGAACGTCATCAAAGCCTGTGACTTTTCAAAGAAAGGAGAATACTTGGTAACCTGGTTTACTTTAATGTTATATCTCACTGTGCTGTCAGTTGTATATAGCCCACTGTAATAAAACACCTGTTAAAGTGGGCAAGGCTGTAAGGAACTTTAAATGCGGTTAAAAAAAAACAAACATATATGGACAATAAAAAGAACAGGATGTCATGTTAGCGTAACGGTTACACAATCGCTTTACAGCATCAGCTGTAAGATTGGGGTTCGCTTCCTGCAGCTGTCTATAAGGCACTCGTACGGTCTCCCTGTGACTGTGAGTTTTCTCCGGGTGCTCTGGTTCCTCCCACATTCCAAAGGATGTCCAGATTAGCGTTAGTAAATTGTGGAAAGTCTACGTTGCCGTCAGAGGTGTTGTGACACTTGTGGGCTGCCCCCAGCATAACCCTCGGACTGTTTTCTGTTGACGTCTTTCATTGAATGTTTTGATGTACTTGTGACAAGCGAAGCTAATCTTTTCACTGGAGAGCTAATCTGTAATGAATCACTTAGCAGGAACGGAGTTTGAAAGTTTGAGCAGACAGATGGGCTCTGATGCATTGAAAGCCAGGGAGAGAACTGGAGGCTTAAGTTGTGAAATTCAGGCACAGTTGAAAATGAATAAACACAAGGGATTCTCCAGATGCTGGAAACAACAAAAAATGCTGGAGGAACTGAGCAGGTCAGGAGGGGAATAAACAGTTGATGTTCTGAGTCAAGACAGTTCATCGTGAGTCCGAATGAAGGGTTTCAGCCTGAAACATTGACTATTTGTTCCCAGAGAGACTCTGCATCTGCAGTGTCTGATAGTTGTGAATTGAAGCTGTGTTTGATGTTGAGAGGTGATGAAGGAATAGAGGAACGGTGGGAACACGGAGAATCACAAACACACTGATGAAGGGTCTCGCCCCGTTTACTCTTTTCCCTGGATGCTGCCTGGCCTGCTGAGTTTCTCCAGCATTTCGTGTGTGTTGGTGGGAACATGGAGTTAGGTTACTGTGAAAGTCAAAGCCAAGGCCGAGTTTATTATCATACACGCTTGTTGTAAACGCTTGCATGTAGTGCTGGAATCTGATTACTAATTTTTTTTGCTGTTTTGAGCGGTTTGATCGACGTGACTGGGGCACTTCAGCAAAGGGTGTCCCTGTGATGGGCAGTGGCCAGTGCCGTGGCACTGAACTGAGCGAGTGGAATGCTGCTGGTCTCCAGCGTTGATGTTTGATACTCGCTGTGCTGTTCGTGCCATTAGTTCTTTTTTTATCAGCACTGGGGGTTTGATGGTTCCTTGACCGGGTTCCATGGTGTTTCGTTGTTTTCTGGCTGCCTGCAGGAGGAAGAATCTCTAAGCTGTATTCTGTATACACACTTTGATAATAAATGTACTTTAGATCTTTGAATGGTGCGAAGACAAACTTGCTTGCGGCAGCATCACAGTTACTAGAGGAACCACTTCAAGCTCTCACCTCACCCCCACTCTCCGTCACCGAAGAAGGCAAACCGGGAACCATGATTCGGGCAGAGAATTTGTCTCTTTTGAGCAGGACGCTCCCAACTCTTCAAACACCCTTTGCTAGATATCTCCACTTCATCTCTCCCTAGGGCAGAATCAAATGAATTAAAAGAGATGAAATAAACAAAGGAATTACATTTTATGAACTTATTTATGGTAACATTTTGGTTTATGTGCTGGGTGTGATACCGTGTCGAGTGACAGTAGTGTAGTGGGCAGCACAGTGCTTTACGGGATCAGCGACCTGAGTTCAATTCCTGCCACTGCCGGAAGCAGTTTGTACGTTCTCCCCGTGACCGTGTGGGTTTCCTCTGGGTGCTCCAGTTTCCTCCCACAGTCCAAAGACACACCGGCTGGTAGGTTAATTGGTCATTGCAAGTCGTCCCACGATTGGGCCAGGATTAAGTCGGGGGTTGCTGGCCAGCGCAGCTCGAAGGGCCTATTCTGTGTGTATCCCAATAAATAAACAAATCTGTTTTGTGGACTGTGGTCGGAGGAACATTGTTTCATTTGCTTGCAAAGATGTATAGTCAGATGACAATAAACTTGAACTTGAAAGTTGAAAACCTGGATAAGCCACATGCAAAGACATATATGGTCAGGGCAATGCATGACAAATCCAAAAGGTATTATGAAACTGTTGGTTATCTGATAGTTAATGCATTCACCAGTGGCCTGGCTTCTGACCAAATCTTCTATTGTAAACAGCCCCAGGTCTAGTTCTTAGTGCTGGCAATATTTTATTCAGAGTACAATGCTGAGCAGGCCTTCCCAGGCTAATGAGCTGCATTGCCCAGTAACCCGGCTGTTTAACCCTGCCTACTTACGGTGACCAATTAACCTAGTAACCGGTATGGCTTTGACTGTGGGAGGAAACTGGACCATCCGGAGGAAACCCACACGGTCATAGGGAGGACGTACATACAGAGGAGGCCGGAATTGAACTCTGAGCTCCGACTGCCTGAGCTGTAATAGTCTCGCATTAACTGCTACGTACCGTGGCGCTGCAGATCCCTGGTCTAAGGCGTCATTTTCTTTCCACAGGCCACCGGATCCTGGGATTCTACCGTCATCGTGTGGAACATACAAAGTCTGAAACACAGAAGGACTCTGAAAGGTCATACGGGAAACGTGAGCTGTGTGGCGTTTTCTGGCATCGGGATGCTGGTGAGCAAATCTAGGGTTTGATAAGAAACTAGGGCTTTTCTCAGTGGAGTGACGGAGGATGAGAGGTGACTTGATGGAGGTGCTCAAGGTGATTAAAGGCACAGATTGAGAGGGCAGCCCGAGACTTTTCCAGGGTGGAAATGACTAATATGGGGGGGGGGGGGGGGGGTTTAATGTTAAGAAAATTGGAGGGAATGTCAGAGGTAGGTTCTTCGCTCGAGGGTGGTGGATGAATGGACACCCTTCCAGGGGTAGTGGTGGGACACATTAGGGGCATTTAAGAGACTCTTAGATAGGCAGATGGACGATGGAAATGTGGAGGGTGATGTAGGGGGGAGGAGTTAGATTGTTCTTGGAGTAGGTCAAAGGGTTGGTACAACGGCATGGGCTGAGCGGCCTGTACAGTGCTGTAATGATCTATGATCTAAGTGTAGGGACCGAAGGGAGCAGGAGCACCCTCAATGGCCCAGTGACTGGTGCCAAGGTGTGGTGTCACAGGGTCCAGCTGCATTCTGGGCTGCAATGCTTCTTTACAATGTCACCTTGGTGAAGGAAGGCAATTTACTTCCTGCCTCTGAGGATTTATTTTGGGAAGTGAATGCAGGTAAAGCAACGCTGGCTAGTACGAGCCCTAGTATGAGACCAACTCCCACTGCGTTTCACACGAGGGCTCTCCAAATGAAATTAATGTGCTATCTCCAAAAGCCTGGCCTAGGATAGGCCTCGAGAAGTTTCTTAAGCACCGAGTTCTGAACGCAGTCCAGTCCATCTTGGAAACCAGCCTTCCCTCCACCTGCACTCCCACTGTCACAGGAAAGCAGCCAACGTAATCGTGAGCCCCTCCTATCCCGGTCATTCTCTCTTCTCCTCTTTCCTGTTGGGCAGAAGCGCACGGACCACCTGACTCAAAGGGCACCTTCTTTCTCAATGTTATCAGACTCTCATACGGACCTCTCATTGGCTAAAAGATAAACTTGATCTCCCAACCTACCTCATTGTGGCCCTGGCACTTTAATTATACATTAATAGTCAAAGACTGACAAGCAACTAACGGGCGAAAGAAGTCTAAGTGTGTCCCTGCGCTGTACTGTCTCTCTAAGTACTGTTCTCGTGCTACCTCAGTGTAATTATGTACGGTGTGATCTGCCTGGACAGCATCCAAACAAAAGCTTTTGCTCAATCAGAATCAGGTTTAATATATCATGAAATATGTTGTAGAAGTACAGTCCAATACAAGTACAATCTGGTACATAAAACTGTAAATTACAATAATAAATATTTAGAAATTAAATTAAATACGTAGTGAAAAAGAGAGGCAAAAAAAAGTGAGTTAGTGTTCAGGGGTTGGTTCATTGTCCATTCAGAAATCAGACGGCGGAGGGGAAGAAGCTATTCCTATATGGGAGGGCAGGGTTTAAGGGCCGGCACAACGTTGTGGGCTGAAGGGCCTGTACTGTGCTGTACTATTCTATGTTCTAAAAAGTTAGGTGTGTGTCTTCAGGCTCCTGTATCTCCTCCTTGATGGTAGCAACGAAAGGAGGGCTTGCCCTGGGTGGTGGGGTCCTTAATAACGGACGTCACTTTCTAGAGGCATCAGCTTTAGAAAATGTTTTCGATGGTGGGGAAGCTGGTGATGTAGCCCATGGTGTAGCTGGCTGAATTTGTGACATTCTGCAGCTGTTCTGATCCTGTACAGTGGCTCTCCATGTATCTCAGTACATGAGACAATAATAAGCCAATTCCTTCCATCATTCATTCAGCGTTGTGTGAAGACAAGATCACTTAGACCACTAGGACCTTTTCTACAAGGTAGTTTATTTGGGGGGAGGGCTGATATCTCAGAGCGTTACAGGACAGGAGGAAGTTTTGGAGACGAGAGGAGGTGAGACCATGGAGAACTGAGCAGTAGTGGCAGTAGTGTTCAACTGGATCCCAGTGTAGGTCAGAGCTCATGAGTGAACGTGTACAGATGTCAGAGGTCCAGATGAGCTTATAGAGGGTGAAAGATGGCCTATGTTCATGAGTACTTGAAACACCAGGAGGAAGGAGGTGACCACTTGTTATAGTGGCCTAACATGCCCCCTCTATAAATAATCCCTAGGGTTAGAAGCTGGGCAACACATGGTTTGAGAGATTAAGAGTTAGTTGTTATGAGTTAGTTAGTATGAGAGGTCCATTTAATAACAGCGGAGTACAAGCTGTCTTTGAATCTGAAGGTTGTGCTCTCAGGCTTTAGGCTCTGAGGCACGACCATGACGTTTACTCAGCTCTGCACTGAACTGAGGCTGTGGCCTGCTCCAGCTCCAGCTTCGTGTCTTCCGTAAAACTTCAGCTCTGAATGCTATTTGCTTACATTTATTATTTACACGATTTGTTTTCTCTGCACACTGGGTGTTTGACTGTCTTTTTTTAATGGGTTCTTCTGGGGTTTCTCTGTTTTGTGGCTGTCTGTGAGGAGACGAAACTCAACGATTGTATAATGTATACATACTTGATAATAAATGTACTTTGAACTTTGGGGAAGGGGGTGTGAGGAAAATAAAGCAATATTGGGTGGAAAATCTGTCCCACGTTGTTTTAACCAACCACGCCAGAGGCATCCCTTCTGATTGTGTCCTAGGCTTCAGGTTCTTGGGATAAGACCGTACGTGTGTGGGATCCAAAGCAAGGAAGCCTGATCTTTGTCCTGGATAAGCACACTGGGCCAGTGACGGCCCTTTCATTCTCCCTGGATGCAATTCTGCTCATGACAGCAGCCCAGGACAGAAAGGTATGATCATTGAACAATTTCAACTCTCCCTGTCTGTTTACCCATTATTGCCACTGCACACCACCCCTCCCACCCCTACTCCCCACCTCAGTTGAAACCGGTCTTTCTGCGCTTTAGACAAAATCCAGCAAGCTGTGCCCTGACCCACTCGCTTTATCTGCTCCTCTAGATTCTTATTTGGGACTGTGAAAATGGATCCTGTGAGAGAATCCTTGAGGTAACTCCATCCACGATCGTTACTGTATCGCGGTTTAAGATGGCTGATTCTCTCCCTTGGTCAAAGGTCAATTTAGCAAGACCGTGATCAAGCAACATCTTTAATTGAGATCTTAATGTTCCGATAGAATCACCAATTCTTGCCGTTTCTCCCCCATCATCCAGGCCATGCTCTCTTCTCGTTACGACCATTGGGCAGGAGGTACAAGTTCAAGTTTAATTTTCATTCAGCCATACACAAACACCCATGAATACAGCCAAAGGAAACAGTGTTCCTCCAGGACCAGGGTGCAAAATACATCACCAACAGTCACACACAGCACAAAGCACATATAAGGTGGCAGTAGACATATAGTCACACTAAAAATATATATAATATAGCCCAAGACCTTTTCCTATCTTGATGTAATTATGTATAAGACAATATATCATAGGAGCAGAATTAATTTATCTCGCCCAATGAGTCTGCTCCCCCATTCAATCATGGCTGATCCTTTTTTTTCTCCTCCTCAACCCCAGTTCCCAGCCTTCTCCCCGTAACCTTTGATGCCATGTCCAATCAAGAACCTATCAATCTCTGCTTTAAATAAACCCAGCGACCTGGCCTGCACAGCTGCATTTGGCAATAAACTCCACAAATTCACAACCCTTTGGCTAAAGAAATTTCTCCGCATCTCTGTTTTGAAAGGGGGCCCCTCTATCCTGAGGCTGTACCCTCTTGTCCTAGACTCTCCCACCATGGGAAACATCCTTTCCACATCTACTCTGTCTAGGCCTTTCAACATTTGAAAGGTTTCAGTGAGATACCCCTCATCCTTCTGAATTCCAGTGAGTACTGGCCCAGAGCCATCAAATATTCCTCATATGATAACCCTTCCATTCCTGGAATCACCCTTCTGAGCCTCCTCTGGACCCTCTCCAATGCCAGCACGTCTCTTCTAAGATGAGGGGACCAAAACTGTTCACAATACTCAAGGTGAGGCCTCACCAGTGCCTTATAAAGCCTCAGCATCACATCCCTGCTCTTGTATTCTAGACCTCTTGAAATGAATGCTAACATGGCATTTGCCTTCCTCACCACCGACTCAGCCTACAAGTTAACCTTCAGGGTGTTCTGCACAAGGATTCCCAAGTCCCTTTGCATCTCAGATTTTTGGATTTTCTCCCTGTTTAGAAAATAGTCCGCACATTTATTTCTACTACCAAAGTGCATGACCATGCATTTTCCAACATTTGCCACTTTCTTGCCGACTCTCCTAATCTGTCTAAGTCCTTCTGCATCCTACCAGTTTCCTCAACACTACCTGCCCCTCCACCAATCTTTGTATCATCTGCAAACTTGGCAACAAAGCCATCTATTCCATCATCTAAATCATTGATATACAGCATAAAAAGAAGTGGTCCCAACACCAACCCCTGTGGAACACCACTAGTCACTGGCAGCCAACCAGAAATGGATCCTTTTATTCCCATTCGCTGCCTCCTACCAATCCGCCAATACTCTAACCACGTTAGTAACTTCCCTGTAATACCATGGGCTCCTAACTTGGTAAACAGCCTCATGTGTGGCACCTTGTCAAAGGCCTTCTAAAAATCCAAAAGTGCAACATGCATTGCATCCCCTTTATCTATCCTACTCAAAGAATTCCAACAGGTTCATCAGGCAGGATCTTCCCTGAAGGAAACCATGCTGACTTTGTACTATCTTGTCCTGTGTCACCAAGTACTCCATCACCTCATCCTTAACAATTGACTCCAACATCTTCCCAACTTCCCAACCACTGAGGTCAAGCTAAAAGGTCTATAATTTCCTTTCTGCTGCCTTCCTACTTTTTTAAAGAGTGGAGTGACATTTGCAATTTTTCAGTCCTCTGGCACCATGCCAGAGTCCAATGATTTTTGAAAGATCATTTCTAATGCCACCACAATCTCTAACACTACCTGTTTTGGAACCCTAGGGTGCTGTTTATCTGGTCCGGGTGACTTATGTACCTTTAGATTTTGCAACTTTTTGAGTACCTTCTCTCTTGTAACAGTAACTGCACCCACTTCTCTTCCTTCACACACTACAACTTCAGGTATACTGCTAGTGACGCAAAATACTCATTTAGTTCAGCTGCCATCTCATTGTCCCCATTATTATTTCTCCTGCCTCATTTTCTAGCGGTCCTGTTGGCATGATCTGTCTCGACGACATGCAAAGCAAAAGCTTTTCA
Source organism: Hemitrygon akajei (assembly GCF_048418815.1). NCBI lineage: Eukaryota > Metazoa > Chordata > Chondrichthyes > Myliobatiformes > Dasyatidae > Hemitrygon > Hemitrygon akajei. Next base: position 171,108,453 of record NC_133130.1, on the reverse strand, counting down.
CGGTATGAAACATCTCGGCCCGAAACTTTGTCTGTTTACTCTTTTCCATCGATGCTACCTGGCCTGCTGAGTTCCTCCCCCATTTCGTGTGTTACTTTTGCAGCAACTGCAGATTTTCTCATCTTTGCTTTTCACTGTATCTTGGTGCATGTGACAATAATAAGACTCTGTTGACACTTCTTGCAGTCTCAGTAAAGCAGCCGAGTCTCTACTCACCCCACCTCAGACATTCTCTCTTCTCCCCTCTCCCATCACCAGGTAGATGCCAAAAGGCATGTACCACCAATCTCCTACTGTTCTAAGGCTATTGAATGGTTCCCTTGTACAACAAGATGGAATCTTCACCTTGTTATTCTGACACTTTACTGTCTCCCTGCGCTGCACCTTCTCTGTAGCTGTTACACTTTAATCTGCATTGTTATTGTTTTACCTCAGTGCACCCGTGTAATGATTTGATCTGTATGAACAGTATGCAAGACAAGCTTTTCACTTTTATCTCAGTTCATGTGACAATGATAAACTCATTCCATTCCATAACTTGGCTATTATTGTCCAATGTCCACAAAACAGTCAGAATCTTTGTTTGGAATGCCGCCCATACAGATCATTTCATCTCTTCAATGCTTCGAGGTAGAATAAGGTAAAACCATAAGATATCGGAGCATCGAGTCTGCTCCGCCAATTCATCATGGCTGATCCATTTCCCTCTCAGCCCCAATCTCCTGTAACCCTTAATGCCCTGACCAATCAAGAATCTATCAACCTCTGCCTTAAATATAAATAAAGATCGTCCTCCACAGCTGCCTGTGGCAATGGATTCCACAGATTCACCACTCTCTGGCTAAAGAAATTCCTCCTCATCTCAGTTCTAAAAGGATGCCCCTCTATTCTGAGGTTGTGTCCACTGGTCTTAGACTCTCCCACCATGGGGAACATCCTCTGCACATCCACTCTATCAAAACCTTTCACCATTCAAAAGGTTTCAATGAGGTCACCCCTCATTCTGCTGAATTCCAGTGAATACAGGCCCAGAGCCAACAAACGCACTTCATATGACAAGCCATTCAACCCTGGAATCATTTTTGTGAACTTCCTTTGAACCCTCTCAAGTTTCAGCACATCCTTTATTGGGAGCCCAGAACTGCTCACAATACTCACCAGTGCTTTATGAAGTTTTAATATTCCATCCTTGCTTTTATATTCTAGTCTTCTTGAAATGAATGGTAACATCACATTTGCCTTTTTTCTCCTCAGTCTCATCCTACAAATTAACTTTAGGGAATCCTGAACAAGGACTTGCAAGTCTCTTTGCACCTCAGTTTTTTTTGTATTTTCTTTCTATTTAGAAAATAGTCAACCCTTTCATTTCTCCTACCAAAGTGCATGACCATACAATTCCCAACACTGTGTTCCATCTGCCATTTGTTTGCCCTTTCTCCTAATCTGTCTAAATGTTTCTGTAACCTCTCTACTTCCTCAAAACCTATCTTCATATCGTCTGCAAACTTTGCAACAAAGCTATCAATTCCATCATCCAAATCATCGACATATAACATGAAAAGAATTGGTCCCAACACAGACCCCTGTCGAACACCACTAGTCACCGGCAGCCAACCAGAAAAGGCTCTCTTTATTCCCACTCTGTGCCTCCTGCCAACCAGTCACTGCTTTATCCGTGCTACAATCTTTCCTGTAATACCATGGGCTTGTAGCTTGTTAAGCAGCCTCATGTGTGATTTGTCAGGCAAGATTTCTCCTTGAGTAAACAGTGCTGACAACAGCCTGTTGTATCATGTGCCTCCAAGTACCCTGGGATCTCATCCTTAACAATCGACTCCCAGTCACTGATGTCGGATTAACCGGTCTATAATTTCCTTTCTTCTGTCTCTCTCCCTTCTTGAAGGGTGGAGTGACATTTGCAATTTTCCATTCCATTCCAGAATTTAGTGATCCTTGAAAGATCATTACTAATGCCTCCATGATCTCTTCAACCATGTCCTTCCGAACCCTGGGGTGTACACCATCTGGTCCAGGTGACTTATCCAGCTTCAGACCTTGCAGTTTCCCAAGAACTTTCTTCCTAGTAATGGTAACTTCCTTCACACATTTCATGACCCCCAGCACTAAGAACTTCCATCATACTGCTAGTGCCTTTCACCGTGAAGATTGAGGCAAAATACTTAACCAGTTTGTCCACCATTTTGTTTTCCCCCATTACTACCTCTCCAGCATCGTTTTCCAGCAGTCCGATATCCACTCTCGCCTCTCTTTTGCACTTTATGTATCTGAAGAAACTTTTGGTATCCTCTTTAATATTATTAACTAGTTTACTTTTGTATTCCATTTTTGCCTTCTTAATGACTTTTTTAGTTGCCTTCTGTTGGTTTTTAAAAGCATCCTGATCCTCTAACTTCCCACTAATTTTTGCTTTATTATATACCCTCCCTTTGGCTTTTATGTAGGCTTTGAGTTCTCTTGTTAGCCATGGTTGTGTCTCTTTCCTTTAGAATACTCTTCTTCTTTGGGATGTATACACTGTATCCTATTCCAATATACATGGTTCCAAATTGCTTCCAGAAATTCCAGCCATTGCTGCTCTGCCATCATTCCTGCCGGTGTTCTTTTCCAATCAATTCAGACCAGCTCCTCTCTCATGCCTCTGTAATTCCCTTTACTCCACTGTAATACTGATACATCTGACTTTAAATTCTCTTTCTCAAATTTTAGGGTGTTTTCCATCATATTATGATCACTCTCCCCTAAGGGTTCTTCTACCTAAAAAAAAAATAAAAACAATAACAGAACACAGAAGGAAGTGTTACAGTTACGCAGGAAGTGCAGTGCAGAGCCGTGACGAGGTAGATTGTGAGGGCAAGAATCCAATACTAATACCACATGTTCTCAGTTTGTCCATATCCCCCAGAAACTCTCTCCCCAATCCCATCCCGCATGGTTTGGTGTCATCAGCAAATCTGGAAATGTGACATTTTTCTCCGCGTGGCTGAATCATTGATAGAGGTGTTTTCTATCCTGTGACGGACCTCTCCCACCAAAATCGATTTCACTGAATGACGCCCTTCCATTTTCTTCTCCAGGGGAAGCTGGACGTTGTCACCAGTTGCCAGTTTATTCTTTTTGAGAAGCTTCTGATTGCAGGGACCTCTGACGATAGTCTGCTAGCGACGATGCCTACCGTCAGTATAGATAGTTAGAAGCCCCCCACCCCAGCTCTCAGACCAAAACCTGATTCAGTTACAGGAGCATTTCAACTGTTGGGCTTAAGTTGCAAAGTAACTGTGCTGGCATCTAAATTAAATTGACACAAATGTTTGTAAAGTTCGGACGCAAGGACGATGGTTAAAAGACATTTGGAGAGTATTGATTGCCTGCCTGGATTAGAGAGTATAAGCTATCAGGAGAGGCTGGGTGAATTGGGTTGTTTTCTCTGGAGCGTAGTGCAGGAGGCTGAGGGGAGAATCAATATAAGCAGTAAGCCGACTCCATGTTCTTGCCCACTGGTTCCTCTCTCCCTTCACCACCTGTAGCTCATAACTACAACTGTGCTAGGGGGAATTACTAGAGAATCGAGAGGCTGCAGATGCTGGAACCTGGAGCAATATGCAAACTACTGGAAAAACGTAGCAGGTCAGGCAGCATCCATGGAAGGACATGGACGTTTAGGACCTCAACCCAGAAAGTTGATTTCCATTGTCCATTGGGTGGCACGTTATCATATTGGTCAGCACCACGCTTTACAGTACCAGCGACATGGGTTCAATTCCCTCTGCTGTCTGTAAGCAGTTTGCACCTTCTCCCCGTGACCTTGTGGGTTTCCTCCAGGCGCTCCAGTTTCCTCCCACAGTCCAAAGACATACCAGTTGGTGGGTTAATTGCTCTTTGTAAATTGTCCCGTGATTAGGCTAGGGTTAAATCGGGGGGGGGGGGGGGAGATTGCTGAGCAGTGTGGGTCAAGGGGCCAGAAGGACTTGTACTGTGCATTATCTCAAATAAATAAATAGAAATAAACTTCCCTCCACAGATGCTGCCTGACCCGCTGAGTTTCTCCAGCAGTTTGTCTTTAGCATCAACTGCTGTTTGCAGAAGATCACTTAACTTTTACCATCTTCCCTTCACCGAGTAACAAGGTCACTAAAAATAATTGTTACGTCAAAACTGCTGCCGTGGCAACGATGGCACCAAGCAATGCTCTTTGCTTCGTGGCACCCTGGGTCTGCGTGGAGCCTGGGGGGGGGAGGCGGTTTCATCTTTGCTTTTTTAAGCTGTGATATGGTGACCGCGGGTTTAGGTTTTCTTTGACAGAGCAGCGGTGAGACATCCTCATAAATGCTGATAAGTCTGAGATTCTTGTCCGAGTGTGGTAGTCCCGATTTTCCCAGCCAATCCGCGCCAAGAATTTCTAGCTAATGATAAATGTAGCACTTAGATGGGGGGTGGGAGGGGTGAGATCTGTCCTGCGATTCTGCACCATGAACCCTCTCAGTTCATTGGAAATTCCTGGCTGTTGTGAGGCGGGGGGGTGGGGGGGGTAGGGGTGGAATCTAGAGTAAAAGGATATACTCTCGAAATACAGCCTTGGCCCTGAAGAAGAGGTAATTCCCATCTCCAGGACGGTGCATCTTTGAAATTCCTGCACTGTGGGATCTATGGGAGTGGAGTGACCGATAGAGTCTGTTAACTGTTTGACCTGGAGTCGATGTGAAGGGAGAACAAGGCCAGAAAGTGAAGTGGAGACAAGGTGACATCAACTGTGATCTAATTGTACGACTGTACAGGTTTCAGGGGCTGGTTGTCCACTTCTACTATAACTTCTTGTATCTTGTGGAAAAAAAAGTAAATTATAATTTTATAAATTATTTTTATTGTAATGTTTTGCTACCAACAGAATAAAAGACATTTTAAAATATATTTTATTTATTTTAATTTTAGTAACTTATAAAGTATCAAGGACATTCAGAAACATTGAAAGTCCTAAAGGGTTTTGACAGACAGCAAAGCTTGGGTGTGGCTTTGCTGTCAATCAAAGTGTTTCAGGGGAATTTGGTGGTGGGACTTGTTCCGGTGTGTGCACCTGGTTGACTTGCAATGGTTGAGGTCGATGTGTTGTACAGGGACTCGTTGGTTACATCCAGGTAGGTCTCAGACAGAGAGACCATCTTTCTTTGGACAAGGATAAATTAAGTTTAAATTAATTTCTTGGCTCAACAGAATATGAAGATGTCAGAATTTGAGCACATTCCACATGAGAAAGCAATCTTTTTAAAACCTTCTCTGATCTCATTCCTTCAAGAGGATCACAACCTTGTTGTGTGTCTTAATGAGCCGGAGAGCTATGCTGGCTGGAGTCAGGGCCTTGTGCTTTGGCTCTTGGTAGGGTCACCCATGCCAAACAGGTCAAAGGGTAGAGGACAGACTAAGAGTGGTCCACTGGTCCTCCAGATTCAGGGAGTCAGCCCAGGAATAACAACACAGACTGGTAAAACAAAATTGTTATGGAAACAGCAATGAAGAATCCTTCTACATCTGAGTGCGACGGTGTTCCTGAGTCTCCACCCGGGACGTGTATGGCTGACAGTGAAAACCGAGAGGAAGTTACTGACACGATGAAGGAGGCTCTGAAGACTGCCGTGGATGGAGCAGCTTCATTACTGCCCTAAACGCCAGAGGCTTAGTGGAAGCAAGCAAGTAACTATGACCTCATTGCCAAAGGAATCAGAAGGCATTACTAAAATTAATTAAAATCAAGATCGGAAGTCTTTATTGGTCAAATTTACAAGGATCACAGAAAAAGTTACAAGGATTTTCTTCGGACATGAGGAGCTAAGTTATAGGGAAAGACTGAACAGGTTAAGTCTTTACTCCCTGGAACGGAGAAGAGCGAGAGGAGATTTGAAGAGATACACAAGATTATGAGGGGTATAGATAGGGTAAGTATGAGCAGGCTTTTCCCCCGAGGTTGGGTGAGAGTAGATCTAGAGGTCATAGGTTAAGGGTGAAAGGTGATATATTTAAGGGAACCTGAGGAGAAACTTCTTCACTCGGAAGGCAGTGAGAGTGTGGAACGAGCTGTCAGTGGAAGTGGTGCATGTGGGTTGGATTGCAACATTTAAAAGAAGTTTGGATAAGTATATGGATGGGAGGGATTTGGAGGGTGATGGTCCAAGTGTGGATCAATGGGACTAGGTAGAATAACAGTTCTGCACAGACTAGATGGGCTGAAGGGCCGGGTTCTGTGCTGTGGTAGTGTTGCTTGTCTTTGTGAATTGTACTCCAGGCCAGACAGCGCCTGGGGAGGAAGGAGTTGAATGAAGGATTCAAGTCACCAGGATATAAAGTCAAATTTGAAAAAAGTGTTTTCCTGGCATCATGATTCTAGATAGATAGATAGATAGATAGATACTTTATTCATCCCCATGGGGAAATTCAACTTTTTTTCCAATGTCCCATACACTTGTTGTAGCAAAACTAATTACATACAATACTTAACTCAGTAAAAAAAATATGATATGCATCTAAATCACCATCTCAAAAAGCATTAATAATAGCTTTTAAAAAGTTCTTAAGTCCTGGCGGTAGAATTGTAAAGCCTAATGGCATTGGGGAGTATTGACCTCTTCATCCTGTCTGAGGAGCATTGTATCGATAGTAACCTGTCGCTGAAACTGCTTCTCTGTCTCTGGATGGTGCTATGTAGAGGATGTTCAGAGTTATCCATAATTGACCCTTCTAGTTACCCTTGGAGCAGGTGGATCCTGGGGCTTTTCTGTGGGCAGATAACGATCAACTATAGGAGGGGCACCGACCTGGGGTCCACGGACCCCTCAGTGAATGTTACGAGCTCAATGGCAGAAAAGTGTTGGGAACCTCTGAACTATATGACTGTGGATGAGAACCAAAAAAAGTGATCGATGGCAGAAATCTGAAAGGGTTGCAGAGAACGGTCTCCGACCGGAATTGTTTCACTTTCCACAGATGCTGTCTGATTTGCTGTTTTTATTATTGTGTCTACATTTCTCAGTGCCTTGGTAACGCAGCCAAATTAATCAAAGACCACACCTAGACTGAACGTTCTCTCTTTCTCCATCCCCCCATCACATTGGGCACAAGATACAAAAGCCCGAAAGGGTTGTCCATGAAACTCAAGGACAACTTC